>NW_004567128.1:2443763-2697845 GCF_000260355.1 Condylura cristata
CCGCTTCCGCCCTGATGCCAGACTGCGCGTGCGCCGCCGCCTCCCTGGCGACGAAGTGTCGCGAGCCTGGACAGCGACCGCTGACTGGGTTTTCGCAGGCGGTGCCTGCCAGGGCAGCGCTTCTGTGAGGCGCTCGCCGGCGGTTTCCGCCTCAGCATTCAGTCTCTGCTCATCCTGCGCGGCCCCGCGGCGCGTGGGGGACCCGGCCGACCCAGGTTCCTAAGCCATAGCGTCACAGTGCTGGCCGTTGGTTCGCGACGCCGTTTCTTGGGGTTCTGTAGTGTCTGACCCCGGCCTGACCCATCCAGTCAGCCGCGATCCCCACCCCGACAGCAAGGCTGACCAGTGCCTTCCTCTGCCTAGGCCTGGCAGCCCTTAGGTTTTTAACCCCCGAGTCGGGTCCGGGGCCGCTCAGCCTGTAACCCTCCCCTCTGGGTCCCAGCCATCTCTGCAGTCAGGTCTGCTTGGCCGGAGGGGGTGGACATCGAAATCCGGGAGCGGGAGTGTGACTGCGGCCCTAGGCCCAACGTGCTTCTGGTGGTGCTGCCCTGCCCGTTGGGGGTCTTCCAGAAGCTGCAGGGCTGTTTGGGGCTCCGCCCCCGCAGCCCGGGTCTCGTTTTGTTTGCTCTCCTCCCTCCCTGCCTAGGTCTCCCCGGGAGTGACACGCCCCATCATTTGCCCCAGATGGTCCCACAGGGGACACCGCTGGGCGGGATGGCTGGGCGGGATGGCGTCATCCTCCAGCTAGCCTAGCCCTGGACACGGCAGAGCCCGGGAGACTACAACTCCCAGATGACTCGGCAGCGGCTCTCTTGTGTGGCCTGGACTCTCTTAGTGACAGACGAGCCCGCCAATGGCTGCCGAACTCTCCTTGGCTCTCACGTTCAGAAACCAATCACCGGATGGTTGGAGGCATGTTTCCTATTTTGAGGCATCCACTCAAGGGAAAAAAAAATGGAATTGAAAGGAAAAATGTTTCAAACCAGCACTCGGTCTGAGAAAGTGGAGAATGCTTAGTTTTTTTTTACAGAAAAAAAAAAAAAAGTCCTCGCTTCAGTTTCCCTGATCTAGTTTCTAGTGTTTTGTGTTTTCTCTCGTTGGGGTATATTATTTCCTGGTTTCAGGTTGTCGATGTTATTATTGGGAAAGACGAAAAAGGCAGAAAGATCCCAGAATATCTGATCCATTTTAATGGTTGGAACAGAAGGTGAGTACTTCTTAAATCAGTGAATACCGATCACCCTTACTTCACAGAGACATTGCAAACTTGTTCTAAGTTTTAGAAACAATTGTAGAACAGCTTCATTTCCTGTTTCTTGCTTTGTTATCAAACCTTGCCTATCCTAGAGAATGATTACCTTTAAGTCGGTTATATCTGAATGTAAGAGTCATCCTGGAAACTAGTTATTTCTTTGTCTGAATGAGTTCCTTTTTCAATTTATTTTTATCCTTTTTGTGATTTGAAGATATTTAAATCTCTCTCTGTTTAAAATGTGATTAGTTCTAGGACTTAATCTGTTCCTGGGATGGGCTTTTAGCATTTGTTCCTAACAAACTAAAATAGGGAATTTTACATTCTTTTTCCTTTTTTGTTGAATAGCTGGGATAGATGGGCAGCTGAAGATCATGTCCTCCGTGACACTGAGGAAAACCGGAGATTACAGCGAAAATTGGCAAGGAAAGCTGTAGCTCGCCTGTAAGAATATGAAACTCATAACATAAATGTTACTCCTCGTGTTTGGTCTTACTGTTTAGAATTTCTATGATATACTATGACAAACATGGTTTATTAAGTAATGTTTTATATAGCAAGTGGGTGAAGAGTGTATTCCAAATAATTGCTGTTTTCAGAGAGGTTATTTATAATGTTTCTTAAACGTTACCATTTTTATTCTGCTAAAGTTTATTTCTCTGGTACTTTACTTAGGAATTGCCATTGTATCTTGTTTTATTTGCAGACCCACCTTCATCGCCATCAACATTGATTTCCATTGTTTATCTTTTTCAGAAGCACTGGAAGAAAGAAGAAACGCTGCAGGTTGCCCGGTGTCGACTCTGTCTTAAAAAGCCTCCCCATTGAAGAAAGAGGTGAAAATGACAAAAATTGTGAGTGGTTTGACGTCACCTTCTTGGGCTAAAAATCTTTTCCATAGCTCTCATACTACAGGGTTGAGGGGGCGATTTTGTTGAAATTCTGGATTGAGACTCTTTTCAACTCATTCCCTAGAACTTTTGCCTTTTCTGCCTTTGACACTTGAAGGCACTGAGCCCATTGTTAGACCTGTCCTATCATGCTCTGGACCGCTGCCACCGTGGCCAGTTTCTAAGCACTAACTCGTGGCGCACCACACCCAGGTTTCCTCGTCATTTCCTGGTTCTTGTCCCCTTGGGAACTGCAGGGGCAACATGGGTCTTAGGTGACGAAACACTGACCGCTAGAGTTGGTGTTACAGTTTTCAAAATAAATTTCCATTCTGAAGGGTGTATTTGTCTTCAGCATTTACCATATATGCCGGCCCGCGGGTCCTATTACCAGCATAGAAGATAGTCCGCCTCCAGGAGTGGGCGGTATGAGGACTGGGGGTGTCCATACTGCAGCTTGGCCTGATGTTTTGTTTTACCTAGCAATAAGCAGCTCCTCTGAAGACAGTAGTGAAGAAAAGGATGAAGAAATAAGCGAAGAGAGTGATATTGAAGACAAAACTGGAGTGGTATAAAGTTTTAATTATAAAAACACGTTGGTCTTTTTTTAATGGTAAAATTCACTGCTTTGAATCATTTTGTAAAACTGTATTTTTAGCATCATTTTTTAAATGTAAAACTGTATTTTTAAAGCAAATGCTGTAAAGTTGTCCTTGATATTTAAGGGAAAAGAGCCCCTATTTATAGTCACTGTATCTATGATGGCTCTTTAGGCCAGAAAATGTTTCAGCAAATCCTAGCTACTTTGTTTCCAGTGAAACTGTGTGCTTTATTTTTATCCTGGTGATTCATTTTTAAATGTTGCTTTTCAGAGCTTGGCATCTTCTGCCTGCCCTCAAAGTACACAAATCCCACTGTTAAACTGACATGGGGAAGGAATGGAAAGGGGTATTTGCAATGTGGCGAAGGCCCTCCAGCAAGTTCACTTTCGGCCTTTAATGTGCTGGTCACTGGCACATACCACCTCATCACTGGGGTAAACGTGGAGGGTTAACTGGCGTGGTTTGCAGCAGGCCCCCACACATTCACTTTGCATTGACTATAGATTCTCCTACTATTTTAAATACGTGAACATGGAATTTTGATTTTGCAGAAGGAAGAACCTGAGCTGCACATAAGAAGGGAAATGGAAGAAAGAACAATTACTATAGAAATCCCTGAAGTTCTGAAGAAGAAGCTTGAGGATGATTGTTACTATATCAACAGGAGGAAGCGGGTACACAGGGGAGCACAGAAAGCGGGGGGCTTGTGATAGAGCTTGTGCTTAGCCATCCTCTTTACTCACAGGCTCATACAATTGAAGAACTTGAAGGAGTGAAATAGCTGGCGTTCTGCAGAGTCAGGTTTCCAGCCCTGGCTCTAGGGAGCCTGGGAAAATCCTGATGGCCCGTCCTCAGCCTAGAAGCTAGGACATGATTGGTCTGTGGTGGGGGCCGCTTGTGCATATAAATTTTGTGGCTCCCCAGGTGATTCTGCTGGGTGGCAAAGATGAACAGCAGCGTTTCCATTTAAAAAGAATGAATGCCATGATCTAGGCAGGGTAGTGAGCAGTAGGAAAGGAAGCAAAAGAGCCTCAGGGCATCTTTAGAAGACTCTCTTTGGAGACAATCGGCTTTATTATTGAGTAAAGGAATTGATAGTGACTGGACTGTGGTGTGGACACTGGGTGCCGACATCAGGTGTCTGTTTTTGTTAACAGTTAGTGAAGCTTCCATGTCAGACCAACATCATAACTATCTTGGAATCCTATGTGAAACATTTTGCTATCAATGCAGCCTTTTCAGCCAACGAGAGGCCTCGTCACCACCATGTCATGCAACACGCCAACATGAATGTGCATTATGTCCCAGCAGAAAAGAAGTAAGTCGCGTGGGAGAGGAAGTGGTGTTCGAGGCTCTTGCTATAGTGGAAAAGTGACTTGCACTTAGAAACTGTTCACACTGTCTCCATTTCCTCTATTTGGAATTCACTGACTATGTCACTTAATGAGTGACCTATTGCTTATCCATTTAATATCAAAGTTTTGTCCCTTTTTAAATACTCGGGAACTGCTTAGTGTCTGGTCTGGATGTGCTGAGGGTGTGCATTGCTTTAACATCATCATCCGTTTTTTCCAGTGATGGCATTTAGGGAGATAACTTTTTCCTTGAGAAGCACCGGAATCAGTGAATGATAATCGTTTTGAAGCTTGTTGACAGTCAACTCTTTGTTCCACTCAGGGCCATCGTCCTCCGAGCTTGCCGTGCTCGCGTGCCCTAGCTGCAGTGCAGTTAGGCCGATTGTCAGATGTGAAGCAAGTGCTGGGCGCCTTGCTGAGGCTGTCACTGCAGCTCTCGGTGGGTGTCTGTCCACCGGCGGGGCAAGGCCTCCCGGCGCCTTGCTGGCCCTGAGCGTGTTCACTTGTGTTCACTGGGCACCTTAACATGGGTGCAGCACCGCTGCAGGGCATACTGTAGGCCTGTTTCCTCTGAATTCTGTGCTGTTAGCACCCACGCATTCATGCCGTCCTTTACACGTGTAGGTATGATACTAGTGTCTGTTTATTCAAACAGGATGTTCTGGAAGACATCCACTTTAGTGCATCTCTCATCTTTTCTTTTTATTCCTCAGTGTTGATCTTTGCAAGGAGATGGTGGATGGCTTAAGAATAACCTTTGACTACACTCTCCCGCTGGTTTTGCTCTATCCATATGAGCAAGTTCAGTATAAAAAGGTGACTTCATCCAAATTTTTTCTTCCAATTAAGGAGAGCGCCACAAGCACTAACAGGTAAGCCGGCTAGCTGGCATAGACCTCAGGAGTCAGGGTCACATAGTTTGCAAAGGTTTCCTTGTGCTGCTGTGGGCCAGCATGTTTGGAGACAGAGAGGTTGCCAAGTGCCCCTGCTCGTGGGCTTTTCCCTTAGGTGAGCCAGGGCCTAAAGGCTTTGAGGCCTTTACCAAGTGAAGATGCCACTGTGGAGCACTCGCAGCTAGTCCTCTCTTTCCTAAGACAGCAAGCCCAGAGAGCCAGCATGAGGGGACAGAAGGAGGTTCACCTTAGCTCCCTTCACTGGGCGTGGGGCCTCCTGAGCTTGCTTCTGCCTCTGTGCGATGCCTCCTTGGGAGGTGGTTAAGTGAGAAAATTTGCCAAGGGCTGACTGCCTTTGGCTTCAAGTAACAGTTAGTTTCCTTCCTACCACCTTCTTCCCCGGGTGACTGACTGAGCGTGCTCAGATCTCTATTTGGGGAAGAGGGGGTTATCCCCTAACCAGAAATCTATCCCTTCCTCTCTAGAAGATACTTCTTTATCTCCCTCATGTCTTTTCCTGAGAGAGCGATCTGTTCTCATGACTTCTTCAGCCGGCTCCTCTTGCCAGCTCCCCTCTGCGTTTATGCACCACGCACCAGGCCCTGACCACTGCTCACACACAGCTCTGCGTTGTCTCCTTCCCCTTGTGCCTTCTCCCTTTTCCCTGTCCCTGCCTTCCCACCCGCCACCCTCTCTCCTCAGCCTGCCTGCTTTCTTCTTGGTTTCAACTCAAGTGAGAGGCCTGTGCACATCACTCAGGACTGTGTCCACATCCTGCCCTGTCTCGAGGTCCTTGTGTCAGGTGGACTGTGTTTCTACACCATCTGCCCAACACTTGTGGCTTTTCACATCCTGCCAGTAGTTGGACTGTGCTGTGATTGCGTGGCACACTCTCTCTGCGCCTGGGCTTCTCACCCTCTTTCCAGCTAGCAACTTGCACGTCTCCTTGGTGGCAGTGGGCTGTCCTGTGCAGTGTAGACTGAGTAGTCATCTCCCTGGCTTCTACCCACAGATGGCAGTAGCACTTCCCCAGTGTGACAACCTAGACCAGCTCAGATGGTGCCACTGTCCCGTACGGGATGGTCCATACACAACTGAGAACCCTTCTCAGCCAAATACAAAAGAGACTCGCCATCTTCAGTGCTAGTATGCCTCCCAGAGTTCTTGAGAAGGTTTAAATAATGCATCTAGCTTGCTCTGTGTAAGCGAAACTTGTTCTGGCACATCTGGATATGAAAATGTATGCCCCAGCAGTGGAGCTGAGACTATGTTTTCTGTCCCATCTGAAGAGAAGGCGGGCGTCCAGGTCTTGTGCAGGCTGGGTATGTGCAGCGCTCTCCCCTCTTCTGTAGGAACCAGGAGGAGCTCTCACCGAGCCCACCACTGTTGAACCCATCTACACCGCAGTCCACCGAGAGCCAGCCCACCACAGGGGAACCGGCGACCCCAAAGAGGCGCAAAGCAGAGCCTGAAGCCTTGCAGTCTCTGAGGCGGTCCACACGCCATTCCGCCAACTGCGACCGGCTTTCCGAGAGCAGTGCCTCGCCTCAGCCGAAGCGTCGGCAGCAGGACACGTCAGCCAGCATGCCCAAGCTGTTCCTGCACCTGGAGAAGAGTAGGCCCCTTCTGGGCAGTGGGTTCTTTGCACTTGTTATGGCCCACGCCCTGTGCCCTGCTCCTGAAGTGTCTTGTCGGCAGAGGGGCTGGGGAGACCAGGTCGACCCCAGATCTGCCCTCCCAGCTGTGGGAACTTGGTGCAGGAGCCTGACCTGAAGCAAGGCTCATGGGGCTTTTGCCCTAGCAGCCCAGGCTTGAGAGAGGGCCGCCGCCAAGGCTCCAGCCATGCAGGGGGACGCCTGGTGCCTGCAGGCCTAGCAAGTTCTCCACCCCCCCAGCCCTAACCTGCCCCTCTGGGCAACCATGCAACCACTGTGACTCCCTGACCCAGTGGATTTGCTGCTGCTGGGCATGGATTCACATGCCTCATGCCATATGCCTCTGTGGGCTTTGGTGTGTGACTTCTTTCACTTAGCATGTTTGAAGCTTCCTCACCAGCTCTTGATTTATTTTGGTCAAGTAATATTCCAGATACTGTCTTTTACAATAGGAAAGTTTTATTCTAAAAGATGAATAATCTTTCTGTTGTTTATACCGGTGTTCTGACAGTGTTTGGCCCCTAGTTCTGTGATTTACAGTAAATCATTGACATCTTTCCTTCTGCAGAGACACCTGTGCATAGCCGATCCTCCTCACCCGTCCCCCTGACCCCTAGCAAGGAGGGGAGTGCTGTGTTTGCTGGCTTCGAAGGCAGAAGAACTAATGAGATAAACGAGGTGAAGCATTAATGTTTGCCATTCATCCATAGCGAGCCCTTTTCTGATGGCTGCAGTCTTGTGGGAGGAAAGCAAGCTTCCTTAGAAGCATCACGTTGCTCTTGCTGTGGAAATGAACTGTTCACATGACACTGCAGCATTCATTGCGTTTTTAGTTTCTAAGTAAGAAAATCGTTAGGAGTCCAGCCCTACTCTGACAGTCATCTTTTGTCTTAAATGAGTGCAGTTACTGCAGTGTATTTTTGTTTTCTAGAATAGGCACTGGTGTACAATTTCTGCAGAAGACCAGAGAGCACATATTTTAGGCTTGTGGGCCAGAGTAGCCCAAGGGCTGCAGTTGGCTGACCCCTTAGAGAGACTAGGAAACTGGATTTATGTTGCAGTAACATTGAGGGAAAGCTAGGAGCTCTCTGGTCCAAGCATCCCCTGACATCCCATTTTCACACAGGGCCATAGACGTGTTGTTTAAGGGGAACACATTTCTGTTGGACTGTGGGAACGATTCCAGGAGGATCGTTCCCACTCTGGTCAGCTGTGCGAACTGGCCATCTGGTGGTTATACGTACAGCTGCACGCTCTCGCCAGAGTGGGATTTCTCCATGGGTGCTTGAGCAGACCCCTGTGCATGTGAAGTACCTGTATGTGTGCTGTGCGTGTGCATCCGAGCTCTGCATGTCGGCCACTGGAGCCTGTCTTCCAATGCCCTTTGCTGCCCCGCTGCGTCAGGGGAGGGACTGGACATGCGGGTTTCTGCTGAAGATGCAGAGGCGGCTCCTACCCACATCCCACTGGGAATTCCTCTAGAGCCCTTACCATCTCCCGTTTATTGCGAAATATAGGCGGTGGTACACTGTGCTGACAGGCAGGCGCGTCACCTGTGTCACATGTGGGTGTGTGCTCAGGGTTTACGGTCCCAGTATGCTCACTTCAGTCTTGCTGTGAAAACAAGGCTTCTAGGAAAAGGAAAGGGGGTGATGTGGCTAAAACCGTCACTGCCAATGTATAGGTAGCAGCTGTTAAGGATCCAGAAATGTTTCCTCAAGGTTGTCCTCTCCCCCTTTTGTCTATTCTGTAAGCTTATTTTTATTTTGATTAGGAGAATTTTCTCTACATACAGGTCAGTTCATAATTTTCAGGTGAATAGAAGGTCTCCATATTGCCAAGGATTTTAAAAGGCAAAAGTGTTCTGGAAAAAAAAAAAGTTAAAGATTTATTTTACTTATGCATATAAGAACTGGGGTCTAGGACAGAGGTGTGTGGGTCTGCGAGGTTGCACCAGAGACAGAGTGGGGAGCAGAACAGGCGGATTCACTGAAACACACTGCTGAGGGGAGTGACTGGGAGACAGGAGAGGTCTGCTGCGCCCTATAGGCCACTCACTCCCTGGCCGGGGATGGAACTCAGGCTGGAGATAGCTTGATAGCAATGAGACTTTAATCCTTGTGCCACCAGGGAGGCCCCAGTGTTCTGGAAAAAAAAATTACGGAAGAAAAGTATGATACATATGTTAATACCAGTATAAGACATGTAACCTATATGGAAAACACATAGCTGCTCCGCTGCGGGCTAAGCTATAACCCCACCACTAAGAAACAAAGTCAGCATTTGGTATACACAGTGTCATGGGAACAGTTTGGCCAATTTCCATGGCAAAAACAAAATGTTTTTCCCATTCTGTTACATAATAATTACATTATGTTATGTGGTTACTTTTATGCAAGGATCGAATTGAATATTCTTTGTAGCTTGATCCTCTTCAACAGAAACTGTACTCTTCTGTGTCCTGGGCTGGCGCCCGCAGTGAAACTCTAACAACAAGGCATTCAATCCGCATTTTCCCTAGGTCCTCTCCTGGAAACTCGTGCCTGACAGTTACCCCCCAAGTGACCAGCCGCCTCCACCCTCTTATATTTATGGGGCACAACACTTGCTGCGATTGTTTGGTAAGAGATCTTTTCCTCTTGTTTTGGTTTCAGTTTTAAGTCTCTTGTTAGTATATGTACATCCATGGAAGGGTAACTGCATCAAAGAAAAGGGCACTAGATGGCTATTAAATGTCATAGGAACTGTGTTTGTGGCATTTGTACAGCCACTCTGTCTTTGAGCAGCAAAAATCCTGGGTTTTGTTTGATAATGTAGATGTGAGTTTCAGTTCAAATAAAAATAAACAGAGACCCAGATGCTGCCTGGGTGTGTCTTATTCATTGTCAGGTTCTTCTGATTATGGATGGTTTTGCTTTTATTTTTTATCACAGTAAAACTTCCAGAAATCCTTGGAAAGATGTCCTTTTCTGAGAAGAATCTGAAGGCTTTGCTGAAGCACTTTGATCTCTTTCTGAGGTATTTCGATACTTTGTCAAAACCTACTTCTGCTGCGGGTGTGACTCCTGCTCTGCATGATCGCAGTGCTCCCTAAGTATGGAGACTTCTGTCTAATGAGGGTTTTTTGGTGTTTGTTTTTTCCATAATTTATCCAGTAATGTCCCATAGGAGAGGCAATTAAGAATGATAGTAATTTAATTGGACATTTTTTATTCAGCAGTACCCTCCCTAAGCATCGGACTTTTCTTTGTTGCATGCCCATCAGCTGCGTAAGTGTTAGCATTCACAGGCCGGAGTTTGGTGTCTACTTTGGATTAAGATAAATGACGACTGGTCTGTGCTGATAATTTGTGAATTCAGAGAAACGTGTTCCCAGCTGGCTTGGCGAGTCAGTTTACTGTACCACAGGCCCCCTTGCGCTAGGCTGTGCCCTCTGCCTGCCCGCCCAGCCTCATTTATGCCGTGGCCTTGCCCCGCTCCCCTCTAGACGTCTGTTGCCCAGTTCCTTAGCCTTCAAGGCTGCCTGTCTTCCTGCCACACCCAGTTCATCTTGGTTGCCGCATCATGTTCCTTCCTTCTCTTTAAGGGGTGCCTTTCCTTATAGTCAGGCCCCACCCCGCAGAGCTGAGCAAGCAGGATTCCACAGCGTATAGAGTTCCCCAGCCAGAGGAACAGCCCTGGAGTTGCCGATACTTTCATGTCAGCATTTTGAGTGCAGTTTCTGTGAGTGGAATCAGACACTGTAACACTTTCTTATGAGCAGCTTTCAGAAACACCCTCTTCCCACCCTTCCTCTCCTTCTCCAACTCCTCAATGCTATTTGGCATACAGACTTTGTAAACAAATCCAGTCACACCAATACAACATGAAGAGATAGCTGCATGTTAGCCTGGGAACCTCTGATTTTGAGGTGTGCCCAAATAGGGGTAAGAAGTGGAGTTAGGAGGTAAGCTACAGTCACATGCAAGTACGGAAGTTGGTTTTGGAAATAGCTTCAAAGACATCGTCTAGGTCGGTGGACTCAGTAGTATTGCCTGAAGGGTGTCACGGTCAGGGAAGACGCGCTTTTACTGACGGGGCTGTTGCAGAGACTGATCTATCATTTTTAGGAATTTGGACAAGTAGAAGACCGGGGAGACAAACATGAAGCTAATAATTAGTGCAGTGGTTAGCTTGGCCTGTGTGAGAATATTCTGGCCCTCCGTGGTGAAATCTCTCGACACTTCAGCGTCACGTGTACTGCACACTCTGGAATGACTGACTCCATTTAAATGCCCTTCAGCACTCAGAGGCTGCCTTCTTGGTGGATGTTTTGGTCACTGTAAGCTGGACCAGTGAAGCCTTTTAGTGTAGCAAATTAGGGCCCGGAATTATCTCCCCGTTATCCCATCCCATTTTGGTTTACCCTCCCCTGTATAAGCATTTTCTATTTTTCAAGTGGTATTTTGGGGTTTATTATTTTTTTTATACTTTGTTGTTAGAACAGGAAAATGTAGAGTCCTCTTTTGGCATCAAAGTGCTTATGAAGTCAAGGCTGCCACCTAGTGGCGTTTAGGTTCTGTTTCTAGAACTGATGCTGGTGAAGGGTTCCAGGAAATAGTAATGAGCATGGCAGCCAGGTCTTTTCATCATATCTACTCAGTAAATAGAAATCAAGACCATATCCAGTTTGTCTTCTTCCTCATGTAATGAAAGAGTGCAATGTCAGCATGGTTACAAGAATTTGCTTACTGATTTTAAGCTACTGTGATAATCACTGGGACTGTTTCTTTCTTTTTCCAGGTTTTTAGCAGAATACCATGATGACTTCTTCCCTGAGTCTGCCTATGTGGCCGCCTGTGAGGCGCACTACAGCACCAAGAACCCCAGGGCCATTTATTGAAGCTGCAAGCTTCTGGAAGAACAGCTGCTCTTTCCAGCTTTGTACTCGGGTTCCTAGCGAGAGCTGGAATTGGTGGGCCTTTAGTGAGAGAGCAGGTGGGATGACCACCCTGGGGTGAGGAGTAGGGCCCTCTGGCAGAGACAGGCCCATTTATTTGAGTTTGTTCACACTCTAGGTTATTTGTGTTAAGGGTTGCCTCCTTGGAGCCTGAATAGGCTCCCACGTCTGACTCTTGTCCCTGCATCTGTCTGTCATGGCAGAAAAAGAGCAGCTTTGTTGACAGTGAAACGTTCTTGTGTAGGGTAGATTGTTTGAGTAGACATTATAGTTATTTGTTAGCAATAACCCGTTGTACAGTTATTTGTTAGCATTAAGCAAACCTGTTTTACAGTTTTGGAGCTCTGTCTAACAAATGTTAGTTCTGCTTGGAAACTGCAAGAGTCCCAAAATATCTTAGAGGGAGTTGATGCTGATGGTAAAAGAAAATTTACAGCTATACATTTGCTTCTTACAGTTCCTTTTCTGTTAAACCTTATTTTTGGTGATCTAAATAAAGTGTTGCCCGCCTTGTTTGAGATTGCACAGCTATACTTTGTTGTGTAATGTTATGGTTCTCTTTCTGTTAAATGTTATTTTTGGTGGTCCAAATAAAGCATTGCCTGTCTTGTTTGAAAGAACCAGGAGAGAAATTTTTACTCTGGCATTGCCCTCTTTATTGCAGGAAAACAGGAAGTCAGCCTCTTGACTCACAACTTTTTGTTTCCTGTTGGTTCACCCTTGTGCCTTTTTTGTCAAGGCCTTTTGTTTTCTTCTTTGATTTGGCCTCACTCGGTGGCTTGACTGGAAGGTGGTTCCTGGAAGTGAATACAGCTGTTCACTGTCTTGTAGCTATACTCTGGGCTGGGCGGGATCACACATTTGTCCTGAGCTATCGATGATACCCTACAAGCCATGAATATAGCATCTACCTTTTCTTGTAATCCCTCTCAGTTGATTTTTATCTCTGACCATCACTGGTCAGGGATAAGGGACACTCTAGCTGTTTCCATAAAATGTCTTTTGGACACACTGACCAATGATAATTAGGGGCTCTAAGCTGGAGTAGAGACCATCCAAGTGCACTTTGTTGCTAAGTGGGACTCGGGGGAGGGGTCTGTGCTAGATGTCATCGCAACTCGGTTTATACAGTGCCTGCTGAAGGCCAGTGCACCTACAGTATGCTCTGAGCCGTCTAGAAAGGGTAATCGGTAATTATGGCCCCAGAAAGAAAAGATGAAAATAACAAGCATCCATTTGCTAAATGTCCTAGTGAAACAGAGACTGTCTCTTGGAACATTTATATAGTTATATGCCCTGAGTTTACAATAATGAAAAATCATTTTTCCCCCAAATTATTTCTTAATCACAACTCCTGAATAGCTGATCATTTGTCACTTAGAATTTAAAAAAAAAAACTGTTCAAAATATTATCCTTTTATTGTGTATTACTAATACTTTTTCAAATAATTCATCATTTGACAATGTGACTAAATGTCTCAACCAGTCTTATAAAAATTACACGATTTTCCTTTTGTCAGTATTTAAATTATTTTTCCAAACTGCCAAATCTTGCAGTTCTTAAGGGTGATAGTCATATAAAGGTGTATTAAAAATACTTCAGTAAGTTCTGGATCAGATTCTCGTCCAAAGGCTTCAGAAAACCCATGCGAGAACAACACAAATCACCTCTGGATGTAGATTATAAGTCATCCCATAGCACAGTGCACACACAAAAAAGCAAGAAATACCGATTTATAAAAGCTGATGTCTCACTCGATTTTGCTGTCAACTCCAAACATTTGAACAAGTGCAGTTAGCCTGGTTTGCCATTTTTTGGTTTATTAGTTTTGCTTAGCACTTCAGGGGCCCTTGCCTCTAAGATCGAGTTTGTCAAAGATACCTTTCTCAGCACGTTTATTGACAACCACTGACTGTGGTGCCAGAAACTGTCCTCACTGCAAATGAAGCCCCCTATGCCTGGTCTTTGGTGGGGGACAGGCAGAAGAGAATGTCCACAGCCATCCACCACCATTCACTTTCTTAAGTTGTAGATTAAGGAAGCATGTTACTTTAACCAGTTCCTATTTTACAACAGTATTATGTAACTAGAAATGACAGAATTTTCCAAAATTAACCTTCCCATTGTCCAAGACTTGTTTAAACAATTCTCATTTTAACTGGCGTGCAGATGTCAATTTAGGTATGTTTAATATATTCACTAGTTATGGAATCTACAAGCTGGTGTTAAGGGATTTGATACCCCTTTCCAGGGATATCAACAGATAAATATCAAACACAGAAATGTGGGGACATCCTGTTTATACCTTAATGAAACGAAACTTCCATAGAACAGCTTTAAAAATGTTTTTAAGCAATGCAATTGGAGAGCGACCCCTCTTTTTTCAGCTTCTGCTTGCCTTAGGCTTGAACCAAATTCTTGCAGGTACTCTTGAGACAAATCCTTAGTACACATTCAAGCTACTGTCGGCTCCTTTTCTGTGCTTTTGCTTTCTGCAACTTCAGTTACCTGCAGTCAAACCGGGTTTGAAACTACTAGACCGCAGGCTCCAAAGATAAACACTGAAGTTTTCAATCGGCCGCCACTTGGAGTAGCGAGATGAAATCTCGCGATATCCCTGCTAGACGAGAATCATTTCTTGGGCCAAAGCGCTGCCACCCGTGTACGTCGCCACGCCCACGTCCTCCTGAACAGTCCCACGCTGCGTGCCCATGCTACGTCGCTGTGCTAACGTCGCGTGCTACGTCCCCGTGTGAGTTCGCGTGCACGTCCCCTTATACATCCCCACGCCTCGTCCCCGTGCGCCTTGCGGGCGGCAGTTAGCTCGCGCCACCTCTCCCCTAGTCCGGGATTATCTCTCATCCTCACAGGATGGCCGCGTGCCGCGCAGGAACGTTCCAGAGAGCGAGAGGATCGCCGCACTGCTCTCCCAGCCGCCTGGCTCGCGGTAAAGGCTGTTTCACCAGCAGGCGGGCGTAGTCAGCCCTGCTAGGCCTCCGGTGGGAGGGAGTCGGCGGTGTCTCGCGTCTCCGGGAGGGCCTGGGCGGCCTCGCCCCTAAACTGTCTCTAAATTGAAAGCGACATGAGGGCACCAAGTCTCTGTAGTTTTCCCCTGGCGTCAGTGGTGACCCCAGCAGTGCGCAGCAAGGGTGAAAGCTGGCCTGGCCCGCTCCGGCCGCCCCGCCCGCCCACCCGCCAGTGCACGAGGCCCGGTGCTGGGCAGCCTGGCGAGGCTTGCGTGCCCCTCCAAGGCGCCAGGCCTCGCGCAGGCCGAAGGCAGGGCGGCGGCTCCATGAGCGCTGTCCCTGTGTCTCTGGGCAGTCGCTGGTGGCAATCGGGGCCCCTGGAGCCGCGCAGCTCACACTTCCGGGCCGGCCCGGCTCTGGGCAGGGCCTGAGAGTCAGCATTTCTAATGAGCTCCTGGAGATAGCGGCGCTGTTTGTTGGTCCTTGGCCCGCACTTGGTGGGGGGGGGGGCATGGGCATAGTTGGAGGGGTGGGGTGGGGGAACTCAGGGACAGGACATGTGGGCAGAAGCAGATGGTCCAGAGTGCCAGAGCCTTCTGGCGCTGTGTCCGTTCTCACACAGCTGCACAGTGAGGGTATCTATCGCCTGTTACGTCATGAAATGAGTGCGATTTCGAACTGAGAGTTAGCAAGAAGCCAGGAGGCCAACTGGCCACGGCTAACTTCCTGGTAACTTCCCCGCTACTACTGAACTATTCTGTATGCCCGTGAATGGATTGGTAAGACTGGCTCTTAGTCCCAAGGTCAAAAGAAATACTGAGACCTCACACTGAGCTCTTTCTTCATTCTAAAGCTCTTTTCTCCCTATTTTTGCAAGTTGTGGCAAGATAATAGGTGAGTTCTAGGGGCCAGAGGAAGGGAGTAAGGGATGATTTTCTGCAGTCTTTTCATTTTCTCCATTTTTTTCATTCCTCCCACATGTCCCCCAGAATTCTTACTGATTTAAATGTCCATCTGCTTGGCCATTTGCTTGATTCTGGTCTTAAATATGCAATTCTTGGTTTAAGGCTCTAGCATTTTCATAGCTAGATCTAAACTGGGTTTGCTTTCATAATTCTGAAAATTGAGGGCTGATTGCAAAAGCAAAAATAACGTTCATCCCAGATTTAGTTGCAACATCACACCTTTTGCCAGTCACATTTTCACAAATGTTATGGATGTTTAGTTCCTAGAGAATTTAACACAATATCTTGGTTTTGGCATTCAGATTCTTTGTCACGAGGGTGTGATAAGAACTGTAAAGTAGAATAAATGCTAAACGGACAGGGTAATCATAGCTCCGTTCGGAGAGCACTGGAATTGGATTGCTCTAAACCCAGCCCAAGACCCAAGTCACTGTCTCAAGTTAACTTCAAGGTGCTTGTGCACTCAGTCACTGACATAGAGGGATCTGGCTACGCAGCCCCCTTAAGTGGACACAGTAGCGCCTGCCTATGCTTCTATTACACAGCTTCTTGTCTTTATTTGTCCTGCTAAGTTAACAGTTATTACTGAACTATTCTGCATGCCAGTGAGAGGATGAGTAATTACTAGATCATCACAAAATCAAAATTAATGCATAGGAAAAGTAGTTCTACAAGATCTGTTTAGGTGACTCATTGACTGGTGACACTGGGCACAGGCCTGCAGGAGGTGTCTTCCTGGCATGGGAGCAGCCAGGGCTACGGTACTGAAGTAGACTTGACTGGAGGAACAGCAAAGAGACCAGGGTGACGGGAACCCAAGAGACAGTGTTGGCTCATGTAGATCGCTAGAGGACATGTTCCAGTGCAGGGGGACAGTGGATTGCAAGGGTGCCGTAATTAGGCTCCTGATGTTTGATTCACTTACCTAGAGTGTGCATGATATTTAGATTAAGAAGGTGAGAGGAAGTTGGAAGATTGCGGATTCAGCAAGCACTGCTGTGGGCATACAGGGAGGGAGATTATTTCGAACTTACATGAGATGGAAGCTATACCTCAGGAGGGGTGGCTGAGTGGGAGGGAAGGAGCGTGTCAAGTCACAGAGCACAGGTGGGAAATGTTGGTCTGGGAACACCCAAGGGGAGCATATGGACTGAGAGGAAAAAAGTATTAGGCATCAACATCCCTGAGTACAAAAGACAGTGACGAAAGGTGTCTTTAAAGTGTTGTTTGGGGACAACTGTGGAGCTTGAGGCACTTCACACTTGGGCCAAATCTGGGGGTACCTCATTCAACACTCCATCTGTGGGCTTCTATGGCTCTCAACTCTATCTCAAGAGCTGTGTTTCTAGATTATTCTGGGTCTGCTCTTTTGTGAATACCTGTGGTTAATTCTGGTGACCAGGGAGTCCCAGCCTAGCAGTCAGGAGACATTTGCATTACTCATGTGGGGCAGAATTACCTTTAAATTTCAGGGCGCCTTACTCAGGTGACCCTCTTTTAGGGTTCTTAGTTTTGCATCTCATTTTTTTTTTTTAAAGATTTATCCATTCATACAGAACTGGAGTACAGGCCAGAGATGTGGAGGGTGAGAGGATTCACAGAGACAGACTGGAGAGCAGAACAGGCAGATCGACGAAGTACACTGCTGAGGGGAGCAGCGGGTGGGTCAGGAGAGGTCGGCCATGCCATGTGGATCACCTCCAGGGCAGGTGGGAATTGAACTCATGCAGAAGTGGCTCAAGCTTCTTAGTGCTGCGCTCTAACCCGCTGTGCCACCAGGGAGGGCCCTGCATCTCATTTCTTAAGGGAAGCCTTCCTGATGTGTGGAAACTTCAGGTCCTGCACACCCTGAAGGGCTCCACTTTGGAGTATGTGAGATGAGCAACGGTGAGCTCCCAGCAGGGCCTTGGGAATGAGCATGGGGGTCACTCGGCCCTTGGTAGGCCTGTGCTTCCTACTCATTTAAGGAGGTAGCAGAGATTTCTTTTTTTATTTGAGGACACAAGGGAAAGAAGCAATGTAGGATCTGCTTCAGAAAAAGAGAAGTTTTGAGAAGGTTTGAGGCTGCTTTCTCTGTGTGACTGGCTGCATGACCTCTGCCTCATCTCTGTGAGAGACCTCTGCCAAAAAGTTAACCACTGAAAACTGGAGGAAACAGACTTGTGCTTTGGAACTTTTGTGAAGATGGGTTGCGAGGCTGAAGCTGGCTTCCAGGCAGGTGAGGAAAGAGTGAGGACACCCCAAGTATTGATGGCACCAGGTTCATAGGTTCTTCCCTTATCAAAAGGGATCTAAGAGAAGCCAGTTGTACAAAGCCAATCTTGTATCATTGCATTTCTGCAAAATGTCCAGAATAGGCAAACCAAAGAAACAGAAAGTAGATTAGCAGCTGTCAGAGGATGGGGAGAGCAGGGAATTGGAACTGACTGCTATATGTCTGAAGTTTCATTTTGGAGTGATGGACATTTCTAGAATTGTATCGGCATGGTTGCACCCCTTTTGCATTGACTAAAAAAATACAGAATTGTACACTTTTCGAGGGCAACAATTTTTGGTGTGTGGATTATATATCAGTAAAAACAGGAAGATCTGGGGATTGGCTGTTCCTAAAACTCAAAAATATGACATGAAAACCCACGTGGGGAGCTGAGAGTTGATTTAAACAAATTCTCCAGCATGGCATTTTTGATACATCATTGTCTAAGGTAGGTCAAGTTTCCTTTTCTCACTCCTCTGAGTTCACACTTCCTAAAGTAGACCAGAGAACTTAGTTGCATGCCTTCAGATATTTTCTTCATAAGCAGACAGGTCTCCAAGCTTCTTTGACTTTCCACTTCTTTTATGTGGCAGGACATAAGGAACTAGTCTATACTGATATCATGATGTAAGCAAAAAAAAATTAATAAACAGCAAGGTTCGTGGCAGCAAAAATAGCATGAGTTAAGAGTAATGCAGGTCATAGCCGGTTTATCTCTAGAGGTCTTCATGTTTTGGGGTTTCTTCACAGCATCAATCTTCATGCTTCCAAAAGGTAGTAAAAATCATAGGCAGTAAAGTGCTGGACTGTGTTTTTCTATTGATTTGTACTTTGCGCTCTCGGATTTACAACGTTCAGTGGGATGATTTAATAAGTCATTTTGTAGATCTGCTTTGGCACAAGGCAAATTACACCAGCCTGCAGGTTCTATTTACTGCTCAATCTTCATGATTGCAAAGGTGACTTCTGAGACAGTTTCAGGTCATCCACCTCTATTAATTGTCCATTATTATCCAGAAAATAATTTGGGGTAAGATGATTTGTGTGCCACATAGAAACACACCTATTGGTGTCGGACAATGAAGGCTGTCTAAAGGTGGTTGGGCATTTCATAAAGCAAAGTCTGAAATCCTGAATACTCTACTGGAGGAAAAACCTAGTAAGATTTTCTTTTGATATATGGTAGTCCATCTTGTCTTTTATATTCCATAGCACATAGCGTTTAACCAATCATAGCATTGAAACTGTTAATTTGGTGACCATAGGACAGGACGCCACGGTGCGTCAGGTGGATGGAAAATGTTTCTAGGTCTTTACAACATCCCCCTCCCTCTACACACACACCATATCTGTTACCATATCTGTAACTTTGAAATGTGACTTTGCAGTCCCTCTTATCAAGAAAAAAAAAAAGTCTGTATTCCTTCTCTTTGAATTTGCTTCGGCCTTAGGACTTGCTTTGGCCAAGAAAATCTCGTAGAAGTGACTCACTTTCCTTCTCTTGCTTGGAACCATGTTGAGATGTGAACAAGCTCACTCTCGCCTGCGGATGCTAAGAGACATGCTGCCTAGTTATTCTCAGCCCCCAGCCAACAACCAGAAAAACCGTCTAACCCCAGCTAACCCCAGCCTGTTCCCCATGCACAGAAAGCCAGGCCAAACCAGCCCGGCCTTAGTGTAGGCCGCGGGATCCCGCAGTTGGCCCACAGGTCGCTGAACAACATTAAGCGTGCGTGACTGTTTGCCACTGCATTTGGGCCGTTTGTTGCAGTGGATAACATTGCAGTGTGTCCTCGTGGCTGTCTGCAGAGGAGCGCAAACATCACAGCTGCGTCGGTTTCCCTTTTGCTACTCCGGTGGGTCCTCTTTCCTTATAGCTTCAATGAGGGAGAAAGCAGTCTCCATTGACTCTGTATGGCACATTTGAGGGCCTGGTTTCATTAGCTGTCATTTCACGTAGGGCCGCAGTTTGCCAGAACTCACTAGACGCGTGAGCCTGACTGCCCCTAGCGCCGTGGCACCCTGCAGTTCCCCAGGCTTCCAGTGCCGAACGCCAGTGTTCAGCTACCGCGGCATGGCTGACAGACAGGCACGGCTATGTGGCATTTTCTAGATTGGAAGCTAGCCCATTTGCTAGGGACCTGGCTTTCCAAGAGTTCCTGGGCATAGCTTTCAGGGCGGCTTCTTGAGGGCCCCGTTTATTCCCCGGAGAGCGAAAAGGAAACCTGCATGAAAACTTGAAATCCCTAGGAGACATTCTCCAAGTGACTTCATTCATCCTGCACCTTTGACCCCATCCTTTTTTTATGCGATGTTGAGCAGGGCTATTTTAAATCCTCATAGAAAATAGGCAAGTTGTAAAATGAGTAACTCTACAGTGGTAAAGAGCGGTGCAGGAGGTGGTGGTTTGCTAGTCTACTCCCCAATTGGTGTTCAGGGTGACTATGGATGACATTATAGAAAGGAGTGGATTGGCCTTCCATAGACTATTTTAAATATTGTGTTGCACAGGCCAAACAGGCCACTTTAGATGATTTCTGAGTGGTCTCGGGGTTATCATTCAGTAAGGCAAAGCAGTTCTTTGTTTTGGTTTTGCTTGTCTCAGTTGAGAGGTCAGGTTTCAAAATGGGTCCTTCATGCTAAGAGAGGGCATGATCAGTGCACCAGGGTGTGCCCAAGCTGGGTCAACCAGTATTTCCCTGTAGACGGGAGAAAGATCACTCATTGCTGGAGCATTAAGTAACCAAATCCTCTTAGAGTTTACACAACCCTATCAAACGTGAATTAACTCGTGAGAAGCCTGTTTTCATAATAAACATTTTTCTACAGACATTGCGTGTACCTTTGTCTTTTGGGTTCTGTCCAGACCAGCTGATCATCGGAGGATGATGTCAGCATCGCCCTATTGCTTGCAAAGTGTAACCATATCTGAGGGCTGCCCAGGGTGGTTTGATTCATGCCAGGTTACATTAAAGATGCTCGGTAATGCAGATGCACTCAGTTTGAAATTCTTGTAATTGGTAATAAGAGTTGCTAATTTGTAGAAATAATATTCTAGCATACATTTTTACAGAAAAACAAAGGGAAACTGCATCTTAGTCCTCAAAACTTCCAAGCCAGATCAATCATAAACTTTTGATTAAAATGAGTCATAGAATGACCCACTGAAACAAAACCCTATTTGTTTGCAGAAATCATTCGAAAAGGGCCATCCAATGCTGGGTTTAGAGTTCTGTTCTCTTAAGACTGGAAACCAAGGCTCTGGTTGTGGAAGTAGCCAGTGCATTTTGTGCACTTGAGGGAAATTTTGATAAAGAGGTTTCAGGTATTGCCAGCTTTGCACTGACGCTCTGGCAGCTCTAAATCCACCACATTCAGATGTCAGGTTGCTGCAAGCCGGTTTTCTGTGCTGACTTGTTTCCTGTTTCTGCCAGTAGAGGGCACTGGAGAGAGACGATGGAGGAAGGGAGGAGCGGCTGCTCGGGACTGGCTGGCTTTTCCGGCCTTGGATGCAAGGGCTCCCCATCCCGGTGGCAGCTGCCGGTTGCAGCCTACACCTTCCTTCAGCACTTCCAGAGGCAGCCTCCTGCGAGGTGCCCCTTCCTCAGAGGTGGGAGCCTTAACCTTGAACTCCTTCTCTAAACCTCTGGTCCCAGCAGCAGCCAGGCCGCAACCCACCCTTCTCTACAGGCAGGTTTATTATAAAAAGGGGAGAGGAGTCAGGACCTGCGCTCAGACAGCAGGCAGGAGGAGCTGCCCCGGAAGGGGCCAGTTGTTAGGAGACCTGCATGGCCCCACACAGGCGGGAGGGCTGCTGACTATAAGCCTTTTCAAACTTTTTGTTTCATTTGCCAAATTACTTTCCAGACAACTTATTGTGATATACGCTCTCCCTGGTTGTATGCTTCTTTTGCTTATAGAGCGCCCTCTCCTACCTGAACCTCTCACTGTCTCGCTGACTTTCACATTTTACTCTTGAATCCAGGACTCCCCACGACAGGTTGCACCAGAATTAGCAGGTACTATTGATCCTCAGATCTTGCCACTGCATATTCTGGTTTGGACTTAGCTTTCTAAAATGATTTGTGTAACTTCCTGAATCTTTATTTCAAACTTCTAATTTGTTGACTTTGAGAATTTGAACCAAATCTGCACTAATATCAGCACCCATTGTCTGTTCGGAAACTTCTTGACTTGTGTGGTTTCTTCCGTGGCTATGGGACTTTTCAGACAGCCCCTCTCTGGTTCACCGTTTCTTGGATGAGGCTTAGCAGGGATTGCTCGGCCAGGCCTGGGGCAGTGCCCAGGATGGCGGGCCATGTGGGAGGGGGCCGAGGGCTAGTCCACACTCCCCTGAAGCGCTGAATGAACTCACTTATTCTGATACTTTCTTCAACACCTGGGCCTTTGGTTCCCATGCTCAAAACTTTTGGGGGGACATTTCCCCTAGAGTCTCTGGCTTTCCTTTTCTTAAGGAGCGACCCTGAGCTATTTCCTGCAGATCCAGTCCTCATGAGTACAGGTAAGCCACGATGCTGTCTTTATTTTCCCTCTAGGATTTCTGACATGTTAGCTCCTTAGTAACCTAGGTGAAATATTGAAGGGGCTACCTACGGATTCTGAGCATGCAGGGTTTTGTTTAGCATGTCTCATCAGGAGTGCTGACAGCATGTGCTCTTTATTGTACATACTGGGAGGTTCAGCTGATGGAGGAGACCACATTTTGTGGGCTAAGAAGCTGAAGAAATGGGGACCAGAGCCTCTGTCATTTAAGAGAAGGTTTGCTCTTTTTTTTTTTTTTTAAGATTTATTTATTCATATAGAACTGGGGTACAGGCCAGAGATGTGGAGGGTGAGAGGATTCACCAGAGACAGAGTGGGGAGCAGAACAGGCAGATCGACGAAGTACACTGCTGAGGGGAGCAGCGGGCGGGTCAGGAGAGGTCTGCCACGCCATGTGGTCACCTCCGGGGCAGGCGGGAATCGAACTCATAAGGAAGTGGCTTTTAGATTCTCAGTGCAGTGCTTTAACCCGCTGTGCCACCAGGGAGGGCCAGGTTTGCTCTTTTGATGAAGGCTTGCATCACCCCAGATGCAAGAAAGTCTCCAAAGAAATGAACTTCAGGTATCCCCTGTTTTTCAAAAGTTCTGTTATGTCAATTTGCTTTTATGAAAAACCTTCATTAGCACCTGTTTTTACTAATTGAAAGAAGTCCAAAGAGTATTCTCACTTTCATGACATAGGGGAAGAGCTGAAACAGTGCTCAGCTTTGGCTTTATGGCAGCCATTGAAGAGATAGCTCATAGCCCAAGCACGAGCAAGAGTGGCCCTCCCTCCCTAGGCGCTATTTTATACACTCTGTTGATCAGGTCACTCCTGCTTCTACTATACGGTAGTGCTTTTGAGTTTTTATGTATTATTTGGTATGGCCTAGTAGGGTATAATTTTAGATCTCAGTACATTGAAACATCTGTCTATATGAATGGATGGTAATTTCTTCTTACATTGATGACATTTTGACGTACGAAAGGTTTCCTAGACTCACTTTTGCATAGCAGGGGAAACCTGTGTCTGAACATTTGACAGTCCTACGCATATCCTTCTCTGTATGTTAAACGAACTCTCAGTGGTTACTGGGACTCTACCAGGAAGAGACCCCTCGTAAGGTTTTTAGTTAAAGATAGCTTTTGCCAAAGTTGACAAAGTGAGCTAAAGGTCAGAAGGAAGCAGGACAAGGGCTTCTCATAAGCTCTTTGCTCCAGTACCTGGATGAGGAAAGAAGACCCTCCCAGGAGCTCAGGGGGGGCTAGCAGCAGAAGGCGGGGTTTGATGGGGATGGTGGCTCTGCAGCTGGTGTGACTGGGCTCTGAGGTGTTTCCACGGGCCAGTTGCTTGACATGATCAGCACTGTGATTCTTGGGGGTGCATTCAATTAAGGAACAACGCAGACAGCCAAGAGAGTGGCTTATTCAGTTGGATTCTGAGTCACAATTAGGAAATCATCTTTATCTGGTGCAGCCATCATTTATTTTTCTTGGAGCCAATTCAGGGACAGTGAGGTCGTTCTGGGGGGGTCAGTTTCCTGCACAGTGCCAGCCCTCAAGTGGAGTGGTGCAGAGGGCCCACACACTGTGGCAGCGGTGTTCCCCTTGATGAGCGGATGGCAGCGCCATCTGCGTTGACCACAACGATGCCCATGCTACCTCCTGGCTCCCAAGTCGCTTCAGTGCCTCCTCCACCTCTGCCATCACCAGCACTCAGCCCCAGCCTGGCACTTTTCCCTCCTTAGGGTTTCTTTATCTGCCAGGGGCCTGCTAGCCCTGACCTACTGGCTTCCTTTAAAAGGAAAGTTTTCTTGGCATACATGACACCACTCGCTTACCACCATTCTAGCACCACATTAGTACAAGGAAAGAGAAATAAGTGAAATTCACCTCGATATATTTTGCTTGGCTAATCTTGTCTGTGGCTCATGTACAGAGTGGCTGGAAAGGCTTTTTAAAGGAGTTAAGGTAATGTCATTATTTGTAATGACATTTCTTTTATTGTCCAAAGGTTTAGTGTTTGTTTCTCTTAGTCCATTGATTAGTTCCCTCTCAGTCACAGATGTGAGTGGCATCTCTCTCTGTCTCACTTGTTTCAGTGATCAGAATACCATCTAGGTCATCTGTGTCACTGCAAATGTCCCCAGGTCTTTTAAAATCACATGATACTAACATTTTCAGGCTAAAAACCAAGTCAAATTAAACACTAAATGGCAGACACATTGTTGCCTAAATCAAAATAAGAAGGACGAGATGGTCTGTGTACGCAGCCAGCCCTGGCTGCCATGATCCCCCGGGGTTGTGTCCCTGACCCTGCATCTTGAGGCGCGTGCGTCTCAGAGTTAGCGGAAGTCACTCTGTGCTTTGAGAGCTAAATCACATTTGCCTAAGCCCTTTTTCTGCACTCCGTGGACATGTAACCCCTGCTCCAAGGGGACTTGGGCTCTCGTGTCTGTATCAATTTCTTTTGCCATTGTTTTCCTCTCCCTAATCACTTTCTCCTATATCAACGCCAGTCCTTTCACCACTGGTCAGGGCAAGTTGCCGCTCAGCAGTGGCCTTAAATTCAACAACTATGGTTTTAGTTTCCAAAAAGTCTGCTGTCTTCTGCCCTGTTTCTATTTAATAAGACAAATAGAATGGGAAATTTTCTCTCTCCAAATCTGCGATTTTGAATCTCCTGACACTGAGATAGTGGGTTTTAAAAAAGAATCTCTCTGGGTAAAGTGTGGGTTTGTCCTGTGTCTTCTTGCTGTTATGGGTGATTTCGTTCATTCTCTGATAGTTCTCTGTGTCTCACCTGTAGTGTCGGAGAGGCACTTTTCATGCAATCTGCTTGCCCTGTCATCTGAACGAATAATGCTTCTGGTTTGTTTGTCTTTATTTAGATACAAAAAAAAAAAAAAGATGGTGTTGGCTTGCTTTTGAACTCTTTTTAAATATTTTAAAGAAAGTTTTGAAGTGCTAAATGGAACATCAAAACCTTAAGTTGAGTTCATTTATTGCTGCATGATGATGTAACTTGGTGGTTTAAAGCCAAAAGCCAGCTCCTCCTCAGCCCTCTCTGGCTCCCTGGCGCTGGCTGTGGCCTCTCCTGGGCTACATTCAAATGGGAGCCTGGCTGGGTCTGGGATGTCCCGGACAGCTTCACTGAAGACTGTCGCTGTGGCTGGGGGGACTGCTGTGTCTGGGGTCTGCTGGGGCCTCTTGCTCCAGTGGGAAGACAGGCCTTTCACGTGGTGACTCAAAGTGCCAAAGAGAAACTTCTGGCTGTCTTCTGCCCTACTCTGCTATCCAAAGCCGCTTGAGGGAGAGGACTCAAATTCCATGTTTTGATGGCCAGAGCAGAGTGCAACACAGCGAGGGGGGAGCCCTTGGCAGCCATCTCTGTAGATAATCCCCCCAAACATAATGCAAATGCCATTAATTACATTCAGAATAATGGCACACTGGGTATTGAAATTTTACATATCTTGTATTTATCATGCCATAGAGAGAGTGAGGATAAATAATTAAGCATCTTGTGCATTAGCAGGTAATAAATAATGTAGACCTTGTGGGCCATACACTCTGCCACCACCACTCAGCCCCGCCATCATAGCATGAAAGCAGCCACGGACAGATGTCCGTGACCAGGCTGAGCAGGGTTCCAGTGCAGCTTTCTGAACCAAAGCAAACAACGCAGGTGGTGAGCAGGGCTTGCTCTGTGGGCTGTGTTTTGCTGCCTCCCTATCTGGAAAATAGTGCTTTTCCTGCATTCCTGAGGGAGTTAAAATGACTGCCGTAGGTAGGAGAATATCCGCATAAATGGTCTGAATCCCTGAAGCTGGCACAATCGTGAACAGGTAGTGAGCCTGCACTGGTGCTGTTTGCCAGGCTAGTAGCCTCGAGTGCTGTGAGGGATCTCTGCTGCCTCGGGGTGCTAGGCCCTCCTCCCTCCTTCCTTATCACCGGTGCCTTCTAGATTCAGCAGAATCTCTGGCTGTCGTCAGAAGAAGGGTATTTGATCATGTGAAATCCTTCTTGGTAAGCAAACGGCAAACAGTAGAAAAGTTGGTATTTGCAAAATCCATTTACTGGCTTTATGTTCTCTTGAATCCTATTATTTGAGTTTTCGGGTTCTTAATGACAAAGGAAAAGGGAAATCATGACTTCAAAACCCTCTTGATGGCTTTTTGTGGAGAATGAGATTTTTTAGACCTCCATGCCTTTCTGACATCCCATCTTGCACTCATCGCGATTATTGCTTTATGAGGTCCTAGTTTTTACTTCCCATCCACATAGGTCCATATGTTGGGAGAAGCCAGAGTTTTTTTTTTTTTATCATTATGCATGTCACATAAAAAGTACATGAGAAGAGGGGAAAATAAGTAGCATCTTCAGCATCAAAGATAGTTATTTTCATTGATTTTGTGAATATGCATTATGCAAATAAAATACACTATTCTTCTCATTGCTGCAAGGTGGCTGACATTAAAGCCAAAGGTACTTTATTTCTTAGTCAAAATAAGGAAGCTGAAC
The DNA here is from genome assembly GCF_000260355.1 of Condylura cristata. NCBI lineage: Eukaryota > Metazoa > Chordata > Mammalia > Eulipotyphla > Talpidae > Condylura > Condylura cristata. Next base: position 2,470,605 of record NW_004567128.1, read on the forward strand.
AACATGCAGTCTGTTGCAAAGCCAGTATCTTAAATGTGTATCAGAATCATAGTCATGTGATTGCTCTTTCCAGCTCTCAGATATTACTCTGTGATTTCATTCTTAGTTAACAGTTTGTTTTCTACTTGCAAATGAGACCCTGAAGTGGATGCTTTTGCTACCAGCATGCTGGGCTTTGTGGTCTCAGGACTCACTGCACCACCAACCTGGAAGAGCTAATGTGAAAATGCTGTCTTTTGTTGTTCTGAGGTCCTGTTTTCCAGTTTGCCACCTGGCCCAGTTGTTGTCTTGGGCTGCCAAGGGCGGGAGCCTCAGGCAGAGTTCTAGGGTCTGCCCTCGTGGGAGCACAGGCGAGACTTGCAGAGGGTGGTGTGTGAAGGGGAGAAAAGCCGCACGGCACTGGAGAGGGCTTTTCTTTCCTAAGTGCCTGTTTTCTGAGTGTGAAGGGATTTGTGGAGCTCCTCTGGTGTATCCTAGTCCACAGCTCACATTGGATTAAAATAGCACTGTCTGTTGGGTGGCCGTGGGCAAACAACAGCAGAGGTGCTTCACGCGGGAAATGTATGTACCTCACTAGAACAGCGCTCATCATCTGAATCCTCCCACTGCTGCACAGCAAATTCCTCCTTGTGCCAACTGGGCCCGCCAGGAGTCATTCCAGGGAGCGTGCCTCAAAGGTGAATAGCAGCAGTCTGTCCTTCACACCTTTGTCTGGCTGGCGGTGATTTTTATCTTCCTCTTGGGCCCTTCAAGTGGACGCTTCCTTTGTGTCTTGTCATTTCCTGATTTCCCTGTCAACCCTGAGTGCTCTGCCAGAGGACAGCCTCCTGCTTGCCAACCTGATGGCACCAGGCTTCTAGAACCCACCACTGAGCCTGGATCTCTGGGAGAAGCCATTTGTTTTCTTAGCTTTCCTTGAGGACAATCAGTCCTTATCACTGCACAGATTTTACTCTCTTTCATCTGCCAGCCAGCTGACTGGCGCTTTATATATCTATGAAGCTAGCATGCAGTGGGTTAGCTTCTGTAAGCCTCCTTTCGGAAGCCTCTCTTTCGAGTCCTCTCCTTTTCCACTATCTGTTGAAATATCTTCTTTAGAGATACTGAAATTGAGACATTCAATGAGCTCGTGAGGCTGATGGCTAATGTTGGTGATTCAAGGCTTGAGAGGGCAGCCAAGGACCCACTCTGAAACAAAATACCCCTTTTCCGATATTCTCTAAAAGGCACAGAGCAGTTTGAAAGTGCCAGTAATGAGTTTTTTCAAGACTTCGAAATGACAGCTATTTCATTTCGATTTCCTAGATTACTGTGTAAATTGCCAGCTCATAAGGATCAGGCCTTGGCAGGTGGAAAATGAACACTTTACAGCATGCCATTCACTTTGCAACTTAATTGCCTATATAGAATCATCTAATGCTTTTCCATGGACACTTCCCAGTTTATACTTTTGAGACATTCTTCCAATCGACTGTTCAATATTTTAAAATTGATTATCTTATCTTTAATGTCTTATTGTAAGCAATAATCTTAAGAAAGATATTCTCAAGTATATCACCCTGTTTCCTGGATTTTCTATATCGAAGGGAACTAAATCAGCTGTCTTGCAATGCACTGAAGAAATAGCTGGTACCGAAAACAGAATGGTGTGATGCAAAAACTGTGTTTTACGTGTTGGTGAGCCTTGCATTTCCATCAAGTCAACCAAAGAGCATCTGAGTATATTTTTGTGTCACTTTAAAATAGGGAATTATTTAAGAAAGCACCACATAGACAATGCCTAGGCGCTTTTTTTGTGGAACTTGCTGGAAATTTACCTTGGCCTCCAGCCAGCGTGGGTGACAGTCATGTGCTTCCAGGGCCATATCTCCTCTTGGCTTCAGGTTGGACAGATTGACAGGTCAGGCATCCCCACCCTTCTGACTGGAGCGTGTTTTTCATGGTAGACTGCTCTCTAGCCAATTGGTCAAAACAGAGTCTGTTCTAAATTGCATTCCAGTAAGTGAGCTAACTTGGGCACTGCTCTGTGTTTCTGGAATATTCATTTTGCATTGGTTTAATAAAGATATCATTTCCATACAGACTCCAAAAACACCAAAATGTAAAAAAAAAGGCATATTTTACAGTAGCTCTTGAACACACTCAAAAAATTTTGTGATGATTTGTCAACAAAAATTAAAATGACAAATTCAGTGTTTCTTTTAAAGTTTGACCTAAATCTATAAGGAATATTTAAAATGTTTTATTCTAAACTTTCTATTATGAGAAATGTTCAAAATATACAAAAGTTGACCTGGTAGGCTATTGGTAGGCTAAGTGTCGTCAGCCTCAACTGTCATTGATGCATTAGCAGTTTTGTTTCATTTATACCTTTACCTGCTTGTACTGCTGTCATGTTACTGTGAAGCAGATTCCAAGTATCATATCATGAAAAGTAATTTTACAAATAGAAGCATTAAAAAATGTTGGACAAAATGAAGTGTAAAGAGGCACCTGATTATTGCAGCCACATAATTTAAGAATGGACTGAAGTGAGCTCTGGCTCTTAAAGGTCAACCTTATGGCCACAACTAGACTTTTACAAAATAATATATGCTGCCATTGATGATTACAGCACAGACCTATTCATTCATTGGGGTCGGCAAATGGGGTTCACCATAGCCGTCTTTAAGACGCCTGCTCCCCCGTGCTCCCCGCCTCCTGGCTTTCACACCTGGGTATGATGGCCTAGTGCCTGTATCAGGATCAGTCTGCATGACCAGTGGAACATGGGAGGAGTGACTGTGTTGCAAGATGGGGTGATGAAGGTGGCATAGTTGCCGGCCCTCTCTCTCCTGGGCCCCTTGCTCCGAGTAAAGCCAGCAACCCTGTTGTGTGGCCCTCGTGAGGAACTGGGCTGTGTGAGTTAGTACAGATGTCAAGTCTCCAGTGATGCACGCCAAATGGCGTCTAAATAGCACCTCCTGTGAGATCTGGAGCCACAGCCCCTGGCTCAGCCTCTCCTGAATTTTTGACCCTCAGGAACTGCTATACTAAGTCCCTGTGTTCTGCAGTCATTTGTAATCAGAGAAGATAATCAGTTCAGTGCTAGTCAGATTTTTTTAATATGTATTAACTGCATGACTTCTGTAAAGAGAAATTTCTTTCAACAATTATTTGATTACTCTGAGGTACATTTGATTGCCTACCAATTGAAACAATTTTTGCTTAAGGCTTTTTACAACACTGAGTATTTTGTTAGCACAGATTCTTAAAGTTATTATTGCTGAATCCAAAGTTGTGGGCATTTTAAGGCCGGATCCATATTTTTAAGTTACTGCAAGAAAGATCGTAGGGCTTCTACTGGCACCAGTAGGATCGGTGTCCCCATCCGCCACACTCCCGCCACGGGTCTCTAGTGTTTGCCTGCTCAGTTGCCACAAGCACCCTGTGTGCAGTGCCTACGCGTGCCAGGTGCTGTCCATAAAACAAAACCCAGAACACAGTTGTGTTTGTCTGGTCCACGTGCACGTTGTCGGAATGTTTCGCATGTCTGCTTGTAAGATCTATCTTGACAATAAGTCAGCAGGCGTTTGTGTGTGCTCAGGGTCGCCTTGCGGGCTCCATGCCCAACTTCCTCCCTCCACCCCTCCTGTCTTACTGCTTTTATTTCCTATAGGCTAGGAAGCCAGATAAACAGCCTTGTTAGGACAATGAATTAAATGAGGTGACTCTGATTCATTGACTGCCACAATCCATTCTCGTAAATGAAAGTGTAAGCCTTTTTTAAGGCCATATTTTATTTAGCTTGATTTATTGTTTCTCACAAGAATAGCTTTCCCTGAAAGTCTGGAGGGAAAGCAACCTCGTAAAGATGCAACAAGACATTTTCAAAGAAAGAATATCTTGGAATAGAGACTGCCATCTTCTAAATTAAAGAGATGTGCACAACTTTCTCTTTTTTACAACATTTTGGGTGATCAGTTGAGTGGAGATTAGATTTCCTCTCATATCGGTGCCTAGTAGATTACATCTTTAAAGGGACTAATGGTTCACTCCAGACCAAGTCACCAGGTGGGATTGTTTCATCTCAGAGGCCACCATCCAGGCGGTGTCCAGTTTATTTCATAATAAGAAGCTCATAACAGTTAACCCGCCTCCACAGTAACAATAAGGTAGAAAATGTGCGAAGTCAGAATGTAGATAGAAGAGAATAGCCTACACCCAGGCTCCATCACCAGACCCTATTGCTGCCAGTGTTTGAGCGTGCATCCGTCGTGCTGGAGGCTTCCTTTGGTCACCTGCAGCTTGGTCATCAAAATTCAGAGTGGGCTGTCTATTACATATGATGATGTAGGGCTTTCTGGGAGTGGGTCTGGAGTTCAGGGACACCGGTGGGCTCTTCCTTGGTCCTGGTCGGCAGCGAGGAAAGAATTCAATGTCGTGACCAAAGTCTCAGAAAAGCAAGAGGTTTATTGATAGACAAGAGGAAAGATAGGAAAGCCCTCCCAGCGGAGTGGGGTCCTGGGCGAGTAGCCACTGAGGTGGTGAGAAGTAGGTGCATATCTGGGTACAGTGAGCTGGGAGTGGGAGTGTGGCCATTGGTGTCTCTGTAGTGTCTCTTGCTAATTGGCTGGCCCTGCAGGGGTCTCCTAGACTACCGGGCCCACTGAGTTTTCCCACGTTACCCAGCCCAGTTTTCTGAAACCAGCTTTGGCCCGTTGGTAATGAGTGATTATGTTGGTGTCTGGAACATTCCGTTTTTAATTGAATTAGAAGGTGGGGTCAGGTTGATAAATGGACTCGGGGCTTTGGAGTTCCCTGTTCCTAACGGCCTGCCTGTCTGTCCCCATCTCCTAGCGTCCTCCTGCAGCAGAAGGTAAGGTGTAGTCTCCAAGGGAAGGGCAGGCTCACGGAGTCAGGATTGGTAAGCGAGAGTTGCTGCCCGCTTTTGCAGTATTCCGGGAAAGTGAGATGAGGTAAGGGCTTTTTACATCTTTGGCTGTACATCTTTGGGGGTCATCTGCCCCTCAAATCTTTGTTATTAACATGTCAGAGTGGCTGTGTCAAGAGGGGACCGATCCAGAGTTGGCACTGGGAAGTCTGGATTTGATTGCCACCTGTTGATGGGCGTTGTTCAGAAATGCCCAGAACTGATGCATGGGAACTTGGGGCTCCCTCTGTCTCAGGGAGGAAGCCAGTGGGCCCAGGGGAGGCTGAGTTCAGGAGAGGCCTCTCTCCCTGGAGGAGGAGGAGGAGAAGGAGGGGTGAATTATTTTTCTGACAGACATGATCCTAGCTGGGTGCCAATGCAGGTCATCTGCCTTTGGGGGATGGGTTCCTCAGTCACTCTTGCTCTCTAATTCCTTTCAATTGTGTGCTGTGCCCATTTACTGTCTCTCTCAATATGTGTACACATGGCCACATATTGTGTCGCTTCAAACGTGAGTTCTAGTTCACTTTCAGACACAGAGCTCTTCATACTTCCTTCACAGCTTTGCAGCATCCTATGGATTCAGCTTTATTTTTAGTATGCTCTCAACTTATATTCTTATTTTTAAATTAAAACAGCCAACAGCCATCTTAATGTGTAAAAGTCTTCACAGGTTTTTGAAAGGTAAGCATGAGCCAGTTGATACAACTGGGCCCTGGCCCCTTTCTGGGCACAGGTCGTTCATGTCAGTGAAGCCATATATTTGTCAGTTTCTGTTTCTGCTGTCAGGTCTGGCTACGTCTTACCTCCTGTGGATATAAATGAAAAAAGGTGATATCCAGATCTTGTCTTCTTCATTTTCCTCAGGCTTTTTTTGTTTGTTTCCCACTCAAAATTGGGATTTTTCCACCAAGAAGCAAGGAGTACTTTTTTTAAAAAAAGATTTATTTAGTTATTCATACAGAACTGGGGTGCAAGCCAGAGGTGCAGGGGCGGTGAGAGGCTTCACCTGAGACAGAGTGGGGGCACAGAACAGGCAGATGGACAAAGTGCACTGCTGAGGGGATCAGCAGGTGGGTCAGGAGAGGCCTGCCACGCCATGTGGATCACCTCCGGGGCCAAGGATGGAACTCACACTGAAGTGGCTGTGCTAGCTTGCAATGCTGCATCCTAACCCGTTGCACCACCAGGGAGGGCCAGCAACGGGTAACTTTAAGACCATCGTGACTTCTGTTTAATTCTTTGAACAGAGAGAACAAACCAAGCCTGAATTATCTGGCAAGAGATTTTAGAAGCTTGGTAGCAAGGTCAAGGAACGAATCTTGGCTAAGTGCCCCCTAAAATGTCTGCTGTGCAGTCTGGCTGGGGCCTCTTCAGAAACAGAGGTGGGAGAAGGGGAGAATAGCCATTGTTTAGCACCTGCTGGGCCAGAGCCCCCCACATGCTCAAGCGCTCGTGGGGTCTGTGCTGCAGCTGGCACGTGGAAAATGAGGCCAGGCAGGAATCTGAACCCAGGTCTGTCTCCAGGGGACAGGTGTCCCCCACCCAGGGCCCATACACTGGTAAGGCTGGAGGCTCCGGTGCCTTCGTGGGTCCCACCCTCCATACACACAAGTATTAACAATTATATTTACTTCTGTCTTGGCCCAAAGATCGGTGCTGTCCTCTCAGGTTTCATTATTTTTATCTTCTTTATTTCTTCTGGTTTTACAAGAAATTAAAATACTGTTCTCTAAACTTGTGGGCCCTGGGCCCCAGGCTGATGGGGTCTCATGGAGAAGTCAGCCCTGTCTTTCTAACATGAGTCCTCCTCCGGTCTCTGTGCCTTGTAGAAGGGAAAGATAGGGGGGAGGAGAAGAGGAATGAGCCCTAGGGGCCAAGGCTGCCTAGTGCCGAGTAGTTTGAGAGACATTGCACTCAGTCATTTTCAGAATCTGTCTCTGGTGGCGGCACCCTTCATTGTGAAACACTGACTTCTTATGTGAAGTCTCAGTCTCTGAGGCTTGGTCGCAGTGGACAGCTGCCTGGGCCAGGCCTGCAGGGAGTGGCCACCTGGCTGCACGCTGAGCTGCGTGGCAAGGGCACTGCCTGCCCATGGGGTCACGGAGGAGCATTGTCCCCCACATGGGGTTAGCTCAGCACGTGTGCAGCGTGTGCCCTGGAGCTGCCTCCCCCGCGCTGCACAGGAGTGGGAGGGTGCTCGGTGCAGACACTGGCATACAGAAGAGGCCTGGGTTGCTTGCGCTTGAGGCAGAGGCCACCGCGCTCACCCTCTCAGTGCGGGACCTGGTTGTCCTGCTGAGCTTTACCCCGAAGCTCTTGGGGAATAAGAAAGAGCTGGGAGGGACATAGGATGGAAAAGACTGCGGCCTGTCTCGTGCCATCGCCTTGAGGAGCAATTGCCGTGATGCCTGCAATAGCACTGAGACCTCCCCGGCTGGCCGTCAGGGAACCGCTCACGCAGTGGCAGGGAGCATTGCAAAGGGCCCGGCCTGCCCTTAGTAGCGCAGAGGGCAGCTGCCAGGCCCGTGCGAGTGGCTGCTAGTAAACTTTGGGAAACGCACTTTGCCACGGCTCCTAGCGGCCACAGGGCTATTGCCGCTTTTGCCCACAGCAACATGGAGAGCTCCGAGAAATGGGGCAGTGGAAGAAAGGAGGATGGTTGTGTCTCTAGACCAAGGCCATGCCTGCATAAGTCCTGCCCACACGGAGGCCCACGAAGGCGGGCAGGGCCCTCTGGGGACGAAGGATGCACATCAAGTAGCGGAGGAAGGTGGAGTGGGGACGAGTCAGATCTTGGCCCGGCCGAGTCCTGGCATGGACACATTAATTAATTCAGCTTTGTCTCTGAAACAGCACGCTAAAGTAGCTTAACAAGGACGGGGGTGTGACTTCACCTAGCACAGGCATACTAACTCCAGAGTGGCCTCTGTCGAGGTCAGAATGATGGCATCTGGCATGATCATTCTCTGTGCTGGCAGGGCTGGTCCAGGGCTTGAGCATCATCCCTGGCCTCCACAACAGACGCCAGTAGCATCCCTACCCCGGTGTCCATCCAAAGTGTCCCCAGACGTTGCCCAGTCACCCTGATTGAGAACCCTGTCCTAGTGAGTGCTGACATGGCAGATGCGCTCCAGAAAAGCCTGGTAGCAGTGCGTGGGGGAGGCTAACCGTCAGGCCTCTGGACTTGGTGTGAGAAAGGTCTGTCCAGGCACAGAAGCAAAGATAGATGCAGAAAGAAGCAGGCCTCTGTCGCGCTAGCCAGCAAGAGCTCTGCTTGGAGGGCACTGCCCTGGGAGACCAGGCTTTCCGTTTATAGTGCAATGATGAAAGAGGCCTTCCTCGTTCTGGAGGTGTGTGTGCCTGTGCGTGTGCGTAGTCTCTGCCCACGTTGTCTGCACCCACGCACGCGCACGCACACCCTCCCATTCATTCCTTCATTTAGACTTAGGAGAGTATCCCGGATAATCCTGTTTCCTATCCTGTTGGTTCTGAATACAGTGAAATATACTCTTCCTTCTGTCCATAATTTGACAAAGTAAGAGAATATTAATTCTTCAGGAGAAATGTGGAAACATTGTGTCACATAGTGGATGTTCATTAAAAGCCGACTAGGCATCTCCCGGGATTCTGTCTGCTCTGTGGTATATATTTTAATGCATTCTTATGTACCTTGCGTTCTGTCATTTGTAATTGATGTCCCTTTGGAAAGGTAGATCTCAGGCTTAAATATATTATTAACATCCCTTGAAAACATCTGTTGTGTAAACATCCCATCAATTCTGTTTCCATGACATGTTTATGATCAAATTGGAAGATGTTACAAGAGGTAAGGAAAAGGGGCCGGAAGATGTTACAGCTTGCTAAAACTCTAGCTGGTGTTAATTGAAAATGAAGGCACTTTTATTCCCCTTGTCATTTTGATGTATCTCCGAATTTTTGTAAACGGATTTTCTTTTAAGCTTCAGAGATTACAAGCTCTGCAATATTCCACCTCAGCTGCTGTAATTGATTAGCCGCATCTTCCATTTTAACAGAGCAGTGGCTAGGGTGAAAAATAATAGATCATAGTTTCAGTCTTTTAAATTGAACTTGAGTCTGTTGCATTTCAGCCTGGGACAACAAAGGTTCCTTAGTGTTTCGGTTACTCTTTGACATCAGTGCTTTCAAGTGTGATGTGTGCTTGATTTTGCAGAAATGATTTTTAAAATTTCAGTCATAAAGATGTGCTGTTGGGCTTTGCTACAAACTAACGTTAGTGTCTACATTCAGATGGCTAGGAAACCAAAACCTGAGTCTGTTTTTAGTTGATAAGGTAATTCAGGGTCAATAAATGTATCTGAAAGAAAATATTTTCTACAAATAACAGAAAAAAAGTGTCATGTTCCTGTTCCACAAAAATCTATTATTATCCCTAAAGTCTGAGTATATGTATGTAGACTTACTGCATTTTACAGAACACTTCTATACAGATAAAGGACTTAAAGAACCAATTTGAGGCCCTCCCTGGTGGCACGGCGGGTTAAAGCACAGCACTAAGAAGCTTAAGCCACTTCCGCATGAGTTCGATCCCCGCCTGCCCCGGAGGTGACCACATGGCGAGGCAGACCTCTCCTGACCCGCCCACTGCTCCCCTCAGCAGTGTACTTCGTTGATCTGCCTGTTCTGCTCCCCACTCTGTCTCTGATGAAGCCTCTCGCCACCCTGAACCTCTGGCCTGTACCTCAGTTCTGTATGAACAAATAAATAAATCTTTAAAAAAAAAAAAAGAACCAATTGAGAAAAATTTGATTTCAATGTATTGAAATTCCAGTATGAGGTATCTGCCCAGAGTTCTGTGTAATGTACAGGTTTTAGTTAGATTGGCAAAATATGAGAACCTGATTTACGAACTAGCATAACATGAACCTGCAAATCTTCGACTTTTCTCAAATATTTAACTTTCTCACCAACCTATTACGTTAAACACCCTTTCTCAGCCTCCACCCAGAGTGGTCGGTGCCAATGCAGTGGTGACCCCGCGCCTGCATGGCTGGTGGCCCTGGACCCAGGTGAAAAAATGTTTGGGAATCTGGGTGGAGCACAGGGTGCTGAGTGCAAGGTCATCTGTGAAAGTCCAAGTCAGGGTGGCAGCAGCTGATGTACCAGCTGCTTGAAGTTTCCCTCCAACAGCAGGATAAAGGAAGAGATGGTCCAGGAAGAGGTGAGGAAAGGGTGAGATCAGAGGGTTGAGTCAAGGCGAGTGGCGAAACCATTGTGAGACTAGCTCCTGACATGCACTGGAGTCGTCCGCCAGTCCCATTTCTCCGGGAGGGATGGGGCCGCCTCTCGGCCGCCACATCTGACATGAACCTTTTCATTACTGCCGGCCCACTGGGTTGTCACCTCCTAGTTTGGGTCTGCATTTCCTGATGGCTCATAGGGCTGAGTATCTTTTCATGTGCATATTGGCTATCTATAATCAGTTTGCAGAGTATTTTCAAATCCCAATGAAAAAGTTTGTCTTTTTAATCTTGATTTGTTAGTACTTGACAGACAGTTCTTTCGGTCATCTGGATTCATAGACTCTGTCATGGATTATGTATTACAAATCTGATCACAGTCTGTGGTTTGCCTTTTCATTTTCTTAATGGTGTCTTTTGGTGAACAGAAGCTTTTATTTTTCATGGAGTACAATTCATCGCTTTTGATTTTTGGTTAGTTGTTTTACTTCCTACAATGTCAAGAAGATATTTTTCTATGATTTCCTCAGTTTAACAGTTTCTACTTTTGTATTTAGATCTATGATCCTATGAAGGTATTTCTTATTTATTACTTACATACAAATTCATTAGGGGCATGACAAACAATTTATATGACAAAACAGTTCTTTGTGAAAATAATAGCATGCAAATTATATGTCCTAAAAATAAGTTATTCATCGTGGCCTATTAATTTGCAATCATGTGTTAGTAAGCAAGTGATTTAGAAAATCAGCTGCCTTTCATTCTCTTGGGAGAGCTTGCTAATTAATGTAAAACCCACTTGGTAATAATACGGGAAAGATTTTCTAGTTGAATTCAGTTTCGCTAACAAAGCGTGTGCAGGTTTTACACGCATTTCTTTCACACAGATGCATTTTGTAATTTGAAATAATTTCTGATCAATGGCATATTATTTCTAGAAATAGGTTCAATTTGGAAACCTCAGTTTCTGTGCAGAACAACTCATCAGCGCTTTTCTTTTGAGTGGCATGCGGTGACCCACAAGAGATGCCGAGGGTGGCCTGAGCAGCAGCATGGACAGCTGATGCAGAGACCTCCACTGCTGTGCTGAGCAGACGCACTGGAGGCATTCGGTTTGCAGAGGGAAATCCCCCTCTCTTTTGCCTCCTTCCATTGAAGACTTATGAAGCAGTCCTGATGTGCTAGGGGCAGTGTGCGTAATTAGAGAAGCGCCAGATACTGGTTGACCATTAAATGTAATTTTCCTGTTAATTTTTATCTACATAAAATACGTGAATAAATTTAACACTTAGCGTTCTCTAGAGAAACAAAGCCAACAGGAGATGCATATGTGCATACATGTCTGTGTGCCTGTGTGTGTGTGTGTGTACATCCGAGATTTCTGCTAAGGAAATGGCCCACACGTGGCAAGTGTGAAATTGGTAGGGCAGGCAGGCTGGCAGGCTGGCAACTCAGATGGGAGTAGGTGTTGTAGTTTTTAGTTCCAAATGTGTAGGGTGGGCCGGCAGGGTGGAGACTCCGGCAAGACTGTGTTAGTGTCGAAGCTGTACAACTTCTGCAGAGTGCCAGAGCCCACAGGTTGAGGGCTTAGCCCTACAGTACTGCCCCGGCAAATCCAGGTGGTCACCTTTGCTTTTGTAGTTGCGCTATAGAGCAGACGTTTGCTTAGGCTGCTGAAATAGCTCATGGAACTTGAGGATCGGTTTCCTTACTAGGCCACTGATTGTCATAAAAGGCCGGTACCTAAGAACTGCCGGGTGGAATTGCTGCGCAGGGTGAGGTGTGGGCCAAGGCGTGGGGCTTCCATGCTCTCTTCAGGAGCGCTACCCTCCCATAGTCTGCCTGGTCACCTGCTCAGAAGGTGCCTGAACTCCGTGACAGCTTGTTTACATAGCCAGAATTGATTAAATCATAGACCTTTGACAATGGATTCCACCCACAGTCCAGCCTCCCCAGAGGGGAAGTGTCAACCCTCTGTCACTCAGTTGTCTCCACTGGCAACCAGCCCCTCTCTTCTGGGGCTTTACTACGGTCACCTCTTAGCAGAACAGAAGACCCCTCCTTGGTTTCATCACAGGAAACTCCAAGGCTTTTGGGAACTCTGTGCCTGAACCACATGACAAAGACTAACCATATACTTCTTACTCCAGTCTCACAGTACGCAACCATAGCACTTCTACAAGGCAATCATTGACCTTTCCCTTCAAACCTCATCTCTTTGTTGACTGGTGAACAGAAGAACCAGCAGCCTCCCACACTCAGGCAAAACCCAAGTGGTTTTCCAGATTCCTTGTCCCCCCCCCCCCCGCATCCCTCTGTAGTTCCACACCTCCTCCTGCTTCCATTTTTTCCCCCAATCATTTTCAAGTTGTTAGTTCCTGGCCAGCTCATGTCTGTATAGGACAGAGGATAGCAAGATTCCAGGCTTCACCAAGTCTTGGAGCTAGAGAAAGTATTTCATATCTTCAGGAGCTAAATAAATGAAAAAAAAAAATCTAATCATTTGCATTTGGGGAAGGCCCCCAGTCTTCCATCAGCTGACTCAAGAACCAGATTACAAGGGATTGAGCTGTGCGGCCACCCCCGTGGAGAACGATGGGTTCTGATGAGAGGTTGGGTTCATTGAGCCTTTGGGTTGGCTCTGAGGCAAGTTTCAGTAGCTTCCCCCTTCCGCAGCATTGGTGAGTTTGCCAAGGAGACAGAGGCGTTTGGTTATGACCATTAGTAATTTTCATTAGTTTAATGAAATGAAGTCGTTTTGAGTTGCAAACTTTTATAAATAGATGTTTTTTTAACATCAAGGGTAACTTTATTCCCCCTCCCCCCAGCGTTATTGGAAGGTTTATCGCAGCCCAGCAGTCCCCCACATGTGATGGCTTCTGGACAGGCTGTGAGACATCTTTCCAACCATAAAGCTTTGTCCTAATGGGCAGATGGGCATGAAGTTACACCATATGTTGGCTCTGTCAGGCACAGATCACATTCTCTGGAAGATCTGTTTGCGCACTTGGCCTTCCAGAACATTTCCAGATGGAGCTCGTCCCTTTCTGTCCAGTGGGTCCAGCCTCTGGTCATCTTTTCCCCCTTCTGGACACAGGTGAGCTGGTTACTGTCCAGGGAACCAAACTGCTACATTTTGTTATCCATGCCTTTGTCCTTGTCATCGAATTCTCATTTAAATCTAACAAGGTGGTTCTGCAGGCTGCTGCATGTGCAGGGACCCAGGGACCCTCTTCTTCTCAGTTCTCTTCTGTGGCTTCAGCAGCTTGGCTATCTCATGAGTGGCAAAGTCAGTGCCCAGGGCCAGTGCATAGCCCTCAAAGCTGTCGTCGCCGAGGCTGGCAGGCATGGTGGGGTCTGGGAGTGACACTATAGTTTCTTGTGCTTAAAAACTGCAACGAAGCAAGCAAAAAAAATATTTACTGCCATTTAATATTTAACCTTACTTTCACGTCTGCGCCCCAGAGATTATGACTGGATTTGTGACGTGTGCATGGGGCCCAGATGGCCTGCACACGAGAGCCAGCTGGGTCAACGTGGCCTGCAGTAATCGGATGTTCAGCTACCATTTCTACTCAGTAAATGCTCAGAAATACTGAGCTTGCGCCTTGGGTTGTGTTGCCTACCATCAAGAAGTTGTTTCTTTTAAGGACTGGAAAATAATAACTGGCTTAACCCTCCGTCCTATATGAAGGTGTTGCTGTTATTCTGGTGTCCAGTGAGGAGGAAAGGGGCAGGGTGCTCTTGTGGCTGGCTGAGTGCGCTCCTCGTCAGGAAGCGGCGTGCCTCCGAGGGCAGGGTGGGCCAAGTGCCTACGATTCCTCATCGCCTGGAGCCTGAAGCACAGCTACTGACATAGCTGCTTCATTCACGAACCGAGAGCCCTGCCCTGGCACAGTGGTGGGGTCCTCCTAGCCTTCAGCTTAGCCCTTTCTCCTGATCCCCACCAATCGGTTACCCTCTCCGTCCATGAGTGTGGGAGGTCTGTGATGTGAGCCCCCCACTGCAGGCTGTTAAGCTGCTCCTCCTTGCACATGTGTCGGGGCTTATTTCCATCATCATTTTTCATGGACTGTGTCTTATCTCCAGTTATGGCTTTTTTCCTCGATAATAAAATAAACCAGCCTTCAGGAATCAGGTGGACAGGGCCTTGTGGAGCAGGTCTTCCTAAAATCTCAGATAATCACTTGTTTCCTGCGAGAGCCTCTTCTGGCCAGTACTGAAGTACCTGGATCTCTTTAGCAGCTGCCAGAGGTGCAGGGTCTATGCTGGTTGTCACAGCTTCTCACAGGGAGTGCAGTCTGTTTTAGATCTACCAGCAGACCCACTCTAACCTTCGCCTGGTCTCGTTCCTTATGTGATGGCTTAAAATTCGCCCACAGATTCTTCAACGTGTTCTTCAGAAAGTGGGACCCAATTCCTCTCCCTTTGAGTGTGACCTTGACTAAGTGTCTTGTGGAATGGTGCTACGTGACTTCTGAGACAGCGCCAGAAAAGGCGTAGCACCTCCCTCCTCACTCACTCTCATGAAGAAAGCCAGTGGTCATGTTCCAGGGGCGCTCAAGCAGCCCTGCGATGAGGTCAGAGTGATGAGGAACTTCGGCCTCCTGCCAGTAGCTGACATCAGCTTGTCATGACATGAGTCATTTTGGAAAGAGATCCTCTAGCCCCCGTCACACCTCAAATGACTGTAGCCAGCTGAGACCATGACCGTAATCTCTAGAGACCGTAATCTCTACTTCTGGCTAGAGCTAGTCTCCTATGGCTGCTCCCGAGTTCTTTACATCAGCAACTATGAGATAATAAATGCTTGTTGTAAGCTACTTGTTTAGAATAAAGTGCTATGTAACTGCAGATGCTAACCACTTTCCAGTCAGGGCGTCTCTACACCTTTACCTACTCCTGAGTGACTGTTACTCACACCGCCCCCCCTCAAGGCTCCTGAGAAAATACCTGGCTTTTACCATCAATTTTGAACCGCTCAAATGTAAGATAACTTGTGCCTTGGATTCTCATGCCATCTTCTGGTATTAAAGCTTTAGACAATGAAGCATATCATTGAGAATCTTCTTTGTTCTCCAAAGAGGAATCCCTGTTATTTTTGGGATAGTTTTAATATATTATTACTGTTCCACACTCCCCTTCTGGAAGTTAAAGAGCTTACAGACGTGACCTCATTCTGATAAAGCCTCTTAGATGCAAAAGAGACGCGTCCTCCTACTTTGTGGTGTGTGGTTAAGAAAGATGAGCAGATATGTTATATGCCATAGGCTGAAAGTTTAGATCAGTAGTTCTTGACCTTGGTAGTGCATTAGAATCACCTTGAGAGCTTCATTAAAAATTTAAATCAGAAAAAAATTAAATCAGAATTTCTTTTGGGTAGAGGCAGGAGTCTATACATTTTTAAAAGCGTCTGTGTACCTGTAGTCATCAGCCAGGGTTGGGCACTATGGAGTCTACCCAGAGTAGGGTTCAGTCCATCACTGCCAACTCAAGTGAACCACAGATCTGGTGATTGTGTTACTGTTTATCTAGGTCATCTTGGGAATGTCACTTAAACTCCCTGGCCATCCATTTTCTAGAATAGAGCAGTGGTTCTAAACCTGGTGGATTTCAAAAACACTCACTTCTTGGGTCCCATCCCAGAGATTCTAATGCAGTACTTTGGTATGTGCTTGGGACAGCAGGATTTTTAAAAGTTCCCCCATGCTGATTTCATATGTATGGCCAACTTTGAGAAAAACAGAGATAATTGCTAAGATCCTTTCCAGCTCTGTTTTCATGTTTCAGTGCCTGTGATTTCAGTTGACACTATCCATATGTGCCACATAGCCAGTGTTTCTGTGAACAACAGATGTGTAATGGTGGTCTCATCAGGCTCCATCTTGTAGCTGAGGTGTGTAGTAAGCAAAGCCATCTAGATTTGTGTAATTATACTCTGTGATAGTCCCGTTAATGAAGCAATCCCCTGCCAGTGCATGACTATTAAAATATTTTACACTCACAGAGGGAAGGAATTTTCAACCGGCATAGCAGACTCTTGACATTATATATGGCACTGGTTATTACAGTGTTCAGTAAATGGAAGGGTTGGAGCTGGAGAGGGTTAATCTTGGGATAATCTTGAGTTTTTAGTAAAGGTGGGCAGTCAGGGAGGACTAGGGAGCAATCAAGAGGACAAGTTCTTCTGACACCAGTTTCGTGGATGGTGCATGGACATGGACAGAAGGTTAACTTGTTATTTCTGAAACTAGATGTTGACTGTGAGTGTTTTCCATGGCTGCCCCTAACCACCATATCACTGTGAAGCTGCACCATGGAAATAAGTTAAATACAGATCTTATTTGATTTCTTAAGTGTTTATGTTGGAGGAATAGTTGTTGTGATCCATATCTAGAAGCAGGAATGGAAACAATTCTGGGTGCTTCATAAAGTGTCTAGTTCAAACCAGTTTGAAGTCAGTGATTTCAGTAAGAGGTGCTTGTGGTAGGTGGTGGTAGGGTTGCCCCACTGATGCCCCTCTGATGCCCTACCTGCTGCTTTGCTTCTTTTTTTTTAAAGGATTATCCTTAACTTTATTTTAAAAAATATATATTTTGACATCATTCTCCATTTAGTACATTTTTTTCAGCTCGATTGTAAACCCCGTGGACTTTCCCACCACGACCTCACCTGTGTGCCATCACCATAGTCATGTGTGCCATTTCCATTCCAGTGCTGATCCTGTTCCCCCCTCTGACCCTGTAGAATGTCTCTGCTTCATAGTTGTTTGTTAATTAAACTCATGCCGTTTGAGGCAGCATGGATGGAGCTGGAAGGGATATTGCTTAGTGAAATAAGCCAAAGAGAGAAAACAATACTGGATGATTTCACTCAGAGCAGGAATGTAAGGGATCAGGAAGAAAAATTGATTGTAATAAAGTAAAGACTAAAGCCCACCTGCTGGTTTTCCGATGACTCAGAGGGCCACACAGCCCTGGAGGGTGTGCCTGTGTGCTATGAGAAGGCTCAGCTGCCCTTTGCTGACCTTGCAGACAAAGGGACGGAGGAATGGGGTCCCCCAGAGGCTGCAAAAGGCAAGGAGACAGATTCTTCCCTGCAGACTGCCACAAGGATGCAGCATGCAGACAACCTTAGCTCAGTAAGAACTGTGTTGAGCTTCTGACCTCCAGCATTGTAAGATAATAAATGTGTGTTATTTGAAGCAGCTAAACTTTTGGTAATTTGTCTTAGAAGCAGTACAAAAGTAATATACCATAGTTTTTATAGTTATGCCTTCACTAGATGTTTTTTGTATTGCTTTAATTTTATATAATTATTTGAATGGCTACTTATTCCGTGGAGTTGAAGCATTATCACTTCCTTAATCATATGGTTTAATTGAATATTAGGTTATGAACAGTTTTCTGCATTTTCCTTCTCTTTCATAAATATCACTGTTTTCTAAGGATATCCTACCAGAATCCCTTCTGCTGCTTCTATAGTCAACTTTTTTGAAAATCACCTCAATTATTCCTGAAATTTAATTTGATAAATAATTCATGGTAATAGTGTACTTTTTCCTAATCTGTTTTTTCAACAGCATGTACTAGATGATTTTTCCTTTTCCATTATTTTATAATGCTTTCTTAATTAAGTATTCAGTTCTGTACAAAAGTAAGCTCATTTTCTGGCCTGCTGATTCTCTTCTCATAATTGATTTCTCTGTGTTCTTGAACCAGTATTGCACTGTCTGAGTTCTTGTCACTGTATAATACATGTGAGTTCCTGTGAGGATTAGTCTTCTCCCTTATCACAGTTTTGCTTAAATTTTCTGAATTGATTTTTCCCAGCAAATCTTAATTTATTGTTTCCAACCCCTAGAAAACTCCCATCGAGAAAGTCTGCCATCGATTTTCTGGCAGGCACCTTCCAGCCCTTCGCTCTGGCATCAGGGTGCTCAGTCATGGGATTCCACTTTTCCCATTTCCATTTTTCACAAACTTCAGTGATAGGTAGGCCATTTCTTGTGTCTTTTCCTATTGAGTGTTTTCCATTTTGAGTGTTTGCATGTGGTATTCTGTTCCCACTCCAGACTGGGAAATGAGGTCAACAGTGTCTTCCTTAAAGGTTGTCAACTGGATTCCAGCCAGTATATAAAGAGAATCTAGCAAGATCGCTAATACTTGGTAGATAATCAGTGACTAGCACTGTCTCATGAATCGCTCACTCCCAGCAAACCATAAGCTCTAAAAGCAAAGACAGTTTATTACTATTATTTTTTTAAGATTTATTTACTTATGCATACAGAACTGGGGTGTAGGCCAGAGGTGGTGAGAGTATTCACCAGAGACAGAACAGGGAGCAGAATAGGCAAATCAATGAAGTCCACTGCCAAGGGGAGCAGCGGGCAAGTCAGGAGAGGTCTGCCGCGCCACGTGGGTCACCTCCAGGGCAGGGGATGGAACTCAACACTGAAGCGGCTGCGGCCAGTTTACAGTGCTACGTCCTAACCCGTTGTGCCACCAGGGAGGACCTTATTATTTTTATATGTAGACACCAGGGAGCTGAGGCTGTAACAGGAGCTTAATAAACATTTTCTCTTCAGTCTCCTCCATCTCCCCATCTTCCTGAAACTCCTTTCCTTCTCCAAGGCTCCTGTACAGCCACATCGCCTTTGTGACTCACCCTTACTAGCTTTGCATGCATTGACAGGTGAGGCCAGCTGGATGATGCAGAATGGAGGCCAAGGGACAGAAAGAGGTTCATGGGGATGATCCATTGCCTCCCTTCTAGCTCTGACTTTTTACGTAGTGTGGGGGCTTGACAGGGGAGGAAGTTATTGCTGAATTCTTGCTTAATGTACCCAAATGTTTCATAAAGGGCTTCTTATTAGGCCACTGGAAACTCAACACAGAATTAGAAGACACATCACAGACTGGGAGAAAATATTTGCCAATGATATAGCAAATAAGAGACTGTTTTCCAAAAGTCTTTTAAAAAACAAACAACCCAATCAAAAATAGGTCAAAGACTTTAACAAATAGCTTACTAAAGAAGATACACAGATGGCAAATCAGCAAGTGGAAAGATGTCCCATTTCATGTATTAGGAAAATGCAAAGTAAAACAATGAGCTACCATGATACACCTTTCCCAGCAACACTAAATGCTGGCAAGGGTGTGGAATGATAGAAACTTCACTGCTGGCGGAATGCAAGATAGGACACCCACCTTAAACAGTGGTCTGACAGTTCTTTGCAGAACTAAACATACTCTTACCACATGATTCAGCAATTGCACTTGCTGTTTACCCAAAGGAAATGAAAATAGTCTCCATGAAAATTTGTACCTGCATGTTTATCGCAAATTTATTTCTAATCACCAGAACAGGGGTGCAGCCAAGACGTCCTTCAGTAGGTGAATAGGTAACTGTGGCCCATTCAGACCATGGGACATTATCCACTGCTAGGAAGAAACGAGCTAGCAAGTGATGAAAAGACATGGAGCAACCTTAAATGCGTGCTACCTGGGAAGGCTACGTCGTGTATGGTTTAAACTTCATTACATTCTGAAAAAGGCAAAGTGATGGAGGCAGTAGCGAGGGCATGGGTGGCCAGGGGTGTGGGGAAGGAACCAGCGAGTGGCACGCCGGGATTTTAGTGCAAGGGAAACACAGATGCCACAGTGAGGCATACATGCAGCATTTGTCCACACCGTGAACGCACACCCCGAGTGTGCCCATGAGCAGCTGTGGGCCTGGGTGGTGACAAGGCTCCCAGTACCTTTGGCAGCTGCGATGTGGATGTTGACCATGGGGAGGCTGTGAGAGTATGTGGGATCTCCCTCTTCCCTCTTGGCATTTTTACTGTAAACCTAAAATTACTCTTAAATCAGTAAAATACAAAACCGAGCTACCTTTAGCATATAGGCTTATCTTCTGGTAAGGAGATGGAAAGACAGAGCTTCAGCAGCAGAAGCAGGACTCTCACCCGATTTCTTTGCTTCGGAAGCCCAGGTTCTTTCTGTTCCGTCACGTTGGAGCGGCATGCTCGTGCTCTGTCCACAGGCACAGCTCACTCTCCCCGTGCGGGCCTGCAGCTTCCTGTCAGGTGCCCCCATGCGTCTCCACCCTCCTGGATCACCGAAGTCTGCCTGGTTCGTGTGCCAAGCAGGCCAGAGGGACCAGGAGACGGGTTTCGAGGCAGCCTTCGCTAATGATGGGCAGGAGGCAGTGGGTGCCTGTCCTGGCCGCCTCACTTGATGGGAGGGACAGCAGAGCTAGAGCTGTGGCGATGGCCATAGCTGAGGTCAAGAACACGGATGAGTTAGGCGCAGAACCTCAGGCGTTTAGCAATTCTTACAGCCATGGGACAGAGACATGGTGTGTCTGTGACTCTAATAATAAAGGGCTTATATTTTATATATCTGTTCAAATTGCACTTTTCTGATAATTCATTTTCTGTAGTATTTACAGAAGTCTTGTATTGCAGCGGACTGGGCGTTAAAGGAAATGGTTCTTTGCTGTGAGGGCTTGTGAAGCACTGTTGTGCAGCAGGCGTGACAAAGGGCAGCCTGGTTCTGTAGTGATGGCTTTTGGAACACATCCGTGCCCAGTCATTTCTGTACTGTCTGTGGCAGCTTTTCCTTGTAGTGGCAAAATCAAGTCACTTTGACAGACACTGTGTGTCCCCCAAACTTGAAATATTTACTATCTGGCCCCTCACTGGAGGAGCTGGCCGCCCCTGTTCTAGTCTTTCTCCCTTACCTCCCTGGCGGATGTAGCCCCAGGGGCCCACAGTGCTAACTTGTTGGTGAATACACCTTCTGTTCCCTTTCTTCCCTTTCCTGCCCCCCTTTTCACTCAATACCAGGGTTTCTAAGATCTCCCCCTGACCCCTCCCCCTGAAATGAATGACTAGTACTCACAGTTTTGACCCAAGGCCAACTTTGGGGGGAAGCTAGCGACTCATCATGTCCTTGTCTGCCCTAACCCAGAACACACTGACAGAGTAGGAGCCCTTGAGAGCAGTGTCAACCTCGGCAATTCAGTGCAGCTGTCACCCCTCCCCCACATCCCCTACTGTCCTACCTCTACTGTAGCACCATAGGAGAACCCAGCCTTTTGAGGGCAAAGTTCTCGGATTGGTTTATCTTCTCGAGTACCGCCTTAGCATCTGAGAGGGTAGAGAGGATGAAAAGCAGGAGGCGGAAGGGAAATCCCACCACCTTGCCCTCCATGGGCACGCTTTCTCTTTACACCGGCAGGCAGCTGTGGCCTATCACAAAGTGTCCCTCACCTGATCTCGGTCGTTTGTTTTCAGTGTCATCAAGCAGGGCCTGATCATCGTCCACCTCCATTTCATTGCTGCTGCCTTCATTTGTCTACCACTTCTAATTACTTAGGTTGCTTTGACTTTAATTCCGCCTTCTAAAGTGTAACAGTCATAATTAGGCCATATGTTAATTAGCAAGGTGACGTTTTGTCACTCGTGAGAAATGTGGATCATCCCAGAAAGTACCATGGGAAGGGGAGTTCAGCAGGAATAGGACATCTGAGGAGGCTAGACGTGACTATTTGCTCAGCAAAACTGCCTTCAAGCACAGTGGAAAATGGCGGCGTGCAAGCAGGGAAAAGGATGAGGTCACACCAAGAAAAAGAGCTAGAGTTGACCCCTTTTCTGCACCAGGAATGAGATGCAAGCCAGGAGTCAAGCCTGAGGCAGAAGAAAGGCGCCACCAGGGATGGCAAAATCCCCTAAAGGACTGGATGTGGCCCGGGCTAGGTCAAGTTCCCGAGAGGAAGCCGTGGGCAAGGTGAGTGCTGGGCACGCACCATCCGTCACCCCTGGAGCCTGCGGGATGCCAGCTAGAAAGCAAGGGCAGTATGTGCCTCTACGGCCACTCTGAGTCCCCTCCAGGAAGTCTGAAAGGGGGGGTAGGTTTCAGTGGCTGAGGGGCTGTACTGACTTTTGCAATTTACTAGCTTGATGTTGGCTTCTCCATGCTGTTACCTTGGTGTGTTTTTTTTTTTTTTTATCATTCTTGGGGTAAGCAAGTTAGAAAGAGGGTTTAGCAGGTCATGCTGATCTCCTATTTTGGATAGTGTCACCTTTATCATGCAGGAGACAATCTTCCAGGAAACTAATTACCGGGGGAAACCATGAATGGGTGCAGTGACATGTGAGTTATAAAGATTAACCTTTCTTTAGTTTGTTGTCAAACCATGATGTGATGGGAGCGTTTCCTGTCAATACCCTACTAATGGGTGAAAGGGACTCGGCTAGTCATTTTAAATTGTGTATTTGTCTTATTTTAGAGAAAACCATTTGGCACAGGCACTATCAAAACCTACCAAAGGGGGAATTTTGGGGGTCGAGCTTGTGTTGATAATAATTTTGCTGTGGCCAAGCTTTGTTGAGTCCCTACTATACTCCAAAGCTTTGTAGGCGTTGCTTCCAATAATCTGACAGTCTTCAAGGGAAGTAAGTATCTCCATTTAATGTGACACTCACAGACATTGGGTCACTCTAAGGTCGCTTTGCCAGTTGAGACAAGTGAAATCTACATGTGGCTTTTAAACTCTTAGAACTTGAGCTCTTGTCATACGTCAGGGTCACCAAACTTTTTCTGTAAAGGCTCGGGTAGTAGCTGTCGTCAACGTTGCCGCTAACACACTGAACACACTTGCTCAGTCCCGTGTCAGCATCCAAGGCCAGCCGCAGACAAGGCAGGGCTGAATGTGGTCATGTTCCAATGAAATTTATTTACAGGCCTTGAAATTTATTTTTGATGGTACACTGATATGTCAGGAATTACTACTGCTCTTTCAATTTCCCCCAACTTTTTAAAAATGATAAAAACATTTCAGCCACAGTTGTAGAGAAACAGGTTTGGCCCGTGGGCTGTAGGGTGCTGACCCCTGCACTCTAAAATCTGCCTGCCTCACAATGACTTAGAGAAGCCAACGAAGTGAAAGAAATAGCTACATATTTTACTTAAGGGAGCCAAGTCAACTTCAGGAAAACCTTGTGGATCTGAGGCTGTAGGAAGCTATAGTTCTTGCTTTTCTCTACTGTCAAATTAAATATGGTGAGCATGGTGAGCCTCACCATATTTCCTTTATGGGCTCCTCAGGGGGAGTGGAAAGCGTGGGTTCAGTTAGAAGAGGTCCCACACTTCCACATCTTGCTCCCTTGTATCCCCGATCCCATCCTCACAGCCTGCTGCTCTTCTTTGACTGACTGTACTATGCCTAGATAATAAGAATTGGGATCTGGGATGACTACTCAAGTTCTGAGTTCTCCCCTCATCAGTATAGGGGAGAAAGGGGGAGCAGATATGTGGGTAACCACAAGAGCTTAGTGGTGAACAGGTGAAGTTTGAGGCACTGAACAGACATGTGGAAGCGCTATAAGAACCTGCAGTTGGGGGAGAAGGCTGAACTAAAGGTTGAGGTCTGGAAGTGGTCACCTTGGATGCTGAATCTGGGTGTTGTGGCATTTAATAAGATCTTTTAGGTTAAGGTTTTACAATGTGGCACTACTGACAATTAGAGTAGTATTGTTCCTCATTGCGAGATCTGTCTCTCCTATAGCGTGTAATGTAGGGTGCTTACTAGCATCCCTGGTCCTACCCCACTAGCTGCCAGTGGCATACTTGATCTCTGCCCCTCCATCTGTGCAGTTAAACATTTCTCCAGATGTTGCAACCCCTGATGGAGAGTCACTGTTTTAGGGAAAAGGCCGTGGATGGTCCCCAAGAACCCCAAAAAGGAGGGGTCCAGAAAGAGGAGGTGAGGAGTGGCACAGAGTCCCAGTGGTCTAGGCTGGACTGGGTTTAACAGTTGATGAAAGGCAGAGGTAGGGTCAGACAAGCAGTCAGGGCTACACGCCAATGAGCCCCACCACATTTCCTTGATGGACGTCCAGTGGTAGTGGAAGGGACAGGGACACAGGAAGCATTGAGGCCATACGTTTCTGACTACATGCGTCTGGATGATAGTGCGATGTTCTGTTTGCTAGTAGGGAGTTACACGAGACAGGCGGCACAAAGTAATGGGTGGGAAGCACCCAAACCTTCACGTTTCTCCTCCTTTCTCCTTTCGTTTAGAAATAATCTTCTGTGGATAACGAAGCTCTTGTCTGGGGATAGAAAAACAAGACCAGTAATAGAGTTGCTAGAGTTTCAGGGAACAGCCACAGGGACTTCAGGCCCGGGGCTTTGCCACCCTGAACTGAGGGATGGCCCTGTGCTGTGACCTCCTCCCTCAATGCCTCAGGAGAGCACAGGCAGTGAGCAGAATCTACGCACTTCTGTTTCTGCATTGGGGATGGAAGAACAATGACTTCACAAAAGCCTGACATAAAGGTGAACAAAATCAGTCTCTTCATTGAAATGAACATCTTAAGACAAGAATGCCTCTTAGCCACGGGCCTGAACCTACAGGAGCGAAGAAAGGGGAATGCCCGCTCTGTGCTTTGAATTGTTTTCTCATTCCAGAGTGCAGGGCAGATAGCACTGTGAGCCTGTTACATGCAGACATGGCCACACAGTGATGTTCTGATTGCCGGTATACCCCATCTATGAAGGAGGTCCCCAAGTGCCAATTGCTCATGATGTCCCAGCTACCATCAGGTTGTAGCACTAAGGCCAGCAGCAGACTCAGGTGTCAACAGGCTTTCCCACACGGTGACCTCTCCTAGCAATGTGTTTCTCAGATGGGTCCCCATTAGGCCCAGGACCGAATGTGCCCAGCAGAGCGGAGTGCACACTTGGGCTCCCATTACTGTGGAAAAATAATAACCAGGTGTACCTTGGTTGTAGTGGTGGTTACACCTGGCCGAGTATGTAAGAGAATTCCGTAGAAGTTCACAGTCCACCCTACCCCCAAAAGACTACAGCAAAGAGTGAAATCCCAGTCAAGCTATTAGTCAATGGCTCTGTGTACTATAGTTGGAGAAGCTGGGTGCTTCTGTGTTAGTTTTGCAAATTCTTGTGGATTTTCAGCAAATTCAGATGAAAAGGTATTTGAACACCCATGTAATCGCCACAGATTGGAAAGAGCTGTTTGGTCCTCGGGTGCAGCTGTGGAATGCTGGGCTTAGGGTCAGCTTTACCTTGCAGGTACATGTTGTCCTGCAAGGAAACTCATTGTCTCAGTGGGTATCATGTCGGCTTTTATTTATAAGTGACAGCATAGAATTTAACCACTTTATGGCTAGGCTAATATAATAGGTTGTAACCCAGGTCATGGACTGTGATTGAATTTAATAAATGCACAATCACAAAGCCCAGTGGTAGGTGAAGGTCTGAAATTAAGCAGGATTACCATTTAGTCTTTAGTTTTGGCATATGCTATTTTTGGATCATCCAGGATCCATCTAAATTTGCCAAAGACTGAAATTTTTCACACAACACATCCTTAAATTCCCTGAGAAGTTGAGGTGGCTTGCCTACTTTTTTTCTAGGTGAGAATTTCTACTTGAGCAGACTTGGGGAGGGCAAGCCTCCTCTATCTTGCTGATATGCCTAAGATATGATCTATTTATATTACGAACCATATGCAGAGCCTGGCAAGACTTTCCACAAATGAGCTCATCCTCTCTGCCCTAAAATAAGAGGCTGGGAGGGGGCGCCAAAGACATTAGGGACTTCACAGAGCCATTACACCTCTCAGTGCTGATTGAACAGGAAGGGTGAACAAAATCCATGAGTTCTGATAGGAAGGGTAAGTGATAAATGCCTGTCAAGGGGAAAGAGATGTTCTCTTTGGCTTTCTTCACAGATCATCAAAATCAAGTTCTTAAAGACTTGAGTCCTTTTCAAGCGGGGTTTCCTATTCTGTAGTGTGTACAAATTGCAAATGCAAATAATTTCAGATTTAATTTATTGATGGGCCGCCTTGAAAACGTGATGAGTTTTATCTAGAGATTCATTCAGAGCATCCCATATTTAGAAAACGTTTTCTAGTGTTGAACAATTAGATTTATCCGTAAGGAAATAGAGATGAGTGGTTGCTGACCTCAAAAGGCTCCTGGACAGCAGGAAAAGAGATGAAAAGGCAAAGAAGGCTGTTACAAAATGACAGGCACAGTGAGAGAGGCACCTGCAAGGCCAAGGACATGCCGGTAAGCCTGGCTTAAATTGGGCCTGCCAAAGGCTGTGTTCCTGGGTGTGTTGCATTGGCTGCAAGAATAAAAACCTTTTTTTTTTTTTAAATTTTGTTGAATCATACATATATATGTTTATTCTTGACTCATCTGGAAGAGTCTGTATCTTCAAAAAATTCAGTTATAATATGAATGTGCACATGTGATCTGACCTCTTAACCAATGTTCACAAGCATGGCACAGCACCGGTAGCCAGAGGCACTGTGGTACAGTGGCTCCAGCACTTATGCATCTGTGTAATCAAAACTGTATGTCTACTGGGGAGCATCTCCCCATTTTCCTCTTCTTTCAGCCCCTTGGCAACCACCATTCTACTCTCTGCTTCTATGAGTTTGACTTCTCTAAGTGCCTCATATCAGTGGAGTCCTATGAAATGTGTCCTGTATCTGGCTTATCTCACAGAGTATCCTCCAGGTCGATTCATACCGTTGCATATTGCAAGGTGTCCTTTTTTTTTTTAATAAAAAAGTTAATTTTAAAACAATTTGCAAAATTTTTTTTTCATCTCAATTGTAATCCCCACGGGTTTCCCATCACCAAATCACCCCTGTGCCACCACCATAGTCCCGTGCATTTCCCTCCCTCCCCCCGCCCCCGTTTTTGATCCCATTCCCCACTCCACCCCCACAGAATGTCTCTGGTATATGGCTGTTCATTATTTTTGTTATTTTCTCGCCTGGTTCATTATACTCCTGCTATGAGTGAAACCATCCGGTATTTTTCTTTCTCTTTCTGGCTTATCTCACGAAGCATGATCTTTTCCAGCTCCATCCAAGTTGCTGCAAAAGACATGTGTTTCTCTTTTTTGGTTTTCTCTTTTTTGGTTGCTGAGTAATATTTCTTTGTATATATATACCGCAAGGTGTCCTTTTTAAAGGCTACATAATATCGTACATATATGTCCTCTTTTCTCTATCCAGTCACCCACTCATGGACGTGGTTGTCACCACATCCTGGCCATCATGAAGGACGAGCCTGTATCTCATTGGATCCTTGTGGCCACATGATTTTTGTGCATTTGCATCTATGTGCTGTTCAAACAACTGCCTTGCTTTAATTTGAGTAGATCTAGTGGACAAAAGAGCTGAGCCCTTCCACAGCAGAGGGCACTTGGGAATGAGGAATTCAGAGAGCCCGGGAGACAGCATACCCCAGGTTCCAGTGGGTGTTCTGCATAGATGCCATCTTATTTGTTTCAACCAGAAAAAGTCCCTTAATAGGAAATGCAGTGGTACTTGTTTGATGAAGACTGGTGCACTTCTAAGTTCAGCCACTAGTAGGTATCCACGTAGCACCTGGACACACCCCGTGGTCACCATGCCTGTAAGTGACCAGGTGAGCTGAGCCCTGACAGACCTTCTCTACATTCTTCTCCTGAGCAAGGAAGCAGCAATTTTAATGCTTGAGTGAAAAGGCCAAGAGAGCCACACATGGGCAGTGTTTATGCGCCATAGCATTCGGCTGCCAGTAATAAGAATCCATGAAAGGGAGGCTTTAATTATGGCTTTACTAAGTCCAGATTGGTGAGGCCAAGGCTGTGATGTCACACAATATAAACGGGAGCCCTCCTGGTGGCTAACTCTTTTGACATTGTGATCCTCCTGTTCTCAGGACATCTGTCAGGACTCCAGCCATCCTATATACACTTCCAGCTTACGGAAGGGGAAGAGTAGAAAGAAGACGAATGGTAACAACCCCTTTGAAATCACTTCAGGGAAGTCCCCTGCAGTGACTTTTCCTCACACCCTGTTGGTCAGAAATATCTGTAATCCTCCTAGTTGTAAGGGCGACAGGAAATTTTGTATTTAGCTTGGCAAAGTAATCCTTCAAATCATCTCAGGCTTCAAGTCATACAGAAAAGACAGAGTAGCTATTTGGAAGAGAGCTAGTAGCTTCTGCCACATGGGGTCTGGGCTATTTGCAGTGATTACTCCTGTCGGGTTTCTTGTTGTAGGACAGAAAGCAGTCCCTCAGCAAACGTTCCTGTAGCTGACATAGGAGAAACACAGCTTATTGGTCTTCAGCTTTCAGAAGTGCTCATTGAGCAGGAACTGTGGATACCAATGTATTCAGAAGTCAGTGAGCAGTGGGACCAGGTAACCCTGGTTGAGGCCCCAAGACCTGGTGAGTGTGTCCCACCTGAAGCAGCTGCCGCACCAAGGCTGGTTCCCACACAGGGTGGGCTACGGTCCCCAGCAAACACCAACGCACAAATAACAGAGGAAATCAAAAAGCTGATCTTCACTCACACCACAAGGCCAGAGCATTCTTTCCATACCACACTACAGAGAGGAGGGAAAGAACCTCCTTTCTTTATGTGGTCTAACTGAGGCTTCCTCTGAAACCTCCCTTCTGCTGGTTAGTGGGAAAACAGCAGCAACACCTAAAAGTCACTCTGCTAGCTCACTGCACTGTGAGGAAATGTTGCTCTCTTCTTTTTTAGAATTTCAAGGTGTAATCCACATACCACAAAACCCACCCTCTGAAAGTTTACAGTTGGTAGCTTTGAGTATGTTCACAATATTACACAACAATTGCTGAAATCTTAACGTCGTCATGACCCCACCGAGAGCCCATACTAATAAATGGCTCCTCCCGCCCTCCTAGCCCCTGGCGACCGTGAATGTCTTTTCTGTCCTATGGGTTTGTCTACTTCAAAGAGTCTGTTACAGGGCGGGGTGAAGGGCACCCCAAAACCCCAGACCTGCCCACTCTAAAAAGGTTCTGCCAGCCACTGCATCAAGACAAAACGTATTTTAATGCATAAGACCTTTAATGGAAAGGAACTTTAATACAATTAGTGTACAACAAAGACAAGACAAAAAACTAGAGCTTCCAAATCAAGCACCCTAAGCTACCTATCCTTTTGCGGGTAAATGTCCAACCAAACATGGTTGCCCCAAAGCAGGGCCCCTGAGCCCTGGCACAAGCCTAAAGCACCTCTTTCTGGGGACCCATAGAAAAGAGGAAGAAGGGTCCAGAGAAGACTGGCAGGAAGCGAGCCAAGCACTGCCCTTGGTAACTGCCCCGTGGGCCTCTCACCCCTTCTGTGTCACCCAGTCCAGCACCAGGAAGCCAGCGCAGTTCCTGCCGTGTCTGCTCCACGGACCTCCTCCAGGCCTCCTGTTGCTCCCTCTCCTTCCTCCTCCCTTCTCCCAGTCTCCTCTCCAGCTTCTCCTCTTCTTGCTCAGTCTCTCACTCTCCCATGGGCAGGGCAGGGACCCTGGAACCTCCCCTTTCTGAGGACCACCTTTTACAATTCCACATGGTGGGGCCTACAGTGCCTCTTGGTGTCAGGCGTCTTCAATTCAGTGTAATGTGTTCAGGCAACATGCACCTGTGTACAGTTTGTGTCTCAGCTGACACTCATTTGGCTATTAGGAGCTGGATGGGATGCGAGAACAGGCGTGAACTAGAACATGCAAGTCAAGCTGGGCCAGGTGGTGACCCTCTTCATACCCATTTCCTGACGCCCATAGCGTGCGGCCATCTGGCAGAGATGGAAGCATTGCCTGTTGATAGGCTTCTATAAAAATCAGTGGGGCTGGGTCCTCAAAGCTTTGTCCCAGGCCAGTTTAAGAGGGACAAAAGTAATCTAGAAAATCCTCTCTCAGGAAAACAGCTGGTTTGGGAGGATTAGTGTTTTGCTTTATAAGCCAATTTTTTAAAAAAGATTTATTTATTTGTGCATACAGAGCTGGGGTACAGGCCAGAGACTCAGGGGTGGCGAGAAGCTTCACCGAGACAGAGTGGGGAGCAGAACAGGCAGATCAACGAAGTACACTACTGAGGGGAGCAGCGGGCGGGTCAGGAGAGGTCTGCCGCGCCATGGGGTCACCTCCAGGGCAGGCGGGAATCGAACTCATGTGGAAGTGGCTTTAGCTTCTCAGTGCTGTGCTTTAACCTGCTGCGCCACCAGGGAGGGCCTATAAGCCAATTTTTAAAGATCAGAAGATGAATGTTCCCTTGGGCCTTCCCTTCAAGTTTCCTCTGAAGTGAGTTCTGATTTCTCACCATGCAGTTGGATGAGTGAGGATTCTAGGGTGAAGGTCATGGAACTGAGAAAGCAGAAAGACTAAAGCCCAAAGTAAATAGTAAGAAAATACAGTACTTGAATCATAGGTGGCGCCTCTCAGTTTAAAATCCTGGGAAACTGATGGATAAGTTTCTGTTTAAATCAAACAAAACACAGCTATGCCATTTTTCATTTATGTGCCACCATTTTGTGACTCTTGCTAGGCGAATCACACAACAGTTTTGTTTTAGAATCAGATGGTGGGTGTGGCAGCCACACAAGGAGTGAAGGAGGGAAAGGAGCGTATATTGCTGCTTTTCATGATAGAACGAAGAGCCGAGCGACACCGGTGCCAGTGGCAGGAAGAGCATGAAGTAGAGACAGACATGGGGGTGAGTGGAGGGCTCGAACTGGAGGCGGAGCTGGCATTTGCCTCACGGAAGTGGACCCTGAATTTTAAGTCAAAGCATTATTTTCCTAACTGGGAAAGTTGAGAACAACTTTTCTTTTCTTTTTTTTTTTTAACTTGAATATACTACATTTAGGGAAAGCTTGAAATGGCCAAGTGTCTGCCTATAACATTTAACTTTGATTTTGTACACACATTGTAAAGCTCATATTGAATGTACTTCTGTACAAAAGTGTTCTTTTCCACTCACTTTTCCAGGCTTCCTACACGCACGCTAGCATCCGTTGTGCCTCCTCGTCAAGCCCCTTGAGAGCAGCACCAGGCTGACCTCCAGGGCGTCATTTCATTGCAGTACTTGTTGACCCTGAGGAGATGATGCTGCCTTAGAAATTCTACCGTGATTCACATCTCCATTAATTTGCAGTGAGCTCTTTCTTCAACAGAAGCATTTAGCATATTGTAATAAACTGAAATTTTAAGACAACCCTTAGGCAAGGGCTCCCCACGCTGCAGCTTGAAGTCGTTCTCCAGCTGCCCACTCAGTCTGCATAAACCCCACTTGCCTTCCCCCATCATGTCAAGTGACCTCTCTAAGCACCCAAAGTGAGTTTGATTGAGAGCATTTCAGGTTAATGAGTCTTCCACAAATAGTGCTTTGTTGTTCAAAATGAAGTAATGGAAAGACTGCTTGTCATAGAAAAGCCCTAGTGAAGACTGGTTGTGATGGGATAATTTTGAGGCCAAATCTTGCCTTACTTTGCATATGTACAGAATTTGGGGGAAAAGGGCTACTGGAAATTTGGGTGAGTAGAAGATAGTTTAAATCTCCATTTATGCATACCAAAAACTAACAGGAATTGGATTTTGTTAATCCAAGAGACCGTGACATAAAGCATAGTGTCTAGAAGTCTTGTTATTACCAGAGAGTAGTTCCAGTGAGTGGCTTGTGAGACCATAGACAGAAACAGGGTGTGTGGTGAAATTAAGAATTTTATGAAATTTACTCATCATCAAAGCACCGAAACTATTATATAACACAAAAGGTGAAAGTCACAGCAGAATATTCGAATGGTCCAAATGAGGGAGACTGTTTAGAGCTGCCAGGGGTAGATTTGGTGATGGGCGTTCATGGAGAGGAGGACATGG
This sequence comes from Condylura cristata, assembly GCF_000260355.1. Taxonomy (NCBI): domain Eukaryota; kingdom Metazoa; phylum Chordata; class Mammalia; order Eulipotyphla; family Talpidae; genus Condylura; species Condylura cristata. The sequence goes on from NW_004567128.1 coordinate 2,502,462, forward strand.
GGTGACTGGCTTCCCAGCGCCAGTTCTCTGTAGTTCTGTGCGTGTGTGAGCAGTGGGCTCTGCCGTGGTCTCACGTGCGCGTGGTGTCTCATCTGGTCAGGCAGGCATGAGTCAGGAGTGGGAGTGCAGGAGAGCGGCTCTTGGAGAGAGACTCCGCTGGGTTCATCAACTCCATGAGAGCACTGTAACAGAACAGGGATGGACTTGAAGGAAACCATTATAAACTTCCCAGGGGCAGGCGAAGAGAGTGTGGGCCAGAGACGGAGGCCATGGCAAGGGAGGGGGAAGGGTGAGGGTGAATATTTAGCATGTTTGATTTTGAAGGCATGAGAAGTACCTACTGGACTGGGCAGAATGCTTTTCTATTTTTAAAAGAAGGCTGTGAACGCCTCAGAAGATAGATCTAGTCTGCACCCTGTTGAGGAGAGCCTATGGGGAAGGGGTGACTTAAGGAAGTTGTGCCAAAATGAATCCGTATCCATCTGGAGCTTGATCATTCTGGCCAAAACGGATGGCTGTGTCCTCCGCCCGGACCTGCCTGTGGGCCCGCACAGCGAGGGCCTCAGAGCACCTCAGTTGTGCCCGCCCTTGTCCTCCAGGACCTCAACATCACCCCAAGTCTTGCTTGCTGTCTGGTGGTCCCCAATCCCTGCCTCGTCTTCTCCACTGCCCCTCCCCCACTGCCCTCTTCTACGCCGGGGGCTCCACACTCACAGGTGGCACCTCCGGATACCCACTGCCATCTTGCTGATTCCCAGGAGCGTATATAAAAGGTGGGAGGTGTGGGGGGACAGTTTGGCCCAATGCAGGGGTGACTCTTGGGCAAAGTACTTCACCGAGATGCTGAAGGAGTTTATCAATAAAAGGCTCGGACTTTCCATTCTTTGAAGATTTTCTAAATCAGACTAGGTGACCTTTTACCAGTCATGATGCAGAGGGGAGAAAGTGTTCTTGGGGTGACCATTCAAATCCCCCCTTGCCTGAGAGTTGGTGTCTCCCCACACCAAGCAGTGTGGCAATCAGGGAGCCTCGTTCCTACAAATAGGTACATCCCTTCTACTACCTCATGAGGAGGAATATCACGAACCCCTTTTTACTTAATTAACTGTTTTTAAGAATCAGTTTAGGTTCACAACAAAATTGAATGGAAAGTAGAGTTCCTGGACTCCCTGCCTCACCCCCATGCATCATCCCCCACACTGTCAGTATCCCGCATCAGAGCAGCACATTATTACGGTCACTGCAGCTACACTGACACCTACTTTTCACCCACAGTTCATATTCGACATTAGGGTGCATTCTCGGCATCTTGGTGTTGCATACTTGATTGGATTTGAGTAACCTTTAAGGATGCGTGTCCACTATTAGAGTTTGTAGAATAGTTTCACTGCCCTTAAAGTCCCATGCCCTGCCTAGTCATCCCTCCCCTCCCCCACCGGCCCCTGCAACCACTGATTATTTTGATGTTTCCATAGTTTTGCCTTTCCCAGAGTGTCCTATATTGTTGAACTCATATGGTATATAGCCTTTTAAGTTTGGCTTGTTTCTCTGAGCAACACACACTGAAAGTTCCTCCAGGATTTTCTGAGCTTGACAGCTTGCTGCTCTTTAGTGCTGAATAATACTCCACAGGCTGGATGGACCACTACTTATGCATTCACCTACTGAATGATGTCTTGGTTGCTTCCAAGTTTTGACAAGAAATAAAGCTGCTATAAACACCCATGTGTGAGGAAAAAAATTCAATTGAAATGAGTGAAATTTTTAATTCACTTGGGTATATAAGAAGGAATGCACGAATGCACTAGCTGCGTATGTGGTAACAGTATGTTTAGTTTCATGAGAAACGGCCCCAGTTTGCATTCCCACCAGCAGTGGTGGCTTTAGAACCTATCAGGGGTTGGTGACATCAGTGTTTTGGGTTTTGACCATCCTCGGGTTGCTCTTTGAATGCCCAAACAGTGGTGATTCCCCATGGCGGAGGTTCGGGCTGGTTTCACATTAGGCCAGCAGAGCATCACAGGTGGCTAGAGCAGGCATCAGGGATATTTGCAGCATGCACCTGGACTAGAGTTGTGATTGGGCATTGGGCAGTACACCCTTTGGCAACGGAGCTCTCTGGATGTCCATTTCCTCCTTTACATTCCCGAACCCTTCCTCCTCCTTGGGTGAAGGCATGCAGCTGAGCTCTGGCCAATGGGGACAGAGAAGAGGTGAAGCCTCACAGCCGTCTGCAACACTTCAGTCTCCGTGCCCCTGCCTTTTCCTGTTCCTCCTACTCAGAGACCTCGGGGCCTGTGCAATCCAGATGAGAGAGGAGAGTATAAGGCCCCAGGCTTCTGTGAACTTCAGCCCCAGAATAGCTGTGTGGGTAGAGCTGTCTCCCTGCCTGTACTGGGACTTGCATTTTGAGCAATGCATTTTGTTGCAGAAAGCCGCTGACATCCCAGGACTAATTTGTTAGTGGTCTAGCCTAACCTGACTGGGACTCCTGTCTTCGCAGACCCTCATGTTCAGTCTGGGTTCTCAACCCCTTCTCTCTGCCCAGTTGGAACCCCTTCTAGGCCTGTGCCAGATTTGAGCTTCAGAGCTCTTTGGCTACATTTGGCATCCTGCCCCATATCAATAAGGCTGTAGGGATTTGCCCCATCTTTGTCTTTAGGCTTTTGTGTGAGAATCTGTCCATCCCCTCCCCTGCCCAGTCATTCTGTGCCCCCCGTCCCGATTCCCAGTCTTTCTGTCAGAGTGTGAGGCTCTGACCTCATGCTCGCACATTGACAGTGCCTGTCACCTGACATTACCAAGTAAGGCCGCTGTGTCTATTTTCAGAAGTCTCTAACTCTATCAGGTTTTTCTGTAAGCGAGTTTAATGTTCCTGCTGAAAATTGTCGTGAGCTTGCTAAGCCTCCATTCTCTGGAGTTGAGAAGAATTCTCTTCTCAGGTCACTGAGCGTGGACGCTGTGCTATGCCTCTGGATCGCCTCTTCTTTGGGGTGTCATGTTTGTTTTTGATGACTATAAGCCAAAAGGATATACATTTCAGCACGTACCTATAATTATAACTAATGTCATGCATTGAACACGAGTGAGGTGAACTTGTTCAAAAGACCATAGCATATGTGGGGGCTACAAGATCATACCTGTACTCCATCTGCTTTTTATCCATCTTTCAGTCTTCCTGGTAAGATTTCACTTGGGGTTGAAACTTGGCATAGCTTTAGTCTGACAGCAATTTTAAAGATACAAAATGTGAGAAAAGGAGAAAAGGATCTGTCATATTTTTCAATTACAAAAGCACTAAGGCAAGGCCTAGCTCCTTTATTATCTTCTCTCTTTTATGAACTCTGAAAGCAAAAAGAAGAAGAAGAAAACCCTAGCACCTTTCAACTTCAAAAAAAAAAAAAGAACTATGCTGGGTATTTAAATGAGAGCAGTGGCCAGTGACCCTCAGGAGTCGAGGGGGCCACTGTCCCCAAAGGTGCACTCAGACCCAGTCTGTGGGAGCGTTTGCCCAGCACTGCTTGTCTGCTAAAGCCAGAAGGCCGACGTATTTCTTGCAGTTAGCGGCTCTGGGAGCCTGCGCTTGCACCTTTCCCACTTAGCTAGAACGCCTCTTTCCTATTTGGCCCATCACCATCGGGCTTTTTTTCCCTCTTGCCTCTTCCCTCTCCGCTCTCCTTATCATAGCAATCAGATCACACCAGAGCAGAGGGCAGGCACCAGACGTGCACACAGACAGAGGGGCTGGAAAACGGGCGTGTGCCACATCACTTCAGGAACTGGGGTGGGCGGTGGGCTCGGGGGCGCCGCTGCGCGGAAGGTGGACTCCAGGTGGGTCCGCCTGCTGCTCGCTTCTCCTCTTTCTGCTTCCCCGCTTCCTTTTTCCTGTCTGGTTTCCTTGCCCTCCCTTGACTTCATTTTCTCTCTTTCTTCTTTCCACCATCTTTATCCTTCCTCTGCTTTCCCCTACTTTCGTTAGACTCTTTTATGTTTTAGTGTGGTCACATGGGTGTAACCACACTGTATATGATGTAGAGTACAGGGTCACACCTCTTCAGTGTTGCCACCCAGGCCCTGCTCTTCTTTGCCTAACCCCTGCCCTCGTGCCCGGTGGCCACTTGCACCCTGTACAGGAGCGAGCGCTAGCAGCAGCCCTAGGTCCTGTGTTTGCAAGGCTTCCTGACAAAGTTGACTGTTGGCTGGCACCTGGGAACGGTGCTTTTGAAACTCTCCAAGGGATAGATTGCTTTGCCCATCTGGGGTGCTAAACAGCAACTTCCGTCCGGGAATTTGGAAACTTGACAGTTGGGCAGGGCATTATGTCCACGTGTAAGCCCCCAGGAAAATACACAGACTCTGCGTGGCGAGCAGGCCCCTCTAGCAGGCCTCGGTGGGTGGAGCGCTGTGTGTGCATGTGTGTGTGTGCATGTGTGTGTGTGCATGTGTGTGTGTGCACGTGCAGCCCACGGTGGGAGGGGCACGTGCCCCTGATGAGTCTGCTCACCCAGGAACCCGCTCCTGTGTGCTCACACAGGGCCTTCCGGGCATCCTTCCAGCTGGTCACTGAGTACATAGGTGGTCTGGGGGCCTCCGGAACAATACCATGGCTACTGTTCTTTCTCGCCCATCTGTGCTGCCTTCACAGTGACATTTTAGTCAAATAAGGATTACTGACTTTTTTTTTTTTACTTCATGAGAACTATTACTATTCCCCACTGGGAAGAGACATATTTTAAAATAAGAGGTGAGGGAAACGGAGGCTGCCGCACACCAGGCGCTGTGCTAAGTGCTTTATCTACATGGTGTCATTTAACCAGCCTCACTGTGAAGTAGTTATTAGCACTCCTGCTTGGGGTGTAGGAAGCTGGCTCACCAAAGCTGACAAATACGGAAGTTGGAGGATGCAGGGCTTCAGTGATGTAGTCAGTTTAGTGAACATTTTAAAAAAGATTTATTTATGTATGCATACAAGAAATGGGGTGCAGGCCAGAGGGGCAGGGTGAGAGGATTCCCCAGAGACAGAGTGGGGAGCAGAAGAGGCAGAGGGACTGAAATCCACTGCTGAGGGGAGCAACGGGGAACAGGAGAGGTCTGCCTCGCCATGTGGGTCAGCTCCAGGGCTGGGGATCCAACTTGTGCTGCAGTGGCTGCCAGTGACATTACTGTGCTGTGCTTTAGCCCCTTGTGCCACCAGGGAGGGCCTGAATGAACATTTACTAAACAGCTAGCAGACAGCGAGCAATGTGCTCAGTGTGCTAGGCACACAGACGAGGTGGGAAACAAGACTGGAAAGTTAGTGTGCAGAAGCCCCGCTTCCATGAGGTTGGGAGGCTAGAAGAGAGCTCGTGGGTGCAGTAATGAGACTGCAGGCCCCAGCATGCCTCACACCGCCCGGGAGCAGCAGTCGTGCTCCTGGCCCCTGCGGAAGCAGGAAGCAGGCATCTTCCCCCAGCAGTCCCTCCACAGGAAGTAGGTGAAGTTGCTGGCTTGGGATCAAGTGAACTACACGTGAGTTTGCCAGCAGACTACTTCCGGATTGTCTTTCCTTTCTGTGCTGCTTGTTGTTTCAGAAGAAGCCCCTTTTGTTGCTGGCGTGACTCGCTGCTTTTGTTTGAGGGCAGCAAGAGCAAGAACCAACTGTGGAGTTGCTCTCTATTCAGAGAACAGACAAACAGATAACCCTATGCCCGGGATGCTCTGGTTAGCGTTTACGTGATACATGACTGGGGTGTTAGGAGATTTGAATCGAAATATTTTTGAAGTATTTAGAAAGTTTAGGCTTTTTTTTTTTTTATGAGGTCATTGTTCCCGTTGCCCCCTTTCCAGGGAAATGCATACAAAAAATGAAAAGGCTGTTTTGTTCTTGAATAGTTTGTATTGGGTTTTAAAACACACAAGGATATGTTCATGACAAAATGTCTGCTAGTTCCAGAAAGTGAGAAGTCAAAATCTTCATCCATCTTCAACCATTTTCCCCACCGCATACCCCAGAGAGAATTCTTCCTTTTCAGTTTTCCCGTTGTTTGCTTACTCCTTAATGCCGGGAAGTCCCAGAAGCAAAGATGTGGCCCTCCAGCACCCAGATGCAGGCAGGGATGGAGAGGGCGGCTTTATGCATCCTGGACAGCCCGTGTTTCTGACTGTGAATTACATTACTGTCTGTGAATTCTGTTTTGTTTTATATTTTGGTTCAGTTTTAAATTCAAAAGAATTCTGCTTCAGTACACTTCCTGCCATTAAAAAATCCCTACTGGTCAGTGCTTTCCGTTAGGAACCACCAATATTTATGCTGATACGGGATTTTAAGGAAATTATTTTGACATGTTCCTGGATTCAGTTTTTCTCAAAGCCGAGATTATGTTTCTGCTACCCTGGATCAGAAGTGAAATCTAACTTTCCTGAGGATGTAGTAGAAGAGTAGCGCGGCACAAATAGTCCTGCTGCACTGAGCAGAAGCAGGTGCTAGTGGCTAGACATGGCAGACGATAGGGGAATAAGAAGGGTGTAGTTTATGTTCAAAGCGGAAGGGATCTTAGCACTCACCCCACGTGTCCCCTCGCCTCACAGCGTTCTCCATATCGCTAATGATGTCAAGCAGAAATGAATATTAATTCACAATGAGAGTATAGTTTGTGATTTTGCTTTTATCCTAGAAGCTGTTGTCTTGGTTGTCAATAGACATGGATATTCTTGCATGTGTTGGAGGAATTTACAGCAGAACAAGCTGCGGAACTGGAGAGTAGCAGAACCACGATGTTCAGTATGAATTCAGGAGTTCAGCTCAGGCCCCCCAGTTTTATTTTTGTGGCTAGAAATCAACGAAGTTCGGTTCCGATGAACTCATCAAGGATCTAACACACATTCTTGCCCTATATTCTAAGGTGACCTTCACCCTTGGGAATAGGCCCCTCGGCATGAAATGTCGGAAAGCACTATCAGAGCTCAGAGATGAGGCACAGACCAGAGGTGCTGGAAGGCCGTTTGCACATTTTTGTGGGCTGAAGAAGACAATTTTCTATTTGTAAAATAAAGACTTGGGATTTCTCTGACCCAGTGGTTTTCACTTTCAGTACATTCACAGCATTGTATAGCTGGGGGAGGAAAGAAAAGGTTACCACTTCCTCCTCTGAGTTCTCCTTTACTGGTTGCAAAATCAAATCTTCATAAGGAGTAAGGACTCCAAAGGGAATGAGGCACAAGGGAGTATATATCCTGAGCCAAGGAATGGGGGAGCAGCCTGGGGCTTCAAGGGGAGAGGAGGGACACATGCGATGAGGAGACTCAGACTGAAGACAAGAGACTCTGTAATTACATGCTTGCCCGGTCACAGAGACGGGTCTATGACTGAAAAGTTGTTTCAGGTAACAACTCCAATTCTGGGAAATGATAGTTCAGGGAATGATAAAAGTTTCTCCTGACACTCAGGGCCTCAGCTGACCTCGTCTTGGAATGGCCCACATGCCAAGCGCACACCCTGGGAACTCTGTTCTCAGCGCCTTCATAACCGTGGTTCAGAATCTCTCCATCACTCTCAGAATATCCCCTGAGCCCATCTGTAGGCACTGCCCAGCCCTGGCCCCCCAGCCTACCCTGACAGACCCAGGCAATCACTTATCTCTCTTCTCCATGATAGATTGGGGCTTCAGAAATTTAGACCAATGATACAACTGGTTGTCTTTTGGAGCTGGCTTATTTTCCTTAGCGTCATTTTTGAAGTTCATCCATGTTGTGGCATGCGTCAGTAATTCAGTTCATGTCATAGCTGAGCAATGTTTAAAAGGATACATTGTGTGGGGTTTATGGAGCCACCAGTTGATGGACACTGGTGTTCCTTTCACTTTTTGGCTTTTATGGCTGAGGCTGCTGTGTGTGTGTTGCAATATGGTGACTTTAAAGAAAAATATATTTGGCTATGTAAATGAGCAAAATAGATTGTGACATATTTTGATAGTGATGTATGTTTTTGTGGTTCACAGCTGCCCAGGCCCCTTGGGGTGGCTCAAGTTTTGAGTGATAAAGGTGTCTTTGGTAAGGTATTGAAGCAGCTGGGATCCTACCTAAGGATGGGTGGGGGCTGTTTTCCAGGAGGCTTCTCCATCTGGATGGGGAGAGGGCCTAGAGGCCAAATCAGTCATTAGTGGCCAGTAACTTAATCACCAGTGCCTTTGGAAGGAGGCTGCACAAAAAAGGGAAGGAGTTCGAACAGCTTCCAGGTGGGTGAACACAGAGAGTTGTGGCGCGATGCCCTGCAGAGGGCCTGGCACCAACCTGCAGCACCCTCCCCTACCATACCTCCTGTGTCTCTGCCTCCACACTGCTCCTCAGTTACAGCCTTTTATAATAGTCTGGTGAGCTAGTAACTAACATTTTTCTCTGAGTTCTGTAGCCAGTTGGTCAGAAGCACAGGTAGCAGTCTGGCCTTGGGGCTGGCCCTGCAGCCATAGGGGCGAGCCCTCTTGTTACATCAGGGCGCACAGTCCTGCCTTCTGTTTGGCGTCAGTGGGAAGACACACAGGCTTCCGCAGGAACTGGACACCGCTCCACTTCCTCTGAGTTTCCGTAACACCACACCACACTTGGGGTGACTTCAGGCTTTATAGATTTATTGTAACTTGTTTTGAAGTCAGTCTCGAGTCTGTCCTGTAGAATGTTCCATGGTACTTTAAAAGACTGTGTCCAGGACCCTCCCTGCTGGTGCAGCGGGCACTATGAAGCCGTCCGTAGCCACTGTAGCGTGAGTTCAGTCCCTGGCCAGGGAGAGACCCACAGGGCTCAGCAGACCTCTCCTGTCTCCCTGCTGCTCCCCTCAGTCAGTCCTCCTGTTCTACTTCCCACTCTGTCCCTGGTGAATCCTCTCACCGCCTGTACCCTAGTTCTTATATGTGTACATAAATAAGTTTTTTTTTAAAGACTGAATTTAGTGAAAACTCTTAAAGAAGAAATGAAGTTGATTGTGACTATAAAGTAGCCTGTAAAATGTATCTTTGTATTAGTTCATGACACCCTGGTGTACATTTAACCAGGAGATGCATATTAAGGATGCAGATTATTAAGAAAGTAAATATACTTGCAGAAATTCTTAAAAATGTAGGTGTCAAAATAATTTTCTTTCCTCTCCCTGGTACTAACACAAGCTGAAAGTGTGAAATGTAAGGTGAAATATATTATTGGGTTCTTCACCGTGTTCTTCAACTTTGTGTACATAATATTGGCTTATTAAGGCCATTCCTATGCTGGAACTGAACTATTTGACACCCATTTAATGAAAAAAATTATTCATTTACTGCAGATGTGAAGAATTGCATTTTCAAATAAGGACAAAATGATCTGGGCTATCTGTGCGCAGCTGAGCGAGGCTGGTGTAGGAAGCGCACAGTCACACAGCACTAGGCTCTGGGGCTTTGGCGGGCGGTGTTAAAAGAAGGAAATGCAAGTTTTCACAAGACAAAATACTGCAACATGTGTTAACTGCTGCCCTTTCAAAGTCCACATGGATCACTTGCAGACAGAGGCTGGAGATGAGGTGGGTATCTTCTGGGTCATCAGCTGCATAAAGGAAGCAGGCCCTCCTTGGCATGGCCTCCTGCCTTTCTGCATGTTAGAAACTGAATAGTCGAGATGGCTTTGTCATTACATTTATCACCATTCTAGAACTCTTGATGAAGTTCCAGGCCAGGGAGGAATGGCTGGGCTTATTTCCTCCATATAGTTCAAGCTCTGCTGTGGACGCTGTCTGCTCACCCCGTCGGCTGCCCTCCACTCCAGCTGGCGGCCTCCCACAGCCGCACTGGAGGAAGGGGTCCTTTCTGTTCCTGGGACATTCACTGCCTGCACGCTTCCCCTGTGCGGCTGTCTTCCTCTTGTAGGCTGGTGTGCTTGCGCTTGTCCTGTACCTGAAGGGTCATTGTCTGGCATCTACCAGTTAATTGTGAGGTGTGGTCACTCCCTGGGCCTCATCCTTGGCCAGCGTGGGGCGGAGTTGCGGGCTCTATGCAAGCTGTAGAGAGGGACAGTCATGCAGGGGCAGCCTCGGGCATGGCCAGAGCCTGCTCAGTTGCCGACCTTGCCAGCCACACATGCTTTGTCTTATTTGCGCCGAAGTCTAATATGGCATGCTAAGGAATCTTTGATCAATGTTAGCGCAGGCCCTCTGCCACCTGCACCTGACAGGCAGGAACGCAGGAAATCTCTGTGGGGGGGAGGCCTGGTCCTCATAGCCGCTTGTCTGGCCTGCAGCCTTGCTTTTTCATGTGCCTGGGACTCGGAAATAGTTAGGGTAAAGTCTGGGTCTGGGGCCCTCTCACAGACTTGGACTGTCACATCTATTAAGTTGCCTAAGAACCCGTGTTGATTAAAATGAGTCAAATCAGGGCCCTCCCTGGTGGCACAGCGGGTTGAAGCACAGCACTAAGAAGCTAAAACCACTTCAGCATGAGTTCAATCCCCGCCGCAGAGGTGACCCATATGGTGTGGCTGACCTCTCCTGACCCACCCGCTGCTCCCCTCAGCAGTGTACTTCATCAGTCGGCCTGTTCTGCTCCCTGCTCTGGTGAAGCCTCTCACTGCCTCTGCACCTCTGGCCTGTACCCCTGTTCTGCATGCATAAATGAATAAATATTTTTTAAAAAATGAGTCAAATCAGCAGTCAGTAGCTCTCAAGGTAATATACAATGTAGACATAGTTGCCAGAATACTTGAAATCCACAGTGAATGCCTGTTTTGGAAGGAATCACTCCTGAAATTTTTGTTTTCCTTTGTTATTTAAGAGCGAGTTGCTGTGACTCTTGGCTCTGTATGTATTCTAAGCAGACTTGCTGCACGTGGTTCCTGTGTCAGCTTAGGCACTATTTTGAGACTGAGGGGTAAGGAGAACCTCTTGGCCCAGCATTCACTGTGGGACTTGGGCCTGATGATGAACTTCCTCTCAGGTGTGTGCAATGGCAGGTAGAGGCCAGTTCATGACGCAGGTGGCATTTGCAATCGCTTGCCCGGCAGCGTCCAGTGCCAGAAAATGCCTCCTGACTACCATCATGTTCTCTCTGCTTCGCTACCCTGGGCTTTTTCCAGGAAGGGAGTTGGCAACGTACAGCCAGATGGCACCTGACTGACGATCGGTAATGTTTCTTCTCCTTCCGGGTGTCTGCTCCCCAAGGCTTTCTGCCAATCACACTTCAATGATACTTAAAAGAGACGAATTGTCTTGGAGAGATGTTTCCGCCTTGGAAGCATCTTTGGAGCTTCTGGAAACCTGATTATAAATGGATCATGGAAGAGATAAAAGTTTTATAAGTCACTTGGGTTGTTTCTTAACCAAGTTAGGAATAGATGGTCCTTTCACTGCTGCAGGTGATATGGGATGAGTTTGAAGGGCCTTGTATAAAGTTCAAATTCCTAGTTATCCTCAGATAGAGCTTGATTGAACCTCATTTACTACTGTTTGTTCTTTTATTGAAAAGTTTCCAAGTCTCTCTATTTACATAAGACTAGAATTAATTTTAAGACTTCATTTTAGTCTAAGTCTCTTGGATTCAAGGAATTCTTTCATAAAGCATTTTATTTCTTAAAATACAGAATCACTTAATTTTCTACCATGGACTTTTAAACAACCTTGAGTCATTTAGCGATTTTTTTTAAATTACAAGAACAGATGGCTTCTTTTTTAACTGTATCATTTACAGTTGAAGGAACATTGGTTTACAACAAAGTTATTAATGACTTAACTTCTTTGTATTAATAGTGCATCTATTTTTTTCAGTAGAAAGTGCACACTGAGATTTGAGATGAGTGTTATGAGAAAAAGGAGATAGGTGAAGGATTGTTTAAAAAGTAAACTGAAGCATATTAAACATTTAAAGAGTTTGAACGAAATTATTTGGAACTGGACAACACAGAACTGAAAGTGGTCAGGCGTTTTCTACTGAGAGCTCAGGGAGAGGCCTTTACAGAGACATAGCAGCAACGGAGTAAGGAGCTCACTGACTGGCTAGTTCTTAAAGCCCTGATGGGTGTTTGCGATTGGTTGTCCTTGGCGTTTTCATTTTGTACCCTTGAGCCATTTATAGGCTTAGATTTTGGGTTGTCTGCTCTAGCCACCGAGTATTAGAGCCATCTTGGTGTCATGGCCTCTTTGTTTAATGAAAAGCTCCCTCCTTTTGGGCATCCTTTCATACTTGAGAAGCTGACCCAAAATCTGTTCATTTGCTCTCGTCACATTGTGAAACTCATGGGCAATGCCATCAGATCCAGAGGGGACTGTTTTTACTGTTCATCACACGCATTGCTGTATGACTGATGGCTGCGAACATGCATTAGACCTTGGAGAGAACACGGTACACAGGGAGACTATTACAACGACGACTGTTAGCAGGTTAAAACCCAGACTGAAGTGTACTCCTTACCCAGGGCCCCACTAACCAAACCAGTTTTTTTTTTTTCCGTTTCAAATGTTTATTTGGATAACTGAAGGAGGCTCATTTGTAACCAAGATGGGGTTCACAGTATGTTGTTACATTCACACTTAAAAACGGTTCATTACTTGCAGTTGCAACAGTTTCACAGGTGTTGATCCAGGTACAGCAGGAGGTATTTGCTGTGGCATAGACTCCTTGTCTGGCCAGTAAGTACTTGAAAGTAATTCTGCTATCTAAAACTACCTTGACAAGAAAGTCTAGGGACTGGGTTGTGCGGCTGTAGGCCTTAGAGGCAGAATGAGGGGTGATCACCAGTGTTAAGGAGCACTGTCTTCCTGCACATGAGCAAAGAAAGCAGTGGGACTTAATCCAGTTTTTTAAGTCAGATGTGGTCTGGTTTTTTGTTCGACAGGGTTGGTCTCTGGCTGGTTTGCAGACCCAGTCCGGGAAGGGAAACACTTAAATAAAGTCTGAAAACTCATCATGCAGAAGCTGCAGCACTATAGGATCTCATATCTGGGGGTGCCCATGACTTCCAGAGGATGGGCCCCAGGGGCTCCAGAAGCACCTATCGTAGGCTGAGATGTGCTAGCATTTAAAGCATTTATCTGATCAAAAATCCAGTAGCCTCGGGCAGTGCTGAAGCAGAAGTGATTGGAAGCACCCTGCCAGCAGGAGCTCAGAGAGCATTACAGAGAAAAGGGAGCAGCAAGCTAAGGAGCTAGTGGCTGCCTGGAGCTGAAAGTTCAGCTGGCCGTGTGTGACTCATCATCTTTACCTTTTTGATTTTGTAGCCTTGAAGTGTTTCAGGCCTCAGATTCTGACATGCTTGCGTGGGCCTCCAGGGTACCAGAGCTCATCTGTCGAATACCCTCCTTGTTGAAATTAATTTAACAGGCTCTTATGTTTAACTCTTTCACAAAATAGTCCTTTATTGGGTTAATTTCTTGTCAACTAATTATACTGTGTGAATTTCTCCCTGCCAATAGCAGTGATGATGCCCTTTATCAGATCTGTGGGGTTTTTGCCTGGAATGTTCAAGTTAATACTACTTTGGCTTTCATAGTCCCTGTTTATCTTATCAAAGTTAAAAAAAATCAGTGCCAATGTAAAAATAAGTAAATAAGGAATAAAGAAGGTCTTTTGGCCTTATTTTTTCATCTGCATGAATCGATATGCCATACTCAATTAATTCATTTGTTTTATTCCCTCTTTGTACAGTGTTATAGGAACACAAACTTGAAGAGTGTTTAGTCCTTTCTGTGGCTTACTGTGGAGATAAAACTTGTATGGCAACTAGAACCAATAGGAAGTCTCGGTGCTGAACATGCTCCTCTCTAAGTAGGTGGTGTCCAGTGGAGGGTCCCAGTGGGAGAGACCGCTTCTTCTGGGTAGGGGTTGAGCAGATAGAGTGGGAACAAGAGTTTTAGGGAGGGTCTTAGTGTTGGATTGGCATTTCAGATGGACCTGGCAAGATAGTCAGGGTCTTAAAAAGAGGGGCGGTGGTTGAGAATGTCTTAGAGAGAGGAAATGGCGTGGAGGAAAGTGTTTTAACCACCTAGGGGGACCTTTAACTAGTGGAAAGGTTTCAAAAAAGGAAGTGCTAGGAGCCAGGGTGTAATGTGAAGTTAGGTGCAACTCAGGGGTTGGGTGCCAGAGAAGAGGTGTGTTGGCCCTGAGTGGACTGCGCAGCCCTCCTGCAGGAGCATGGCTGGCCCTGGGCCCCAGCACCTGCACACTGGCATCGTGTGTGACTCTTGCCTTCCATCAGCTGCCTCGCAACAGTGATTGAGTAAGGAGGTGTGGACACTAAGGTGTGCTGTTATGGGGGACACAGACTTGTCAGTTAACCTTGGGACAAGAAATCCCAGGCAGTTTTGCTATAACTTCCAAAGGGAGTTGCTGGGGAGGACACTCAAAGGAATAGGACTAACTAGTGACCTGCCGGCTAGACCAAGACAGTAGGAGGCTTCTCCCCCTCCACTGCCCCTGTTTTTGGAACATGAGCTATGCCTGCCTTCCCTGCTCCCAGAAGAAGCCCAAAGACATAGCTTTGAGATGATGTGTGTTGTTGAGACCATGGACAGCACACTTCACTAAATCCAGTTAAGGCCTCTATATGAGCTTTTAAGAACTGGAGTGTGGGTGCAGAAAACTCTTGTGGCTGCCCAAGTGAAAATCTAGTTAGTTCCCTTGTTTATTAAAACTGCCATCGACCTGCAGGTGAGTGTGTCAGCAATCTTAACCCTGCCTGGCCTGTCTGTAGTTACCTTTGCAAAGTCATTTCTGATAATAAAGCCCTTGTACATTTCATCTCATCTTAACATCTGCATCTTAGAAAAAAGATCTTAGAACAAACTCAATGTCTTTGAGGATTATAGCCTGGTTGGAGGCATACAGCCAGGGAAGTTGTCTTGAGGACATTTTTGGATGGCAGGCACGCTGCTTTTGGTTAGATTGCATGCATAGTTAAGGAGATTTTAGTAGAACTGGTGGATATTCTGGGGGGTCTGTAGAGCCTGCTGGGCTACTACCCTGTGTGTTGGTTGTGGGGTCACTTTACGTTTTAGGCTTATTACAAGTAATGATGCCACACATGATTTCATAGTTAAGGCATAAACTCTAAAATCATATATTATATGTGACTAAGGAGATTATTATGTCAACTCTATTCATGCAATTTAAGTTAAAAATACTGAATAATAACTTCTGTTTCTAGTGTAGTACTTCTTAGAAAGACCTGCTATCTTTTTTTTTTTTAAGATGTATTTATTCATACAGAACTAGGGTACAGGCCAGAGATGCGGAGGGTGAGAGACTTCACCAGAGACAGAGCAGGGAGCAGAACAGACAGATCGACGAAGTCCACTGCTGAGGGGAGCAGCGGGCGGGTCAGGAGAGGTCTGCCGCGCCATGTGATCACCTCCGGGGCCGGCGGGAATCGAACTCATGCGGAAGCGGCTTTAGATTCTCATTGCTGTGCTTTAACCCGCTGCGCCACCAGGGAGGGCCCAAGACCTGATATCTTAAGTGCTTGTTACAGACAGCTTAGAAATTCTTTCTTCCGTTATATTTTCTCCTCCTTTTGATACATTTTGTCAGGAATGATGGCATGACCATATACCTTCTTCATTCACACCACTCTTTCTTTGTGTAATTTTTGAAAGAACTTTTATGACAGCCAGCGATTACCTTGACTTAATTTAGCGCCATCCAGGCATATGTTAGGGCATGTACCGTGCTTGCCTGCTACTTGGCTTTGTGTTCTGCTTTCTCTCGCATTGGAATGATTCTGTGTTTAGGTTCTTTCCATTGGTTGCCTTGGATATAATGATACTGTCAGAATTTTGCTGCAGGTGCTAACAGGAGGGGACAATAGGCTGCCAGGCAGAGGCAGGGGAAGGGAATCTGGATTCCTGCACTTGCTGTAGCCTTGGCAAATTGTGCGCATTGCATGGGTCTGTGAAAATAACTTCTACCAGGAATTTGTGCAACAAGTAAACACAGACTGCTGGGAAAGTTAACAGGAGCAGAGGAATGAGGGAGCAAGCGAGAGGAGCCTGGGCACACACTGGGGGCACGAAGGGCATTGCATAGGCAGCACTCAGCCAGTGGCCAGATGCACCGGAGGGCTGAGATCAGAGGGAGCCACCTAGAGGATGCCAGGGCCCAGCAGAGTAAGCAGAGACATTGAATAGGGTAAGGAGCAGGGAAGGGGAAGATGGCCAAGGCCTGATTCGCATGCACCAGGAAGGGAGATGAGCTTTGGCGGGCCTTTGGGGAAATGTGTGCTTTCTCCTCAGTGACTGAAGGGTGCTAGCAAGTGCAAAAGCAGTCAGGCCTCAGGCTTTCTATGCAAAAATATCCTGTCATTCTTTTGTTGCTCGGAGAACATTGTAGAAAACTGATACCTTATTTATCCATGAAGGTTTCCATCCATCTGTCAGTTCCTCACAAATAAGAACACATTCCAGAAGTTTACTGGACACTTTCCATTAGCCTGCTAGCACTTTGATTCTGTTGTCATTCTTGGCTTCTGTTTGTAGTCAAATGTGAATGCTTCCTTCCATACTAATACAGGATTTTCTCTAGTAAGTATTCTTGTACAGAAAATGTACAAAACATACTTCTTTAATACAAAATAAACTATTTTTATATCCAACAGTTTCCCAAAAGTTAATTATTGTTTAATTGAGAGTGGTAGAAGTAGAAAAGTCAGAAGAACAAATATCTGTGACTTTTGCAGGGGAAGACTGAAAAAATTTCACTGCTCTCTAAAAATGCATACCACATTTTAAATAAAGAACAGACAAAAACAGGTATCCTTTCTCTTATAGATGGATGGAAAAGAGACCACAAGGAAAAATTAAGCATGTTAAAGGCCTAATTTTACACAGAGAAGGGAAAACAAAATGCAAGTTTCCAAACCCTGTCCTTCTATTTCATCTTCATCTTTGAAAAATACAGGTGAGTGTTCATAATCATTTTGAAAACTGACCTAATGGCTGTGTAAACATAAAGTCACTGAGACAGCAGTGTAGCTCTGACTCCAAGATTGTTTTAGTTTTCTTGTAAATATAATTAGGGTGGTATGCTTTTTCATTATGAATGTGAAAAGTGTGACTTGAATTTTCTTCAAGCATATCTGTGTGACTTGTATCCCATATGAGAAGATGTACTACACAGACTGGAATCTGCACCGGAAAGAGAACTGTGACAACAGCCACCATGATCACCATAGCTGTGGGGCACTTTTACTGTACCCAGCAGTGTGCTAAATGAGCTTTTCCTAGGTCGATGAATTAATCCCTATAATCTGATTAATTAGATGGAAGTGCTTTCAGCATTTATGAACATTGGGAGGCTAAAAACGTTTATAGAGCTAATGTGACTAGTTTCTCTCCCTCCAAAGGGCATTCTTTTAACCAAGGCAGATTATGTACCCAATAAGCTGAGTGGTGACTTGACCACACCAGAGCCTCTAATACATTTGATTTTACTAAAAGGATATCTAAAGTGTAGAGTGAGCTGAGTCAAAATGAACCAACTCTTTTAAGGATTTGATGTAGGGATAATTACTATGTGGCCTGGTCTTGTGATAGTTTATGTCCATCCGTCACTTGTTTAGGGAGAATTCCTTCACAAAGTAGGCAGTTTCTAGGCTAGTGCTACAGGAAATAAAGGACTGAAACATGTGTTCAGGCAACAGCAGTTTCAGCTCTAACATCCTGGAAATCCACACATGGGTATTGGAGCTCCAGAGTTGACAAACACTGTGAGTGGTAATGGTGCTCTTCCAGGATGTTTATACTTCATCACAGAAAAAAAAAATTAAAAATACACAGATATGTTGTGCCGTATATGTTTGTTTACATGGTTATAGATTATCTACATACACTACTGAGTTATTGCCTTAAGAGATCTTAAAGTAGACGTATAACCATGAGCAACAGAAATGTAGTAGAATTTTGTTAAGTAATGGGTTGAATATTGTCTTCTGGCTTTTAATAATACAAGAAATACAGTAGTGGTTTGTTTTCATGGTCTGGATCTTTAGTTTTTAAAATATTTTGAAAATTGTGATGACTTCATGCTACCATTAGCCAATTTTGAAGGGGGAAATGTACTTTTGTGGTGAGATTGACGGTTAACAGTAATGGATGTTAATCCATATTTAGACTGTTGTCTTAGTTTCGATTTTTAGTGGCTGATTTCTCCTCAAATCTGAGTGCATCAGTATTTTTTCAAACTGCATATTGTTACCTACTGGTGTTTTCTGATATTAATAATAGCTGATAATATTTAAAGAAATAAAATAGAAGCCAGAGTACATTAGTAATACAAATTGTTTTGAGAAACAAAACAATTTCACTCCTATACATTGCTCCAGATACATGAATTTGCACATCTGAACACACAGCTGAATATTGAGTCATGGCATGAAAGGTGGCAGTCGGACACTTTTGAAAGGACTCAATTAGATGCTCTTATTTTTACCCAGGACTCATCACTGTTAAAGAGCTTACACTGCAAGAAGGGTACACGTAGCTCTACTATTTTCTTGCTTTTTTCTGGGCTTTGCATGGTTAACTTCACTTTCAGTCCTGGATTCCAGGGCATCTTAGGGCATCCATTTGGTGAGTAAAGGTTCTTTTCATTGCGAGTAGAGAATCGAACCAGCAAGGTGTGTAGGAAGGCACGCAGCATCTGCACACAGCACCTGTGGCAGAAGAAAGTGCCGCGGCTGCCTGGTGGACCCTTTGAGGTCTTTCCTAGTGTGTTGTTTGAATTTTTTAAAATTTATTTGTAATTATTTATTTTTTACATCATCCTTCACTTTGTGCATTGTAATCCCCATGGACTTCCCACCCCCAGTTCTCTTGTGTGCCATCACCACAGTCCTGTGTGCTCTTCCCACCCCAGTTTTGATTCCATTCCCCTCTCTACCCCTATAAAATGTCTCTGGTTTATAGTTGTTCACTGTTTTTCATTTTTTCTTTATTACAATAGCTTCCTCCCACCCCGATCCCTTACTTCCCTGCTATGGGTGAAACCATCTGGTATTTTTCTTTTTCTTTCTGGCTTATTTCACTAAGTATATTCCTTCCAGCTCCATCCATGTTGCTGCAGAAGACATGAGTTTATCTTTTTTGATTGCTGAGTAACATTCCATTGTGTATATGGACCACATCTTTTTAATCCAATCATCTATTTTTGGGCATTTGGGTTGATTCCATGTCTTTCCAGTTGTAAATAAAGCAGCAATAAACTTAGGGGTGCCACATCTGTACATTGAGAACTATGTACAGCAGGTCCTTGAATACTTGTATGTTGTTCAAAGTTGTTTTGTTATAATGTTAATAAGGATAAAACAGTCTTAAACCCACTTGAATACAATGTTGTTTGAGGACCTGTTTTCATTTTATGTTGTTTTGCTGAAAGTCAGAATTTCCATGAACTGAGCAACAAAGTTAAATGAGGACTTACTATAACACTGCTGAAGGAAGCTAAAGAACTTCCATTTTAAGATACAATTTCCATTCTAAGTATGAGAAAGGGAAGATAGAAGGGACAGTCCAAAAGGAAGGCTGGGAAGAGATGGGAGGGGCCTTGACCTGATGGTCAAGCATTAAGGACTTTAATTCTTATTATTAACAACTTCATTTCTCAACACCTGCCTTAGCAGGAGCTTCTCCTCTTTTGCATCCTCAAATCTCTGCAAGCACATGACTGTTTAAGCATATCCGGTTTCCAAGTAGCTAGTGACGGCATATGACTTCTTCTACTGGCCTGTCAAAAAATAAGATTATGGGACCTCCCTGGAGGTCTAGGGGTTAAGTCTCAGTGCTATCCACCGCTGTGGCATGAGTTCGATCTCCGGCAAGAAAGTGACCCACAGGGCGCAGCAGACCTCTCCTGTCTCCCTGCTGCTTCCCCTCATCAGTGGATTTCAGTAGATTCCCTGTTCTGCTCCCCACTCAGTCTCTGATAAATCCTCTCATCTCATCTCTTACCCTCCTCCCACAATTCTGGCCTACACCTCAGTTCTTCTATGCAAAAAAAAAAAAAAAAAAAAAAAAAAAGATGCTCAGAAGTTATTTTCATAAGTAATAGTTAAAGTCACTGAATAAAAGACATAATGTTAGTTTTTTTTTTAACTAGGCAAAATAATCCAATTTTATGTTAAGACAAAATAAACACATGCAGTCAAATCTTTCAGCCCTGTTGCCCTCTTTAGCTGTTATCTCTGTATATGATCTTAGAATATAAGCTCTTTAAGGGCAGCAACATGTGATCTAAGTCTACTTTGCCATTGTTCAGGCCAATCACTAGACCTTAATAAATCCTTGGCATACAGTGTGATATAAAAGTGTAGCAATTTAGTTGCTTTTTGTTGACATTATAAAGAAATGAGTGTTTCCAAGCTAAAAGAAAGCAAAAGAAAATCCCACAGCACATTGCCAAGGAAGAAATTGAGGAAATAGGCTAGAAATAGAGACTTTGTGTCTTGAAACTTATGCTTCTGGAATCCAGCTTTCAGATGGAGAACCATCTTGGTCATGTGGAATGCTCTGGGCATTTTGCAAGGCAGACAGCTTCTTTCTAGAGTCCAGTTCGTCAAGGGGAACACGACTTAACAATTTCAGTTTACCCGTCTCAGAACAGCATTCTGGTTTATTCAAAGCTCCTTTCTCATATCTCAAAGTAAATGTGGCCTATTACCTCTCTTACCCTGTCCACTAAACACTTTTCACAGGAGCCTCCAAGCACAGCTTCAGCCTCCCTGCCCCGTAACAAAGAACTACCCAGTCTCCAATGTCAGTAATGCTGAGGCTAAGAAACGCTGACCTAGAGAAAGTGACAGCCCACCCCCAGTCCAGTGCACCCCATGTCTCCTGCCCAGCATGGGAGCCAAGGCTTCCTAACCATTTCTGGATCAGCATTTTCCCACTGAGTATCACTTACTGGGCAGGATTTAGCATTAACATTGGCAGCTTTCAAATAGTGTTACGATAGATGTGAGACCGCTCAAATTCGGATGAAACACAGGAAGGCACGAGAGAAGGTACACAGCACTTTGAGTCCTAGCAGAGTGCTGAGCATCGCGTGCCGGTGGCTCCCAGCTCACCCCAGCCCCCACCCCTGCCAGCTCTGACTTCTCAGATGAGAGGAGCGAATGTTCAAGTTCTGCCAGAGGCAAAGAAGCAGACGCTGAAGTGCCTCTTCAGACTTTCAGAAGGTGCCTCTCCGTTTCCAGGGAAATGGCACTTCAGGCCTGACTGCGCCGGGTCGTCCTGACTCGCTGGGGTCAGTGACAGGGCTTCCACAAGAAATTTTGTTTCTTAGTGATTTCTGCATTCCACGCCAAACCTGACTGCTTTTTTTTTCTGAAATGAGTCTTTGCTCGTGGTCAGGAAAAACGTCCCCATTAATAATTTACTAAAGATGGAGCTTCTCCTCTTTTGCATCCTCAAATCTCTGCAAGCACATGACTGTTTAAGCATATCCGGTTTCCAAGTAGCTAGTGACGGCATATGACTGGCCTCAGCATCCTTCCCTCCTCCTCTCTCCCTTCTTGTCTAGCACTTGTTTGTTATGATACACTCTTTGAAGAACTCACTTCTGTCTCTCCCTCCCTAGGCAAAGGCGGACTGTTTTGGCTTCCAACCATGGATGAGGATCTTGAAGGAGGAACGTGGCCGACCTTCTGCATTCCCTGGGGCTTTGACAAGATGGTTGAGGGTGAAGGAGTGCATACATGCCCGTGAGTAATAGTCCTGAAGTAAAAAATCTAGCTGCTGAGCTCATGGTGTTTAGTGCAATGTATTTATTTGGACGAAGATTGAAAGCCATGTTTCAGAATTATACAAGACTTATGTCTTTGATTGAAAGTGATGAGGTCCTTTCTGAGTTTTGTCTGAGCAATTCTATTTAAAAAGAACATTGGAGGTGTGGCAAGAATAGTCTGTTTTTTAAAAAAAAGTACAAAAGCATATGCCACTATGGTTGTTTATTTCCAGAAGACTAAATGTCCAGAGGCATTTTTGGAAAAAGAGAAACTGATTTTAGCTGCTTACTTTTCTTCATGGTGTTATAATAGGCTATATAATTCGCAGTAAACTTTTGGCTGCACCCTTTGCAAGGGAAATTGGATTGTGTTGTGTTTATTTTCTCTTAAAATGGTATCTTTTCAGTGACAAGGATGAAAAATGTTGATTCTTAAACAGAAAATGCTATGTTGGCTATGCGAATTGGTTTGCTTTTAATTGCTTCCTTATGTTCACTGGCCTTGATCAATAAGTCTTCTGTTTTGAGAAAGATCATAATTTTGCAGAAAGTTCATGTCACTGCTGAGTGGCGTATGGCTTACTTAAGCATGTAGTTCTTTCTTGGGGCCGTCTAAGTTTCTAGTGTGAGAAATTTGTCAGTAATGCATATATTTTGGAATGCTGATTGGAAACTTTCCAGATATTCTGCTTTTGAATGGCTTCTCATGAATCATTTGCACTGTATATTATACGCCACTTACGAGTTTGTTGAAATGCCATTCTTTCAGTAGTTGTGATGATTAGTGAGTGTTTAAGCACTGCAATAAGAATATTATGCAGAAGCCCAAAGGAAGTGCCACAGGTTAAGGGAAGCTCTCCAGATGGGTACACTTCATGACCCTTGACCTTTATTACGGGCGACTTGGAGCCAAATCCTTTTCGGAGTTGTGATTTTCCATGACAGTAATCATTTGGTGGCATTATTTGTTTTAAAACAGTTTGGGGAGTTTGAAAGTTTGCATGAAAGCAAATGAAACCTCTTTCTGTTCTGTAGTTCATTGTAAGGGAAATTACAGTGAAACTTAGAAATGCGTCGTCACTAGCAGCTGTCATCCCAAAATCTACTGTTTGCTTGTGACATCATTTCATACATAGCGTTTCTTCTTTTTAGCACATACATTTTCCTCCTGATTTCATATCTGAAGTATGAAAAACGATCGACTGTTTTACCTATGAAAAACGACCACTTAGAATGTAGAACCCTAGGATCTGCATCTCTTTTCTTGCTTGCCTAGTCAATAACATGAACAACAAAAAAAATAGGTTTAGCTCCAAGCTCACTGGAGCATATTGTTTATGGATTTGGAAGAAAGTGGGTAATAAGAGAGTTAAGAAATATGTTAAATCATAACACTAAAGCCAAGCCATTGAATTCCACTTCAGTGTTTACTGGGTGCAGTTGTAACCCCGGGTACACCGTGGAAGTCTAGTGTGTCTTGTTTCGTTAGAATCAGTGCCAGACTCGTCCCTAAAGACTGAAATTCTGTGTTATCTCTGACTGTACTATTCATCAGTTGACCCAGGTTAGTAGATTATTAACTTTACTTTACATATATACATACATCTATGTATATATAGATAATAGATATAGATATAAAACACTGTTTTTATGGCTCAGCATTCAAAAAGCAACCATTAGCCATTTCGGCACGTGAGTTCAGGTTTTCAGTGGTGGATTCGCTCCATCCAGGTCTTTCAAGGCGGGCTCAGCAGTCAGTGCGCCGGGTAACCTTCCCTGGGAAGTAAACGACTCCTCTGCAGTTCGCTCAGCAGACTCCCACTCATGCTGCTGGCCTCTCAGGGACAAAACCCATGACCCTTCAGCTGCCCTCCCATGGGGCAGTGCACGCTTCCCCGGCTGGGGTCCCCGCGCCCTCATCCCGGTGTCTCCCTGCTGATCTGAAGGTGCCGTCACAAGGCTTTTATGGAAAGGAGAGTGGTTTACTTTCCCTTTAAAATTAGGGACCTGCAATTGTGGTCGTCGTTTTCTCTCTTCAAGAGACCAGAGGGCTCTTTGCCCAGTGGAGCTGTCACACAATGGCTGAGACTGTGCTTTCAAGGTACAGGCCGACCGGGGCGCGGGCCCTGGCGCCTTCACATACTGGCTCTATGACTTGGGGTGCATTTCTTAATTTCTCTAGACTTTGGTCTAGAAATAAGGATAATACCTATCTCACAGAGTTGGAGGGGTGAGTCATCTGGCAACAGTTGCCAGTACAGTGTGGAGCTCATCCAGTTATCTGATTTCTGATGGTGATTCTTTTTTTTTTTTTCATTGATGTATCATCGTTTACATGCGTGCTAGTGTTTCGACAGTATAAGATGTTCCCCTCAGCTGTGGCCACTGTAGCCTCCCACCAGCAGAGCACCCAGTCCTCGACCACAGGCCATTCTGCTCTCTCCCTCTTCAACTGCGCCCCTCTCCTCCCCGTCCCCTTTGGATGCCTCAGGTCTGTGGTCTGCATTCCAAGGCTGGTTCTAAAGGTTGTCTTTGTCTCACCTTTGGTTTGCTTTGCTTCCCACTTGCACATGGCGCTGCTCGGTACAGCCTTCTCCTTCTTGCCTGCTCCTGCAGCATCATCCCTTGCAGCTCTATCCATGTTGCTGCAACGGACATGAGTTTATCCCCTTTTTTATTGTTTGGACTACTTGCCGTGATCATCAACCCTTTCAAAAGTCATCTTGTTTGTAAGCCTTTGGGTTCAAGTTTGAGTGCAAGTTAGACATTATATTGCTATATCAGTCTTCTAGAAGGAAGAATAATTCATTTGCGACTTGGGAGGAGTGAGAATAGGAAAGTAGGAGGGCACTTTACACTTCTGCCCTCGACAATTTCTTTATTTTTTAAATGTCAGACGTGGTAGGAAAGAGGACGAAACCATTAGTGACTTTTGAAACAGGAGCTAAAAAGGGAGCTGAGTTTTTTCCCGTTCAAGCAAGTGTTTACTGAAGCCTCTTCAGTGTGCTGAGTGCTGTGGTGCAAGACAGAGGCAAGGCCGCCGTGGCGCCGCCCCTGCAGGGCTGGCTCAGCAAGCGGCTGCTGGTGCCACGTGTGGCCGGGCAGGGCAAGTGCAGCTCTCCTGCCCCAGTCCAGCCACCAGCACAATGGAACCCACCACTCTGGAGTCTGTGGGCAGAGTCTCATCAAGTGAAATGCTCATTTGCCGTAAACTTGTGTGATGCGGCTCCTGGGTATTTGCCTTAGAAAAACAAAAGCTCATGTTCACAGAAAAACCTGCCATCAGTGTGTGTAGCAAGTGTATTTAAATGGCCCCAAACTGGAAACCAGCCAGATGCCTTGATTAGGTGTTCAGATAAAGGTGCCACATGCCCGTATTGAACTACCACTCAGCAATAAAGAGGAAGAAGCTGTTGATACATGCAGCCATTTGGATGAATGGCAAAAGCGCTATGCTAAGTGAAAGAAGCCAGTTTCAAAAGATCCGAAGTTCCAAATTAGAGTGCTGGGGAAAAGAGCAGGCGGGGCCAGGGATGAGGCGTGGGGAGAGGGTGTGATAAGTGCCGGTGTGATGTACTATTGTGTATCCTAATTGTGCTCATGTTACACACTAGAATTGTGCATCCAGAAAGTCAAGTGTCACTTAAAACATGAAACACGAGGCAGACTACAAGGTTCTTGCCCTTGGAGGGTTCACAGGTACAGGCAGGAGCAACTACAGTAACAGTGGGATGAAGGTAGTGATCGAGATATGCTGGGAGTAGAGCTACCAACCAGCGGGGCCCCGCACTGTGCTGTGACTGGGGTACGAGTGGCCGGATCTCTCCACACAAGGGCGGCAGCAGCCCAACACCTGGGCAGCTGCTTGTGACCTCGCACAACCTGGGCCGTTGCCCTCAGCCATTTTCCAAGCGTACCAGGATGTGGAAGCGTGTGAAATCCTGGTCCAGTTCTTCTGAGTGCACAGAGCGAGAGTCTCGCCTGGCTGACTGGGAGAGGCTTTGGAGGGGAGGTGACACCTGCCGTGGAAACAAAGGGATAAGCAACCAACTCAGCACCAGGGAGCTTCTCCCCGGCCGTGGAGGACAGTGAGCAGGTCATGCGGGTGAGAGACACCGAGAAGCAGAAGAGCGAGAGGTGTGCAGCAATCCAGAATATGAGATGGGGCTCGAGACGTGAGGCTGTGAAGAGGTTTCTACAGGCTAGGTGCAGTGAAGGAACATTTTATTTTCTGATACTAGGTTTTGAACCTATTTAAAGGCTGATGGAATGGGGAGATCAGAGAGTGCAATCTGATACAGAGAGGAGACTGGAGGGATAAGACAGTGGTAAGAGATTTGGGGCTCAGGCTTCCTTTTCAAGTGTAGAGAACAGTCCAATAACGTAGCGTTCCCAGATGACTCCCCCTTGGGGAGGTCTCTTCATGCATTCCCTCATCACTGATTCATTCAACAGACCTTCAGTGAGCCCCGACTGCATGCTAGGCACTATTTTTGGCCCTGGGGAATCCAACAGTGAACAAAACAGACTCGTGACTCGTGGAGTTGATCTTCTGAGGACAAAATGAGCTCAGCACCGGGTCGTTTTGAAATGTAAAGGGCTGGTGAGATAACGATATCTAGTGGATGAGGGCTGCAAAAGACAGTCTGGGCTGAAAACACAAGTGGGACAAGTCTAGAAATAGGTTAAATAATCTGTTTTCATATCTCAGTAAACCTGGGGGGTGTGTAACTTTTTCACCAAGATTCTCAAGCATTCACCATCACATAAACAGCCCTGATGTGAGAGGAGAGATGAATCTAGCTTGTGCTGCAATCTTAAGGATGCTCACCTACCCATACATCTTCTCCGTGACATTGTGGCAAGGAGTTTTCTGATCTTTCTGGAAGAGACTTGTCATCAAACTCACAAGTGCTTCTGATATGCACACCATTATGTTATGCTCTGGGTTAGGGACAGATAGGAAAGAAGTTGACCCGGTCCCTGTTCTGAAACACCCGGTCTCCAGGACAGCTAGTCCTGGCGCCCTTTGTAAACATTTCTGACATCGAGAACAGCCATTAGCAAACAACCTAGAAATTCTGGGTTGCTGGCTGGACAGGCTCTCCCTGGGGCATGCATTGGATTGAGACACGTTCACCATGGCACTCCGAAACCAGCAGGTTCCCAAGCTGGTTACCGATGCCCTGATTCGTGGCAGCTTGGACGGGCAGAGGCCCCGTTCTTGGGCTTGACTCTGGGTAATGTGGATGCGCCCATGGTGTTTTGAAGAGGTTATTCTCATGGAACAGTTTTGGTCTGTGTTGCCAGAGATGCTATAAACTTAGACACCTACTGACGCCGCCACACTGATGTGGCCCCCAAACCAAATCATTCAAGCTCTGCCCATTCTGCTGACCAGGAAATCAGCAAGTGGATGTCCTTTCTCTGTCCTGGGGCCTCATTTCCCCATGGTGGGCTTGGAGCAGGCCGGCAGGCTCAGGCACCACCTGGCAGCAAACTGCCTATGCCTGTGAGTCAGTGCTTTCCTGTTCTGGGCTTATACGGGCTTTCCCTCCGTCCAAGCACATTGGATGGGCTACCTCTCCTGTCAGGTAACTCCTTTCAAATGACAGTGGCTTTACTTGTTCACATGCAGCAAAGAATTTCACTTAATGAGACATTTCCTCCTCCATTTGCTAATTCAGGCACGCACAGTTCTGCTGTTTTGAAGGCATGTGTGTGTAGAAGCCATAAGTCAACGAGGCTTGCAAACCTGAAGTGTCACCGTTCTTACTTTGTTTGTCTTCCAGTGTCTGTAAATAGGGGCTTTGACAGTGGACTCCAGGACCCACAAACTCCTCCATAGAGTGTGAGTTCTTAGCTCTTGAAGGAAAGAAAGAGATGGCTGCCTCCTTCCTTGTTTCCTGTACCCCCACCCCGCCAAAGACATAGACGTGGCACCAGTAGATCATTTCTGTTCAACAGGCTTTATTAAATGAACTGTGCCCCAAAGCTAGAGTTTCAAAGCTTTGAGCTAAATATACACACAAAACAAAATCTTATTAAGGCCATTTATGTGATTGATTACTCCATCTATATTTTGAGTGGCTTGGATGATTTATAGCCAAATACCTGCCAAGCCAGGCGCCCCAGTGCCTGCCCAGGGTGGAGAATACTGTATCTTCTGGGAGGCACGAGTCTTTGGGAGTCCTGTGTGTTCATTTCTTGGTTCTTCCCACATGGATCAAGCTGTTGCCAGTAATAATTGATGCTTCAAATCCCACCAACTTGCACTCCCTGTTCATAATTTCCCTCTAATGGGCATCCTTATTTTCAGAAGTTTTAAGATGACAATCAGGGAGCCTTTCACTGTCTCACTAAAGTAGATTGTTAGAAGGAAACAGCCGGGAAACAAGTTGGGATCGCAGAGAGCAGATCGATTTACACAGATCAGACCATTTCTTTGTTCTTTCTTTTTTTTTTCTTTTTTTTTTTTTTTTGGTTACAAAGCCTAGACAAACTTGGGCTTCTGAAGAGATGTCAGAAGGTCTTTCCCCAGGCAGTTTGACACACAGTGGAAGGACCCTCTTTGGACAGGGGGTGCACCTGGCCGTTTCAAAGCCCACGCTCAGGGCAAGATGGTCATCCTGCATTGCAGATAATTTCTGGCGCGACCGAGCACAGTTCTCCCAGGAGGCGAGTGTTCGTGGACTGAAAGACTGAAGGTCTGTGTCCTGACTATGCAGGTCTGAGACTGCTGCCTCCCTTCCCAAGACAGCTCAGAACCTCAAAGCTGGGGATGTGCCCGCTCACGTGTGAGTCAGAGCTCATCTCCATTTATTCATAGTTTAGTTGTTTTTCGGTCTATTCTGTTACTGTACTTTTAAATATGATTTTTCTTGTTATAGTAATTTCTTAATATCAGCTTTCCTGTCTGATTTAGGAGTTTGGTGCTAATTGTTCATTTCTCTGCCTGAAGATCTCACCCCAAAATTGCTCCTGCTCAATCCTCTGCTCTTCCTGACACCCTGTAAACTTCAGAGTGCTTGCTATCATCTGGCATTTATGCACATTTAATAGTTTGTTTATGGTCTGGTATTTTCTGCCACTGTAGGTACTCAACAAATAGTCCTTAACCTGATTTTAAATTACTCTAATTCTTTCATCATTGCCCTTTTAACGTCACTGTTCAATGAAGGAATGAAGGAGTGTTCAAGGAAGACCTGATTTCAAGAGGCTGAAAAAAAAATCCCTGCATTTTCATACTTTTTTGTCCAAGGCTGGCCTTGAGGCAGTACGTGGACCTGGCATCGCGGGGCTCTCGTGCCCGCTCTGCTCCTGCCTGTGTCTCTGTGTCAGTGGTCAGGGACCTTTGTTAGTGACATCTGGCCATTACCAAGCAAGTGCCGGTCCTCTTCATGGGTATTCAGACACTCGGGCATGATTTTGGTGGGAACTTCCATCCAAAATAGGTGCTGCTCTGAGGTCTCATGTGACCAGTACATCAGGATTGGGCTCCTTTGCCTTGGGTTTTCGCTGGCAGAAAGCTAGCAAAATAACATGGATAGGGCCCTCCCTGGTGGCGCAGCAGGTTAAAGCACAGCATTAAGAAGCTAAAGCCACTTCCGCATGAGTTTGATTCCCGCCTGCCCCGGAGGTGACCACATGGCGCGGCAGACCTCTCCTGACCGGCCTGCTGCTCCCTCAGCAGTGTACTTTGTCGATCTGCCTGTTCTGCTCCCCGCTCTGTCTCTGGTGAATCCTATCACCCTCCACATCTCTGGCCTGTACCCCCAGTTCTGTATGAATAAATGAATAAATCTTTTTTAAAAAATAACATGGATAGAAAGCGTTTTGAGAAGGTGCCTGTGAGATTAATCTCCTGTTCTAAAAATAACTTACTCTGTACCGAAAACCATGATTTACAAATGCATGCTTTCTTTACAGAATATGCTTGTAAAGAATATTATAAAAATAAGTATACTTCTGTTTTTTCTTACTTCTTGTTCTTAAATATTAAAGTCATTCTGTTGGAATAATATTAGAAATTTTTAATTTTCAGATATTTCACATAACTCATGAGCAAAATAATTTTCCAAATTGCAGCACATCATAAGTGGGATGTGGGTGAGAGATTAAGGGTAGTGCCAACATCTATTACATCCTTTAGATTTATTTTATAGGTCAATTTTATATACCTTTTCACTTTCAAAGTTCCATATTGTCATCTTCTGGCTTTAGCAATACCCCTTCACAATTTTAACCTCTATTGCATCTCTAAACTTCTATTTCTGTATTATATATTCTAAATATAATTGTGGACCCACACTCTACTAACAGTAAAATTATATGTCATAGGTGATAGAAAATAATCATTTTAAAGGTCTACCGAAAACTGTCATTTTCTATATAGGGGATTTTGAGAACTTACTAGATTATATTTGTCAGTAGGGCTACCTTTTTCATTTCTGTATAGGAAATTTGAACACCATTATTTAATCATTACATTTTTGTTGTTATTCCTCCATTTATCCAGGTTAACATTATACTTCCTCTATTGAACTGTTCTCTGATAACTCTAGAATATACTGCCTAAACTCCTGATTTTGGAATGCATGCTTAGTGTAGTATTCCAGATTGATGCACAATTTCTAATTGTTTTCTTTGTAAAATGCTAGTTTTCCAAACACATTGCAAGCTTCTTGGAATTCTGTCTCCAACTTTGCTCACACCACTCAGTAGCCCCAAAAAAGTACATTCTCATTTCAATTTAACATAAAGAGTGGCCTCATGAAGCACTCTATATATGTAGAGTCTGCTCTCAGCATGTATTAGGTAGCTGGGTTTCTTTGCAGTTCCTCTGAGTGTCCTGACTTTTAATACTGCACTGCTAGCTCCTTTGTGAGAAAACGTGTCTAACAGCTATTAGTTGCTCTACAACAAGCTAACACAACCAGCATACTGTGGTCTAAAACAACAGAGATTTATCACAGCTCATAGTTCTGTGGCTTGGGCTCTGTAGTTGGTTCGTCTACCATCAGAGAACTCAACTCCTGGCTGGGTCGTGTGTGTAACTATGGAAAGCTAGGAAGTCAGCTGGGGTTGGAAAGTCCAAGCTGGCTATGAGCACATGTCTGGCACCCCGGCTACAATGCCTGGTAGAATTGGGGGGGGGTGGCAGGATCTCCCCCTTTTCTCATTTAGCAGTCTAGCTTGAACAGCCTTCCCTGCAGCTGGGTCTTAAGAAGGCAGAAACAAATCTGCCAGGCTTTGGAAGACCAGTCACACAAATTCACTTTTACCACATTGTCTTGGTACACACGAGTTTCAGGACAAACCAGATGCAAGGGGAGGGACTCCCCCTCTTGATGGGAGGAGCTACAAGGTCACACCGCAGAAGGGCACGCAGGAAGGGTGGAAGTGTTGGCAGTCAATTTTGCAAGTTACACTTTCATGACATGAGAGCATAAAACACTTATGAAATTATTCAGGTAAACTTGAAAAATTTTGCATCTGAGAAAGGTGATGCCTAGAGAAGTGAGATGGTACCCACGTGGGACAGGTGGTTTCCTAGACCCTCACTACCCAAAATGTGGCCCCTGGCCCAGCGGCCTCAACATCCTTGGTGCTAGGCAGAGATGCAGATGCTCAGGCCCCACCCCAGACCAACTGAGCCAGAATCTACATTTCCCCACGACCTGCAAAGTCTGGGGACACATGTTATTAAGGTGGGGTGCAGAGCTCCTAGAGATGAGACCTCCACCTGCGAAAGAATAATGTTTGATAGGCGCTTGACTGGACATGGAGAAGACTTTGCTTTACTTAAGATCTGTGGCTCCTTTGTACTTAAAGCACTGCCCTTAACTCTTGAAATTATTGTTGAACTTAATCCTCACAACAACCTTGAGGGGTGACTACTACATTTTTGTTTCAAGTAAGAGGAAACAGATGCTCAGAGACCCACGCTTGCACGTGGTGAATCAGAATTCAACCCAAGGTTTTCCTGACTCCCAGCTTGTGTTCATAGTCTTGAGGCCGACCCACAGGTCACTGCCACAAGGTGGCAGCCGGGGAGTTTCAGGTCTTGGGGGATCTTCAGAAGGGAACGTGGCATGTGGCCGCAGCCGGGTGAGTTGCCGCGCCGCTCCTGCTGCCTCCCACTTCCACCTTGCCCTCAGTAGAGAGGCTGGCCTGGGTGGGGGACAGATGGCACTGCCCTGCTCTACCATATGTGCTCTGCACTTTGTTCCTGGGCACACAGCTGTCTGATATGGGCCTTGCCAGTTGGGCCGCTGCCTCTTGGTGTCTCCTGGGCCCCTTCCTCAGGAATGCAGTCCGCATTTTCTTCCCTTTCCAACAAGTCTTCCCTCCACAACTTGGGCCTCCATCTGGAGCAGTGAGCACTTCCAGCAGAGCAGGACTCTGCCTGGGAGCCGGTGGCCGTCCTGGCACTGCCATAGCAGGTGACGTGGACAGAGCTTATCCGAAAGTGGGCGAGCCAAGGCAAGGAGCAGGGAACGTCTCCTGGAAGTCTGATTCTGGGCATGCGCGGAGGCTGCCAGCGCTTCCTTCTGACAGCTGTGCGTGGGATGGAAAGGCAGTTTCCTCTGTGCTGTTCCCTTTCCAGGAACGAGGGGAAGCCGTGAGGAATGAGGAGCAAGTACAAGCAAGGGCACTCTTCCTAGATCAGGAGCTGGGGGCCGAGAAAGAAAGTGCCAGAACCCTTGCTCATTGCTCATTGGAGTAGAGAGAGAAGCAATATTTGAGTTTGTTTGGATCTCATCAGCTCTTTATGTGCCACCGGCTAGGTTCACAGTTGACATCTGCCCCTGAATATGTGGTAGCTGGTTCTGTTGCTGGGGTTACCCACTTGTGCTGTTACTGCCTTTGGGTATTTTACTTGATCTTGGCAAGCCTCAGGGGTCTCATCTGGGAACTGAAAATAATGACTTTGTCTTCTCATCTTGTTGCTGTGAGGAGTGAATGGAAAAGTGCCCATAAAAGGGTTACAGAGCCCAGTAACTGGCATTCACGACATGTTTGATAAGTGTTATGTAGTCATGTTACAATTTTGCTGGAGGTAG
Organism: Condylura cristata; assembly: GCF_000260355.1. Lineage (NCBI taxonomy): Eukaryota > Metazoa > Chordata > Mammalia > Eulipotyphla > Talpidae > Condylura > Condylura cristata. The sequence continues at coordinate 2,535,226 of NW_004567128.1, forward strand.
AAATTGTGTCATGTCCACTCTCTTGTCTCTGCTCCCAGAACAATGCCTGGCATGTAGTCGGGTTAATTATTTGATGAGTGAACTTAAGAGATTCTGTAATACTCTTTTAACAGTTTTTTTTTTTTTGGCACTTGATCACAGGACTCAGTGGCTTTAGGTGTAGGGTTGACATGTTGTGTGCGCACTTGTGTGTGTGTGTGGAGCATGTATGTGGGGGTAGGCAGATTGTCCCAGCTGATGCCGTCTATTCTTTCCTGGGTGAGCCCGGTATGTCCTCCTCCCCCCTCCTCCTTCCTTCCCTCCCCTCTTATTTTGCCTTGAGTGCTAAAATCCTGCCTCAGAGCATGTTTAAATAGACCATTTCATGCTCACGATGGGGCAGAGGAGAGAAACTCAAGGCCTTCGCCCAGAGCGGTAGTACAGCCTTTCTTTCACCAGTGCTCTGGCTTTCGCTATGATTCATACCAAGTCCCAGGGCGGTCATTCCAGGTCCCCCTGGATGAGTGGGGGATCCGGGAGAGTGTACCCCTCCTGGTCTTGGTCTGCTAGAGGCCTTGAGGCCCTGACAGCCATCTGTTCCTTAGTTCCTGCATATGTTAGGAGGAAGACAGATGCGCAAAGAAGAAACATGTGCACTGGGGTACAAGCAGAGGCGCAAGAATCAGTACATAGAGATCTTCAATTGGGAGAAAGGAGCCACTCTGCTCAGCAGTGAAGTTCCAGCACAGGAAATGGAGGGGCCCTGTCACAGCTACATGAAAGGCAAAAAAATGCAAGAATCTGATCTTGATTTCTTCGGGGTCTGCTGCTTTTGGTCAGAGATTGAGAGAGTCCAGCAGGGATCCCGGGCAGAGTTTGCTCTCTTGCTCCTTGGGTAGCCTGTTTCCAGAAGGAATGATTCTATAATGGGAACTGTGGACACTATCTGTTCTTTCAGAAATGAAGCTTAGCCTCGAGCCCAGAGCCTGCTTCAGGATCAGTGAGCGCTGGACCTCAGAATTTGCATCAGAATTCCTGGAGCTTCATGCCTTGTTGGTTGGTTTGCTTTCTTATTAAATGGTTATTTTGGAGTAATTTCAGATTTACAAGAATCTGATTAGGGTAGGCTACATGGGGTAGTCCCATTAACTCTCACCTAATCACCCCCTCGTTGACATCTTAGATTTTCATGGGACATAGGTATGTTATTATTACCTAAACTGCAGACCTGAAATTTCATCAGATTTTTGCTGCTCCTTTTTCTGTTCAAGCATTTTGCCAGGTACCACGGTGCATTTCGTTGCCATAGCCCCCCATTTCTTTGCTCTGTGACAGTCTCTCTGTTTTTTCTGTGTTCCATGACATTAGCAAACATAAGGAATCTTGGCCAAGCTTTAAGGGGATGCTTTTTTTTTTCTTGAATCCTTAGAGGTTTTATTAAGATTTCTTGCTTTCTGTCAGTTACCTATAACGTGCTGGTGACAGATAACCTATTTTTGGTTAGGGATGAAAATACAGTTTGGCTGTAATAGAAGCCAACATAAAGCTGGCATTGGAATTTGACCATATCAAAATGTGTTTATGGACACACGCTTTGGTATAAGACGGGCTAAATGAGCAGCGTCTCTGTCTTTGATAAGGATGCTGACCGTGCACAAAGAGCGAGCTACTGCCCCAGTGTGGTGGAGCAGCTGACCGTGATGGCTCGGTTGCGTCAGTGTGGCTGATCTCAACTACACTCCAGGGCTCTTCTCTAGGGCTTTCTCTTTCTGATCAGGGCCGGCTAAAAGGATATGGTCTAGAGAGTCAGAGAAGGTGAGGGGGACATTGGCAGTCCTGTAGCACCTATGCATCTTCTCCAGTTACTCAGTCAAACAATCTGTGTAGGCGCTGCTGCCACCCAGTTGTCCCGATGTGATTAAGAGTCACAGTCGGGTGACTTGAAGTTCATCAAAAGCGAGGTTATCCTGGGTGAGCCTGCTGTAATCAGCCAGAGGGCCTGAGCAAGAAGGCGTAGGCTTCCTGAGATAAGAGGCTTCCATGGACAGGAAACCTGATTTGACCAACTGGGTCCCACTCGTGACGGCTCCTTCCTGACTGTCAGCAGCACACACACTAGCCTTAATGAGCAACACCCACAATTTTGTACACGGCTGTTTCTTGTACATTTGCAATGTGTGTAAATTCTCCCCCGGTTCTGCTTTTCTAACTGAACCCTGACTGATGGAACCCCTGATCATGCTAAGTACTTATCTCCCTCTACACCTGGAGAGCCTGAAGCACAGAGGTAATACCATTCTCAAGATCACACGGTCCGTAAGTAACAGCTGGAATTCAGAGCCGGAGTTTTATTCCCAGAGTCAGGTTCTTGACAGCTATTATCCTGCCTCAGAGATTCTGCATCTGTAAGAGGCTCTTCCCAGGCGAAGCTTGGAGCTATTAGTGCAGGGAAAGTAGCTGGGAAGCAAGGCTCTTGGGTTTATTCCTGATATACCTGAGAAGAGGGAAGAGGTTGGAGAAGACGAGGCTAGGCTTGAGTGAGAATTCAGCACACGGAGCAGTCTGCAGGCGGCCACTGAGGGAAAGCACTGGGGACCTTCGCATGAGTCGCTGCTGCCTGATGGGAATGCCCAGATGATGTGGGAGCTAGGTGCTCAGGAAGGGTCATGAGTAAAAGGGCTGAGAGCTTCCTCCCAGAATTATGAACTCAGAGGACTGGAAAGATTCCTGAGCGGTTGATTGGATGAGATGACTCTTGCTTTTGCCTGCACGGTAGGTTACGGGAGAGCCTTTTCTTCACGGCAGCACTGATTGATAGTTGGGGTCGATTAGGGATGATTGGTGAGTTTTGTTGTTGGGTTCTGTGCATCACAGGGTGTTGAGCAGCACCCTTGACTCCACCCGTCATGTGACAGCAGCGTCCTCCCCAGCTGTAACAACTGAAAATGTCTTCAGACAATCTCAGATACTCCCTGGGGGGACAAAGTTGCTTCTGTTAGAGAGCCATTGGGACAGACTGAGGTGTAGCACAGAGTTATTGCCCTAAATTTTAAGACCAAATATTTCAAGTGTTAATGAAAAATGCTAAGAAGAAAGAATGAGTGGGAGGTCCAGTCAGTAACCTGGCAGCGGGGAGCATTTAGTCAAGGGGGAGAAGGAAATTAGGACAGAGTGCCTCGGGTTCGCCCACAGTATCAGGTGTGCCTGTACTAAAATGAAGCCCAAGTTCACCGAACCTCAAAATTAGCCAGTTTAAGGCTAACGGAACAGGGGCCATTCTGTCTGCGGTGAAAACATCGTAGAGCCCGTGGGCAGGCCGTGGACTGTTGCTGTGTGCAGGGTCTGCTGACAAACTGTGCTAAGGCTGAGCATCTGCTTTTTAGTCTGCCACTAGTGGCTCCCAGGGCCCTTGTGCCTGGTGTTCTAGAAACCTCTCAAGCATGTAATAGGGAGAGCTCTGCCTCACACAGGTAGTTTTCTTCCTGCAGCTGGGTCAATGTTTATGGTTCTGACAAAGCTGTGCAGGCTTCCCGAGACTGGTGAATTCTTCAAGTCACCACTTACATTTGCATCTGAATCTTTTTTCCCAGTATTTTTTATCTCCTCTGATCAAGCTCCCTTCTTGCTTTAGATGAATATGTAAGAGCTCGAGGGCTCTTTCCTGTACAGGGTATGTCCCTTCTTGGTCCTCTTTGATGAGATTTCTCAATTTCAGGCTCCCAGCCACTGAGTTCTGTGTGACCCCTTTGTGAGTGGCACAGATACCTTTGCTGAGCTCCGCAGGCCAGGGTTGTTCAGATCGTCCAATTAGCTTTCCGAAATCCCGGAGGTGAATGGATTTTTAAGCAGGGAATTTGAACCTGACCACATCAGTTCTAGTTGCTTTCTCCTATAGGGTTTCTTCCTGATCTTGCACCTGCCCATGCCAAGCGGGTGTTTGCAAAGAGGCCAAGGTGATGTTCGGAGCCCTTGCCCAGTTTAGGCCCAGCAACCAGCAGTGGGGCCTGGCTCCCGGCTGGACCCTGACATGAGGGCGTGGCAGGGTTGGCGCGGAGTCACTCCCCAAAGGAGCTTTAACCAAGGGTGCTGCTTGTCGCCTGAGCAGCCTGTTAAAGTATAGCAGCTGGCACAGGTCTGGGTGGGGCCTGGGGCTCTGCATTTCTAGCAGGTGCCCAGGGGTGCCCAGGCTGCTGGGCCTGGGGCAGACACTTTGAACAGTGAGAATTTAAATCATATTTTTGTGATGGGAGATTTGGAAGCTGCAGAAGTCAGAATCTCAGCTCATCTGGGTGTTTGTTAGTAACATTCACCTCACCAGAGGAGCAGGGGAGGGACCCTTGAGTGGGGAGCCCATGGAGGCCTCCATGAAAAGATGACATTTGCTTCAGGTCCTGAGGAGGTGAGGGGATCACCTATGCAGACAATGGGCCAGGAATTCTAGGCAGAGACACCAGTGACAGGTTTCAGGCAGGAGCAGCCTGAGGCTCAAACAGAAAGATGAGGCTGTTATGACTGAGTGGAGGTTTGGGGGAGGGGCGTGGTCAGTCATGATGTTACAACAACTGGCCTGTGCGTGTGTGTGTGTGTGGGGGGGCGTGTAGCTTGTATTGATGTGTAATGGACTTCACTCCGAGATGGAGAGTCCCTGAGGGTTGTGAGCAGAGCAGTATCACCTGACTGTTGAGAATAGACTCTCGGGGGCAAGAATGGACATAAGGGGTCCCGTTGAGCAGGAGACACCACTTGCTTGGACTGTGCTGGTGCCTTCTCTCGGGCACTGCCCATAGATGTTACTCATAGCCAGGGTACCCTCCTCTTTTCTAGTCTACCCCTCCTCTCAAGTGTCCTTCACTGTGAAACTCTGTGGCGCCAGCCTCCCCTGGAGGAGCCTCAGAGATGGCCCATCACTAATCCAGGTGACAGACTATGGCGCATCCCATCAGGTGGAAGGTGTGAAGGTAAGGACAAGTCAGATTCTGGAAATACCTTGAAAGTGGAGCTGACAGGATTTCCTGATCACTTGGGCTGTGAGAGAAAGATATCTCCAAAGCCGGAGCCTGTGCGAATGGAGAGAACTGGATGTCTCGAGATGGGCAGACTGCTTGGCATGTCTGAGGAAAGGTTTAAAGGTCACTCGACAGACTCTACTCTGTGGTGAGCATATCATCTAACATCCTTAACGACAGGCATTATGTTTGTGCCGTAGTTTCATAAGAACTGCAAAATGGCTTTTCCATCAAAGCAAATTTGAAGCAGTATTGAGGAATACAGGAAGTCTGAGCTATAAATCTGCGGGGCATTTTGCGTGATGTAGCAGCTAATGGCAGTACACTCGACATTCCTCTCCGCGGCACCCTCATTTTTCAGACCTAAAATGCACTTGGGTGATTGAGAACGTAGTCACTTCCTTTCAGGATGTGACTGGTGACTGTTTCAAAAGGAATGTTGCAGCATGATTGGGCGTACAGAAGAACATGGCCAAAGAGTTTATTGTAGATGAAACCTGCCATCCGTCCTGGTCTGGTTCTCACTGGCTGAGACTCGGGGCGCTGCTGGCTGTGGAGCTGGCGCCCACTCCCTTTTGGCTCATTTGCGCTGCTTCTGGCTGCCACCGTTGGCTGCGCTCTTCCCAGGAAGCCAAGGGTTAAGATTTGAGTAATAGATAGTATGGTCATGGTTCGTTAGCCATGATTGCTGCGTTACCACGTAACAGCTCACGTCTTTATAAGGAGTTCAGAACGTAAGTGCACTTTCACTTGACTGTTATGTGAAAGAAGTTTGAAGCTGGCTCCTGGATCACTTTGAATTCCAAAGGATATTCTCCCTTCGCTCCCATCAATTTGTTACTCACCATCAATGTAATGTCATGCTTGCCAGAATCCGCTATTTTCTGTTATTACTACCTCACTATAAGAATTCAAAAGCATTGGCAATGAAAGAATTATCCAAATGCATGGTCTTTGGAAAAAGACTCTTTTAGTCATTCAGGGGTCCAGGCTGCCAAACAATTTTCTTTTTAAGCGCGTTTGTTTCAGATCTGTCAGGAGCTGAGCTCCTCATTTCTCTTTTGTATTTCCATCCAATGGTAAGCAAACTTTGATGAAACCTATAACGATTTGGCAGATTAGTAAAGTACCTTTCAGTGAGATTTGCTATTTAGCTCTCACGGCAGGAAAACAGAAATTAGGGATCTGCTTGGTAGCTGCCTGCACTTGGCAAGGGGAATCATCCTGGAGGGAGGAGAGCTCTCAGGGGGAAATTAATGGCTGAGCAGAGAGCACAGGTGGGCTCGGACCCTGGCTAGGGGGCTGCAGTGTCCAGGGAGAGATGAGGGAGGCTGGGGCCGTGAGGCTACCGTGCAGTGTGTGGGCTGGGTCGATGCCTGCAGTGGGTAAGTAGACGGCTGGCAGGACTCGCTGATGGGAGAAACGCAGCTGTGGGTGGAGGATAACGCTGAGGCTTGGGGCCAGGGTGACTTGGAGGGTGTCGTTGAGATGTAGGGTGCTCTCAGAGGCCTAGCAAAAGGACACAGAGGAAGGCAGGACTTGGAAGAATGGAGTGGGATTGAGTAAGCCATGGTTGCCATTTTTCTTTGTTTGCAGTCTTCGAGTGTGATTGCAGTCTGATCTGCCACTGGAGATTTTCTGAATCTCTAGAAAATTAAAAATGCTAGGGAAGGTAAGTGGGGTGTGTTTGACAGCATTGAGCACCAACTTCTATACAAAATGGAATATTTTGCCCTCGTTTTCCACCTTACAGTAGTTTCAATTTTAATATGGATGCTAATAGAACACTTTTACTAAAGAAAAATTGAATCAAACTTTGGTTTAAGAACAAATTAAAGCAAACTTCTTATCTATAGTCTACATTCCTAGAGTAAGGCTGACTAATAAACCCCATGAAATCCTGTCTTGGTTCTTTACACCCTAACCCTCTTCTGCTAGCGAAATCACAATTCCATGTAGGTCAGCTTCCATCTTTTAAATCCAATGCTTTCCTGTTTGAGGTCAAGACATTTGCAAATTACAAATTGAAAGTCATGAAATCATATCAGAAACCCAATACTTGAACCACAGTTGTGAATTTAGATTCTGTGCTCTCAGCCAAAATTCCATAGTGGTTTCTCTTTGAAGCCCCCCAGCTTGTTTTGTTGTGTTTTAAAGAGTTCTGTTATTTTAGATCCTGTTGCAATTTGAGTTTTAACATGTTCTGCTCTTTTGAGACAAATTTTGAAAATATTAGGTGGAACATCAGGATATTGCAGAAATATTATTGGTTTATTTCAGAATGCTCACATTTATCCCATCTTTTCCTTTCAAATGGGTGGATACAAATGGTCACCATCTTGTTTTGGCATTGCTATTTTTATTTTTTAACGTGTCTATTTCAGGGAAAACCAGATAGAGTCCCATCATGAAAGGTAGACTTCATAAAATATTGCCTTACTTGCTGAATTCAAATCATTAAGGAGAGATTTTTGTCATGAAGTTCAAAGCTAAGGAGAGCATTATCTTTGTTATCAAAACCTGTTGATCCATGATCTTTTTAGTTGAAGGACAGAGGAAATTGTGAAAACTTGGCTTCAAGGAAGGCAAGAGCTTGATTCGTGTTTAAATTTAGCATTCACTTTCATCCTACCAACATCGAGTCTAGTGGTTTTACACAATTAGCTAAAACCAGTATTGAGTTTCCTGTCGTGGGCCTCCCTTTCTGCCTTCTCAGGAAGCAAGTTAGAATTGAGTCTCCATCACTTGACCTTCAAGGCTCAGTAGAGGTCAGTACTCATCGCCACCTTTTAGGAACACCAACATTGACTCTCCTAGAACAGAGTCTTTATTGATCTTTGATTGCTGACTTTTATTTTAGGAGTCCTAAGTCCTGACCTTGTTCTCATGGCTTTGCAGTTTATATAATAGGATTGTTTCTTTAAAAGTTGCAACAATATTATTGCCCTATGGAGAATAAATCCATTTTTGAAGATAATGGAACTGACTCCTCATATAGCAAGACTGTGTTTTTTTCCTAGTACTTTCTATTACTTGCCTGTGGCAGACAACTTCAGTTCTATCCATAAAAACACTTACTGTTTTCCCTTTCTGCCAGTTTATTTAGATGACAACTGCACAGCCCCGGGAGATGAGTCTTAATCAATGTTAAATAAATGCACGGAAATTCCACTTCCCTTGGACAAACACTCACTTGCCCAGCCCCTCTGCAGGCTTAGGGAAGACCACCCATGCACCTTTGCTCAGGGCACTGATGGTAGCAAGAAGGTGGGTTCCTGGTTCTGTTTAGGGTTCAGCTGAGCGGGCGAGACTCAGGAATTGGTTAACAGTGCAGAGAAAAGGGAAGGATTTCTGATTTAACTGCAGAGGCTGACTCCACCCCCTCAGAAGCCACCAGGAGGTCCTTTCAGTTGAAGCTGGCAGTTAGGGAGAAAGTGAGATTCTGAAAGCCACTCCAGCCTCTGTTCTGTTTTTTCCTCTTTTTTTAAAAAATGAGGTAGCATTGCATTTTAGCATTATGGGAGTTTCAGGTGTGCATTGCTAAGAATCAGTATGTATTTACCACATTAAGTTTCCCCACCACAGCTCCAATCCCGCCCTTCACACCACCAAACCCTCTTATTGGATTAATTCCCCTCCTCCCCCCTTTGCTTTCTGGTAACCACTAATTGGTCTTATAATCTAAAGGTTTATTTCATTTCATTTAGGTCATCTGTTTGTTTTTTTCTATTTAAAAAATTAGTTCTAAATAGATGAAAGACTTGGATATAAACCTCAAACCATAAAATAAACATAAGAAAACACAAGCTCATAGGAAATGCAAAGCAAAACAACAGTGAGAGATCATTTCACATTTGTGAGAATGACTGTTGCCCCAGGCATAGACACAGTGAGTACTGGAGAGGACATGGAAAGAAGGACCCCTCAGTGGGAGGGGATGTAAGTGGCACAGCCATTATGGACAGCAACATGGAGATTTCCCAAAACATTAAAATTCAAGATTCCATACAATATCATTCCACTCCTGGCTAGTTACCTGATGAATATAAAACCACCTACTTTGGAGAGCTGTCTACACCGCCACGTGTACTGCAGCATGTCACAGTAGCTGTCCCTGAAAAAGCCCGCGTCCATCAGCGGGTGACTGCATGAAGACGACGCGGGGCAGACAGCCAGATCACAGGAAAGAGGAATCCCGCTCGTCACAGTAACACAGGTGGACCTCGAGGCGGTGAAGCATGGTTACTTCCTTCCCCAGTTGATCTCATTGGTTTTGTTCCTTGATTCACGAGTGGGCAGCACCCCATCCAGCCAAGAGAAGGGTGCTGCCTCCCGCATCTTCTCTGAGTATTTGCTTCATAGCTTGAAAGTTTCTGTTTAAAATCGTAATATAAAATTAAAATCTTGATGTAATCAGATTGGCCTCACCTCTGTACATGTGGCTCAGCTTTGGTAACAGAAAACCTTGGTAATAAAAAAAGATTCTCTTCTTTCTTTTCTCAGAGCTCAAAAGGGAGATCATTTACCAGATATTTTTCTCCATCTTTTGTCTAAGCGATTGACACAATGAACAGTTTACTTCTGCCTGTGTAAATGAGATAGCAAGTAAATGACTTGTTTGGATAATAGCACGTGAAAGAAATATAAGGACTCCATTTCCTTCAAAGACAAAAACGCCACTTGACAAGTGAATCCATTGGCCTGATGAGCTAGGGAGGGAAAACCTCCTCTGTACATGGCCACAAAGCAAGATTTGGAATCTGTCAAATACAGAAATTGTAATTCTTGTAATCAGTTAATGTAGAAGCCCTCTGTCCTCCAGTGACAATTGTAGAATAGAACAAATTGCTTATTTCAGATATTTGTAATAGAATAAACGAGACTACAAAGAAAAAGGAAACATCTAGACCACAGGAAAATGAGGAAAGGATTTCCGTCTTCAGTGTGGAGACATGATGGTGGGTTCCCGTGGACAGTGCCTTGCACAGCATCCTTCAATTATGGCATCATTTGAATAAGGACTAAATAGAAATATGCCTTTTGGAGGAAGGGCTTCGAGTTCTCTGAATACTTCTAACCAGGGTGTGCAAATGCAGTGCCTGTCGGAGAAAGGCAGCAGACTAGTCCCTGAGCAGATGCATCGCTGGAAGGGACAGTGAGAAAGACGGGATGTGTGAGCATGTAAGTCTTATCTGAAAGCATTCAAATACACGTTTCTAAAAAAAACCCCACAGTGTAGGCTGAAAACAACATGCAAGGGCCACCACTTCGCAAGCCTGAGCGGAATGAAAGCAGCTAGTGTTCTGTGGCAGGCTCGCATTGTCTTGCTTAAAAGTCATAAGCCTTTGAATTATTTGAAAATTCTTTACAACTTTCAACATGCTACTTTGTTGCCAGGCTCTCTTCTCTCCCTGAGACAGAAAACAAAACCCCAAACATACAAACAACCCTGTGTGTTCTTTAAACTGCAGCAGCTGGTGTGGAAACATATGGGGGAAATTATTATTATTCCCTTTGTACCATGCCGAATCTTTTTTTGCATGTACATTAAATACCATGGTGTAGACGCCACATATGCTGCCTCTGTCATGTAGACATTTTCACATTGAGTTGTGAACAGTGTTCAGAAATTTAAATTAATGATACAGCTATCTGCCAAAATTTCCAAGCATAAATCTCCATAGGATCTATATTTTTTAGGGATGAAGGGGGAAAAAAGAGCTTTCTAGCAACAACAACAACAAAATAGCTCTGAGTGTGCTTGCCTTTTAGTTCCTATTCCTTGGCACAACGTGCTGACCTTATAAATGTTATTAGATGTCGACCCTTAAACATTAATAGGAGTCGTCAGTAAGTGGAATTGTATTTCCCAGCCAGAGGCTAGAGTCTCCTCTAAGCTATGTGAGGTAGCTTGGGAGCTTGAGGTAGCAAAGTGTAATGGGACAGTTTCTGAGAGGCATTTTCAGTGAGACTGGTTCTTCAGATTTGCCAGTGATAGTGACTGTCCAGCATATGCTGCAGAACTCGGTTGTGAGGTAGGAAAACTGCCCAACATTTTTGTGGCAGAAAAGGAAATAGGCCTCTTTCGATCCAGCCGTGAAGCTGAGTCCTGGAAGGCCATGCTAGTGCACACCCTGTGGTCCCTGTTGTCACAGAGAAGGAGGAAGGCGCGGGGCTCTGCCACCCGTGAGAGGCAGCAACCCACCTGTGTGTTCTTGGGATTCAGTTACATTAAATGAAAAACACGGTTCCTAAGTCGCACTGGCCACATCACAAGTACCCAGCAGCTGCATAGGGACCGCGGCAACCATGTTGGGCGGCAGGGACACAGAACTGCCTGTCTTTTGCCACTGGACAGCACCCGTGCAGAGGTCACAGGCTCACAGGTCAGTGAGACTGACCTACCCGTGCAGCGGTCACAGGTTCATCACCTCCAGAGTCAGACTGCTGGTTGGACAGCAAGGAGAGTTTCTGACGACCACCCATCTGGAAAATGGGAACAATGCCTTCTTAAATGAGCTTCGCATATCAAATAAAACCTTGGAAGTGCCTGGCCCACGGGAAGTGTGCAGTAGATGCAGTGGGCTTTCCTCAACAGAGGCTCGACAAACATTCTGAAGACCCCGGACAGGCAGCAAATTCATTCTGATACAGGTTGGGAGGCTTCATGATAATGGGTGACATTTACTTTGGACTTCGAGTGATGAATTTTAACAAGAAGGGAAGTGGGTGGGGAAGAAGTGTGTTCAGTCTATTCACATACTTGGAGGCATAAGGTTATGTGGCACAGCTGTGCAATGACAGATCACCCAATTTGTGGAGAAGAGGGATGGCAGAAGGTGAGGCTCGAAAGGCAGGTGAAGATAGATTGTGTGGTGCCCGGCGTGTCACAATGGGGAGACAGGCCGTGGGAGAAAAAAAATAAGGAGCCAGCAAGGAGCTTTGCATTACTACATCTAAGTTTGGGGAAGATAATAATGGTGATTTTGTGGAAGATGGATTAAAGTTGGGGTCCAGCTCTCAGGAGGAAGGGGCATGCTGAAACTGTGCAGTAATGCCAAAAATGTATGGGGATTGCAAAGAGGAGTGTTGACAGGTCTTGGGGATGAATTACATGTGGGAAGGTGGAGAAGGGAGCTTTGAAGACAGTTCCTTGGGCTTGTGGCTTCCATGGAGATGCTCTTATTAAAATGGGAGCTTGCACAGAGGGTCAAGCAACACTGCTCCTTGAAGCCTTCCCTGACCTCTCCAGAGGTTCTTGTTCCATGTGTTCCATTCTAACCCTAGGTGGCAGCAGCCTCCAGAGTGCCTTGTGCCAGTGTGCTATCGCTGTGGTAGGCTGGGTTCCAAGAGTGCGCCAGGCCGCGCCTACACCATGAGGAGAAGACCAGACGGTGTCTATGCTGTCCTGTGTCTCTGGTGGAGTCCCCACGTCCTCTTTCTTGTCAACAGTGACCTTGAAATGCCAGAAACTTGTGGTCCCTGCCTCCCTTGCAGCTAAGGCCTGGGCATAGATGTCCTGGCCAGTGTGAACGGAGAGGCTGCTGTCAGGCAGAGACTTCTTTCGTTGACAGAGGAACAAGTAAAGATGGGAAGCTTCTCATCCAAAGCATGTTCTTGGAAAACGCCAAGCATTAGAGCTGCAGCTACCATATTGACACAAGGAAAACGTGAACAGCTGCGAGAAGCTGACTCTGAATCCAGATACTGTTGAGGGCCTGGGGCAAAGACGGAGCTGCCTTTCTCCTTACACACATCTCCCCACATTCTATAGCCCTTCTGAATAGTGAGTGGCCTCTGCTGCTTTGAAGGCACCCGATGCACAAGCTTGGTGAGTGCCCAGTGATTGAGACACAGCAGTCACAGAGTAGGTGCATTGTGAATGGGCAATGGGGCTATTAATTAGGGATTGTGTGTGACAGGGAGGTAGTGCTCTTGGCTTTGATGGATTTATTTGATATATCTCTGAGGTGTGGGAGGGGCCAGAGCTAAGATGAATGAATTTGGACTTCTGAGGAGAAAATACTCAAGTAGATTTGTTTCTTGTAGACACAGGTTGACAGGCTCCAGGTTAACAGGCTACCGAGGAGGATCACAGGCAGGCCATGTGTATCTGTATGTATATGTACATATTTGCATATATGTATTTTTGGGGTGGAGGCAACGGAGAATGTTGAAAGAGTGAATGAAGCGGCAATCATGGTAGATCGATACTAACATGGAGGAAGGATATTTCTAGAATGAGAGGCCGGTGCCAGATTCTTTGGAGAAATTTTCCCCTCTCTGTGTCATGATAATGGATGTCTGTCTTGTGAATTCTTTTCAGTGACTTATTTGTTCTAATGAATTGGTTTTGTAGAAAAAATGCCAAACTTCCACTGGCTGTGGACTTGCCATGTTCCAGCATCTTCTGTGTTATCTTCTAGGCGTCTCAGCGTCCCTGTTAGTGACATTTTAGGTTGTCCTGTACATTGTAGCATGTTTAGTAGAAACCCTGGTCTCTGCCCCCTAGGTGCCAGTAAGACCCCTCCTTAGATAGGGCAGCCAGAATGTCTCCGGGTACTGCCTCAGCTCTCCTGGATAGCAAACTTGTCCCTATTTGAGAACCCGTGTTCTAGGTCGACACTTTAGTTATGTCAAAATTCAAAGAGCAAATGATGGGACTACTCAAACATCTGCTATGAACAAACGGTGAGCTTTCGAGAACCTTCTGGAGGGTCTGTGAGGATGGGAGGCTGTGCACATGGCTGGGGGGAGGGTGTAGTTGAAGTCCTGGGTGCTGCTGAGGGGGGATCTGCCTGGAAGGTTCCAGAGAACTCCCAACAAGACAGATCAACAGGGCGCCAGGATTCATGGTGGGAAGTTCTGCTGGAAGGGTTCATTGACAGACCCTGTCCACTTCAAGAGTTGACTTTGGGGATGAGTGCGAGGGGAGAGGCTGCCCAAATCAGGAATTCTACCGTGCAGACACGTTTATGTTTCCCATTCAAGGCTAGCGTTGAGGTTGCCTTACTATATTCAGTTATCTGGCTTTTAAAGCCTGGCTCGAGTAAAGCATCTTGTTTTTAAAAGTCTCCCCTCCTATTCCTTGCTCTCCGCAGAGACTGTCAGTGTGTACTCGGGACACACCCCAGCGTCTGTGACAGCATGCAGTGCTGTCTGTTGGGTAGTGACTTAGCCCTTCTGGAATACTGCTGGATTACCAAAGGACAATATGACAATGAAGAATAAGGAAATAGATATTTACTAGTGAGTGAATCTCTTTTTAGCTCTATAATTCCTGAATTATTAACAACACAGCTGGTGTGCTTTTATGAAACATTACACAAACAGGCTAGACTCTCCTCTCTCAGACCATCTAAATTCTTGATACAGTATCCAAAATGCTCCCCCTCCCAACACATACACACTCTGTTTCTAGTAAAAAACAGAGACATTTTCTTCTGGACCATTGGCATTCTGCATTGACCAGGAGAAAATAAAGACAACAACAAAAAAATGGCCAGGCATTTTTTTAACTTTAGCAGCAACTCGAGGCTCTAATCACAAGGGATGATTAATGCTGACATCTTTATTTAAATGCCGGCATTGTTATGGCAAGTAAACACCACTCAGCTGCTGGGTGGCCCTTTACACAAAGGTGGTGAACCTTGCTTTTTGCCAGAAGTAGCCTCGGGCAGCCTGCATGCTTCCTCGCCCAGCCCATCTCCTCTCTCTCCAGCCTGCAAACGATTCATCACAATATCTTCTGTACGGTAATTAGTCCTGCAAGATGGGCTCTGATTTGAACTAATGATTTATGGAACAAAGAAAACTATCTCTTTTGATAAGGCTGTGGCCCCCTGAGCTTGAAATTCTCTGCCTGGTGACTTTCAGTTCCTAAAGACAACCTCAGAGAAAGGAAGAAAGATTTCATGAAAGTCCTACTGTGTGCCCGGGTTTTCTCTCATTCACTTCTCACAGCCACCTTGGAAACAGCCATGTTCTCACTGGACAAGCAAAGGCAAACTCTGGAGATGATGAAATCTGCAAATCCACACCCGTCGACATCGAAGTCAGGTCTCTGGGACAAAGTGCTGCAGCTGGGACGTATCTCCTGCGCAGGGGCTTCTGCACTCTCGCTGAGGTCTAGGAGCCGAGCCCGCTATGGACAGATGAAGAGAAGGAGCTTGAGTCACCGCCCCCCGCCGCCACTTTACCTTGCAGCTGTGTGTCCATGAGCCTCCTGTTGCGCGTGCCAAGCCAGGTGCCCGCCGTCTGGCTGCCTTAACAGACATCTCCCGACGGCGGTGGCACGGCGAGTAGCTGGTGTCTTAGTCTCCTCCTGGAGAGAAGAATTCCACCCATCCTTAGCCCTGTGACTCGCAGTGCCTCGTTTTCCGGGTGCGTCAGTATGCTGGGCCCTGACGGGGTAAGTGCTTCGCAGAGCCGTGTGGAGGTGGCCTGTGAACTGGCCCGAAGGCTTTCTTCCACCAGAGAAGGCAGCACACGGCATTCTGTCAGAGGGCACTGTCACACACAGGGAACTGTCAGTCTGCTGAGCTTGGGGAGCAGGATGGTAAGGAGCTGAGCCTTGGGCAGTGGAGCCAATGCCGGATCATCTGCCTCTGGAGACGGTGGCTGTGCCTTAGCCACGAGGCTGCCCCGTCCCTCCCTAACGTGAGTTCCTCCAGCGTGCTCTCAGGTCAGCCCCACTGCTGCCTTTATCTAGCTCCCGGGA
Organism: Condylura cristata; assembly: GCF_000260355.1. Lineage (NCBI taxonomy): Eukaryota > Metazoa > Chordata > Mammalia > Eulipotyphla > Talpidae > Condylura > Condylura cristata. The sequence continues at coordinate 2,550,931 of NW_004567128.1, forward strand.
TAGCCAGTGCATCACTAGACAGAGGAAGGGCTCCTTTTCAGTAGTCCCTCCTGAAGGAGGCAGGTACCTTGTTGTCATCTGGCCATCCACTGCCTCTTTTAGAATATTGACTTCAGAAATGTTCTGAGTACAGTACATGGTGGGCACGTCCCATTGGTGCCCCTCCAGATTCCATCCGGGCCTGTTTGTCACTCTATACCAAGCCACCCTGAAGTTGAGTGTCTTTAAACAACAGCCCTTCTGTCACGTGCTCCCCACCCCGTGGGTTGACTGGGCTCAGCTGTGCAGTTCTTCCGTTGGCTTCTGTTGGCATGACTCCAAGTTGCTGCCAGCTGCCAGCTGGGTCTGGATTCTCCTGGAGGCTGCTATGGGGTGGTTGGTCCTCTCTCTTTCTCCATGGCACCCCAGGCACTCTCCTCACTATGTGATTTCTCCTCATTGGGCTTCTTACTTTCAGGTTTGGGATCCTAAACGTGACACGTCCAAAAGGGAGGAAATGGAGGTGGGGAGCTGTTAACAGGCAGGTCTGAAATTGGAACTGGCTGACCTCTGCTGCGTGCTGTGGATTAAACCAGTCATGGTGAGGTAGATTCAGGGAAGGAGAAACAACCTCCATGTCTCACTGGGAGAAGCCACAATACTGGCAGCCATCTTTAATCCATCTTAGGGCTGCTTTTGAAAAGTTGCACTTTTGTCATTTTCCCTCAGTAGAACAAATAGGAGTGGAGGAGGCACAGCGTAGGTGTCAATGAATATTTGATGAATAGACTGAAAGAATACACGAATGCACACACAAGCTTTCCGCTGTTGTTCACAATTTCTAAGTCACCTTAAAAAGGATAATTGGATGATAGCAAGGACATGGTCCTGAAACTGCCTAGAGGTGATATTTAAGGGGTAGGTTAGAAAAAGGAGAGACGCTGAGTGGTCAGAAGCACAATGTTGGCGTGGAGTGGTGGGACTTAAAGTAGGCACAGGTGAATGAGACACACACTGCCCAGGGAACATGTTGCATCTGCCCCTTGCTATGTAGGTGGGAGACTTGTTACAAAGAAATAGTAATGACGTTTAGTTTCTCTTTTTAAAAAGGAATTCTCATCTAGCAAATAAGACTGCTTGCTATTGGCATGAATTAAGAATGATGAGCTATTCACATAAAAACAAAATCAAAATGCTCTTAAGTCAATATATGCATTTTGTTTATACTGAATCATTCTGCATTCATACATCATATCATTTCCTGTGCTTACCTTTTCCTGATCTTTACCTTTCTCTATTTCCTATGATAGGGATTCTGAAAGCCATACATTTTCTAAGTTAAGATGTCATGATTGCTTTTATATTGTAAATTAAATATTACCAGTTACATTAATTATTCAAGGAACATACAAAAAGTAGATCAGGGTGCAAGGGGAAACCAGAAATAGCCTTTCTAGAAAATGTTATTCAAATTTAGAGCCTTGTCAACTGTCCATAGTCATTTTAAAAGCAGCACTATTGTGTTGTTTGAAATTCTTTAGCATCCACTTCTTGGGGTTGGATGTGTTAAGCTACATTAAATACCCAACACAAGTACTGTTCTCCTGGTTGAGCAAAGGGAAGCCTTCAAGAGCAGCAAATGATCCAATAAGAGACAGTTATAGGACCCTCCCTGGTGGCGCAGCAGGTTAAAGCACAGCACTAAAAGCTAAAGCCACATCCGCATGAGTTCGATTCCCGCCTGCCTCGGAGATCCACATGGCGAGGCAGACCTCTCCTGACCCGCCCGCTGCTCCCCTCAGCAGTGTACCTCATTGATCTTCCTGTTCTGCTCCCCACTCTGTCTCTGGGGAATCCTCTCACCATCTCTGCACCTTTGGCCTGTGCCCCAGCTCTGTATGAATAAATAAATCTTAAAAAAGAGAGAGAGACAGTTATAATGCCTGGAACTTAACAAGTATGTCCCTGGGTGCCTTCACCGGCTCGCTCTATCCCCAAACCCCTTCTGCTGGAGCGCATATCTTTGGCCTGTTTGCCCTGCCCCTTCAGAGCCTGCTCAAGCTCCAGCTCTCTCACCAGCCACCTTTCCTGGCCACCCTGCTGAAATGGCACCCCCGTTACTGTACTACGAGTGTCTTCATGGTGTACCCCTTGAGTGGTGGCTGCTTGTATATAGCCTGTCTCTCTCCATGCAGAGTGAGGGTGTTGTTTCTTACTTGAATAACTTGATGAGAAGGCCTCTGTCTTTCCTTCTGTGCCTGGCACAAAGCAGTTGCTCAATGAATGCCTGTGTATTACTCACAGGACCAAGTCTTAAACATACACAGGCAAAATATAGCAGGAAGAAATCTTGGACTCAGTGAAATAATTTAATGGTTACCAGAAGGATCAGGAGGAGGGAAGAGAAGAGGGGGCAGGGAAACAGATGGGATATTGGCACCAGTGGTTTGGCAGAGGGTAAGTAGAACATGCGCACATGTGAAGAAATAAAAATATAAACTCAAAATTGAAATAAGAATTAGCAAAAAATAAGACGAAGCCCCCAATGGCAACAGGAGTCAAGTGCTCAAACAGTCGGCCCAGGTCTGTGGTTCCACAAAGACAGACCACACCAGTGTACAGCACACCCTTAGTCACTGCACTGGAGACCCTGCACCAGCCCTGGGAAAAGGCCGCCAGACTGGCCTCGCTGTTTGCGGAGCCTAGGGAAGAATTGCCTCTTCCTTTTGGAAGCTTGCTCCTCTTCAGGAGGTCCTGTTTTGTGCGGGCCACACCCCTGCCGTGCTGTCAGGACAGTGGGCTTCTCACCTGCCTGGCGCTCTCTAGCCCCTGCTATGGCCGGACTCCTTATGTCTGGACTGTGGCTGTCTCTGCAGCCTCAGATGATTTGTTTTGAATACCTTTCGTTTGGATCATTGAAAGTTTTCCAGGTGTATGTAAACCAGAACAAAGAGAAGCAGAACATCAAACTTTTTTTTTTTTTACTACAAAATGATTTTCAATTCTTCCTCCATCCATATCAGTGCCCAGAAATTCCACAAGATCATATATTTTATTGTTTCTCAATGCCTGCACCATAGATTCTATTTCAGGAAGTAATTGCACCTGCCCATTTTCAGTTGGGGAGATAAATTCTATGCATTTGTAGGATTGAAACTCAGTTCCCAAAATATTTGGTAACGTCATTGAGACTAGTTTGGTTTCTTTAGGGATGATCACTATCTTGCTAGAATAAATGTAGCATCAAATTGCATTATTTAAGTGGCAAGCCTTCTAATTATGATTCAGTTGATAAATCTGGTGCTAAGCATGCAATAACCTTGCCCCTTCACTTATGTTTGCCTCTGTGCTAATTTTCTTTTTAAATTAAACTTTTCAGAAGAGAGCTTAAGGTGTAGAATTTTTATTCCTGTTAAATAGTCCTGCCTTATTCACGGTGTGCCCTCAGCTCTCTGGGCCCATTGCAACTCATCAAGGGTACACAAGTTTCTCAAAATGACTTGTTAGTGCCGGGCAGCCAGTCTGTTGTGTGATGACTTCAGTTCCAAAGGATGCCAAGCAGGAAGTGTGTCTGTAGCCTGCTGGCTGGGTGGGAGACTGCTGTGGCTCACTGGGTCACTGTGTTGTGTGCCAAGACTTGCAGCTGTAGGGATTTTATCAGTTTGCTTGCTTTATTGGGTCTCCCTAGTTTATTTTTGTGTGTAGAAGAGCTGGGGCATAGGCCAGAGGTGCAGGGATGAAAACATTCACTGGAGACAGAGTGGGGAGCAGAACTGGTGGGTCTACTAAAATCCACTGCTGAAGGGAGCAGCAGGGAGACTGGAGAGGGCTCCTGCGCCCTGTGGGTCACTCCCTGGCTGGGGATCGAGCTCAGGTCGCAGGGGTGATAGTGCTGAGACTTAACCCCTAGGCCACCAGGGAGGCCCAGTCTCCCTAACTTGTAAAATAGGAAAGTGGGCTGGAGTTCTCACATAAACAGGGTGTGCCAACCCGCCTGTGCTCAGCCTACGTGGAAACAGACTTTAGGGCTGGAAGGAAATCTTGATTTCCAGTTCATCTGAACACAAAGTCAGCATGAAGGTTGACGAGTCGGAGAGCATCCTTCTGGCTGCCTGAGCCACCCTCAGGAAAACCTCCGCGGTAAGGGTGGTTTGCTTAACTCCTGACCTTCGTTATACATGTAAAGAGGGCACCTGAGGAAACATTTTCTGTTCCTCAACACAGACGCATGTGTTCTTGACAAATATTTTGAGAGGATAACTTGATGAGGAAGGCCTGTCTTTTCTAAGTGATGACTTGTTTGTGACTACTGGATACCCCGTGCTCCTGCAAGCTGTACACTCTCAAGTTATCCAGAATGTCTTGCCCTCTGCTGTAGCCCCAATTTCAGAGTCTGAGACACAGCCGTGTCAAGAATATTCATAAGTTGAATGACGAAGGGGTGAATGTCCTTGCAGTTAGTAGCAATTTACTACCCAAGATAATTTTTGTTGTTGTTGAAATCTCTTTGTAGAAGAGGAGGAACCTGTATCCTATTATACGAACAGTGATAATGCAGGCAAGCCAAATCACATGGGTCTTCTCTTGTGAATGTGAAGGTCAAGGTCATTCGTGTTTACCCATTTGTCAGTAAAGTTTGGTCTTTTGTGACAGTGGATTTCTAGCAGGGCAATAAACGAAGGGTGGGGTTTCTTACAGTACTATCACGAGGTTTTAAGAGATGATTATGCTGGAAAATGCCATATGTTTACCTGTAGGCCATTCTGGTATTTGCTGGTAACTGCGCCCCCACCGCCCCCAGTGCTTAGTGAAATATGAAAGCTGTTTCCCCTTCCGCCCCCACAGTTAGCCATATGCTACCTCACACCCATAGGTAATTCTTAAAACATCACTCCCTCTTGGGGAGGAAAAACAGCTTCCATATACAAAGGCTCATTCCAAAGTAAGAAGCATGTACAGTGTTTAATTTGTTTAGGAAATACTTCAGCCTCAAGTATTTAAAAGCTTAAAGAGTATAGTACCTTTGTTGGAATGAATCCATTGTTCAAAGTTTGAAAAAATCCAGGGAGCTTCAGGCAAGCGTTGAGATTTATCCCTGAGTTTAAAGGACTTAGGCACAGAGATGGAAGGCCTGGAAGTTATTTTTAGCACTGTGGAAATCATGGAAGGCCACCTTTACTGCTCTGCAAGATGAGAAGGGCTTTCTGTGTGCTGAAAATATCAGGGCCTCTCCCTGCTTCCTGGGACCGCAATGCGGGGGGTGAGGCCAGCGGGAGCACTGCTTATCCGCGTCCTCAGCACAGTCGGGCCCAGGGGCCTCTCAGCAGGGCCTCTCCGCCACAGCGACTGAGGCAGACACCCGTGCAGATGCACAGGAAGCTCAGGTTTCTGCGAGGGAAATCGGCCACACAAATTGGTTTTGGGCTGGAAGCATGTAACAGAGCGAGGTAAGGGCCTCTGCTGACCCTCCCACTGCAAAGCTCTCTGTCGTAGTGGAAATGATGTTAGATTCTGCATCTCATAGCATTTACTTAAATTCTTACCCTCTGAAAATTTTCTCAATGGTTATGTTAGGTGTCATTCTGATATAAGATGTCTTTTTTTTAATTTGATAATTTTGTAAATTATGTTAATTGAGATAATGTTGGCTTACAACACTGTATACGTTTTAGGGGGACAGGTTCACACCTTTTTGAAAGTATGCTGTCACACCACACCCCTGCCAGAGCTCCAGTAAGCCCCCTTCATGGTCCATTGGGTTTCTCTCCCCTTCACCCCCCACCCCAGCCCTTCCTTTCTGGTAGCTTCAGTTCTGTAGTCCGATTCGTAAGGCTTCTTTGTCTACTTCTTTGTAGTCCACATATCAGTGAAACAATCTGGTACTTGTCTTTCTCCTCTGATTTGCCTCACAGTCCCCTCCATTCCGCCCACTTCCTTGCAAACGGCAAAATTTCCCCCTGCTGTAGTAGCTGAGTAGCACTCCATTGCGCACGTGGGCCTTCTCTTCCTTCTCCCTCGTCTGCCCTTGGCCACTTAGGTTGCCTCTGGCATGGCCACTGTGGGGTGCTGCAGTGAGCACAGGCGTGCATGCATCTCTTCCAAGATTTTCTATATTCTTCATGTGGATTCCGAGGAGAGGGATTGCTGGGTCACAATCCCAGCAATCTCAGAATCTCAGGGTTCTAAGACCCCTATAAACTAAACTGTTTCCACAGGGGCTGGACCATTCTGTCCACTGCGGTGGGTGACTATTCCTTTTTCTCCAGACCCTCACCAATATTGATTGTTTCTGGTGCAAGGAACCTTTTGAAATTTACTGTTACTTAAATAAAAGTATTTAATCTAAAAGGTATGGAGTATAAACTATGGCCGAGAGGAAGCACAAGTAGAATTCTGGCTACAGTAGAATGAAAGAGAAATAGTAATCTCCCATCTCATGACATCAGTTAGAAAGGAGAAAGAAGAAGTTCTCCCAAATGTTTATGATCCATTTCAGATCTGATTTTGTGTCGAACAAAGGAATGTTAAGTACTAAATGTCTTCCACAATATCAGTCTTTTATTTTTAAGATAAGTACAAAGAAAGCATGTGGGATACAATTTCTTTGTTATTGTGATAAATATAGAATTCACCATTTTAAAGTGTACAATTTGGACACATTTAGCATATTCGTAATGTTGTGAAACCATCAGAACTTGCTAGACCAGAGCATTGTCATCACCCCCAAGTGCAATCTAGAAGCCATTAAACAGTTCCTATCACCCTCCCTAGTTCCTTGGCAACCAAGTATTAGACTTAGGCAACCGGTAAGAAACGTTTTCTGTCTCTTTGTATTTATCTCTTGATATTTCATATGAATGAGACTGTTTTTTTTTTTTTTAAAGGGGCAAATCCGAGTCCATCATTCAATAAGTAGAGTAAAAGCACATGCGTGGATTTTGTAACCTTGGACCTTCCCTTCCATCAGCTATACCAGCTACACCAAAAGTGATCAATAAGGAGAATCCTAGTAATTGAGCAGAAATGATGCGAGGGTACCTAGGTGCTGTGGATGAAGGTCTGAAGTATCAGGTGAATTCTTATGTCCCTGAATGAGTCCCTGAACGAGAAATCTGGGGAGACCCCCCAATAGTGGGATCAAATTAATACTGTGAGCTAAGTATCTTGTATATAAAATTATCTGTGCTGAGCTGTGAGAATTCAGCATTCTCCATCTCCTCTACTCTTCCTTCTGTTTTTACTGAGTGTGTGGTATGAACAGTGATTTGGAAGCACAGTCTACACTCATGTGGAGAGAGAATGAAATAAGCAGCTGCCCAGCGCTATGAGTGTTGCGAAGGAAGACACCACCATTTTGTGAGTGAGAGCAAATGGAATGGGAAGCTCCTTTCGACTGCCTTTCTGGAGTGGCCTATCTAAGGATACCGTATCCACGCTAAGATCTGGAGGGTGCGGAGGAGGTGGCCATGTTGAAGGTGGTGTGCCAAAGTTCCAGGTAGGGGAGATGCCAGCCAGGCGCGGTGGCACTGTGGCAAGTAGGGCATAGCACATTCTACCAAGGAAGACCAGAAACTTAGTGAGTGAGTTGTGGACAGAGAAGAGACAAGGGACCAGTACACGACACACAATATGTCGGACAAGCAGCGGTCAGTCAGGGACCGACTCGTGTAGAGATGGGACTTAGAGGTACAGAGCAGACTCCGGGAGACCAGGTTGGAGGGCCATGAAGAGCCACGGTGGTGGCCAGGACAAAATGAAGGTCCATCTGTCCCTGCAGTGACCACCTGTGGAATTCTGTGGCTATGCTGGGACACATTGGATGGTCATGGTATTCAGATTGTGGGGAGATTTTGTTCACATAGCTTCCCTCTAGGGTATTTGGAAACAAAGAGAATACACATCGAGAGTCGAGTTGCTCATCCGTTGCAGTTCACTAAACTTGCCAGATCCCTCTCTATCAAGCAGAAGGTGGCCCCGGTGTCTTTCAGAATATGAAGCCATGGCTCCCAGGTGTGTTTTCCAGGGTTTAGTTCAGCTGCTGGGAAGGTCAGCACTGCTTTTGTCAGGGGGAAAGGATGTCCTAAAGGAACTCTGCAGAGTCTTATGGACCCCACCCCTACTCCAGCTTTCTGGACCCTACCCCCTACTCCAGTGACTGGAAACCACAACTCCCAGCAGCACCTGGGAGAGAACAGCGAGGACCCAAGGGTGGGGCTGGGAGGAATTCTGGGATATTGGGGGACAAATAGGGAGCTATTTCTATGCTCTCTCTCTTGGGACTGCTTGGCTGGTGGCTATTAGTGTGCTACTGAAGTTCCAAGTCAGCCGAGCTGGTAGGATGTTCCAGTTACCTTGTATCTCTCTCTCTTTCCCTGGGTTGTTCCTTTTCCTTTCCCCTTTTGTAAATAAAGCCATTATTGACCCTTCTTGTGTGCCTGCAGTACAATTACATTTTAAGCGTGTGGGTAAGGACCCACAGACAGGCAGCCCGTTCACACTGTAACACTTTGACCTGCTCCTTCTTTGCAGGGGCTGGAGGGGTCCTCTCTGTTCTGTTCGTCTAGAAGGTGGGCCTGGGCTTGGGTTTCTGCACATTCACTTTCCTGGAGACTTACTGGGTCAACTCAGTTTCGCTGCTCATGCCCTTGCTCTTTAGTACCTAAAGCTTTTAAACATGGTTTTGTCAATGATTTCCCACCGTTTCTTTTTACTTCCTGAATATCTTATCACATTCAAACACTAGACCTCTAGACTGACTCTTTTTTATTCCTTTCCCAACCTTTCAAACATTTGTTCAGTTTTAGCTTCTACTCCTTCTATTGAGCTCTTTATTTTTATTTTCTACGAACCCTCTTTAAAAAATCGCTAGCTGTTCCTTTTGTATCGGGTTTGGGCAAATGGAAATCTAATTGCTCCTTGAACATACTTTTAACCATCCCCCTCCTTTTTTATAACTTCACCTTCCTGCCAACTCCTGAGGTACCTGGTGCTGCCAGTTCCTGAGCAGTACCAGGACTCAGGGCCAGGGCTGGGTGCCTCTCTGTGAGGGCACTAGCTAGTATCTGAGGCTCCCGGTGAGCAGGCTGGCTGGCTCACCCGTCAGGCTTCACTCACGGCTGGCCTGCTGGATAGACGGGCTTGCGGCCTGACGGTCCCGCTGCTAGTTTGGGGCTCAACCTCTCTAATTCACTCACCTCTTACCCATCTGCTTGCCAGCGCCAACATCTTGTTGGTATTGTTCATCCAATACCATCTTGTTGGTATTGTTCATCCAGTTGTTCATCCAATTCTTATTGTGTTGAGATTTTCTGTTTTTGATGTTTCTATAGTAGTTTTCCTAGAATTTCAGGAGAGAAAGTAAATCACCACCTCATTTCTCCTGTCATCTTCACTTGGTCGCTGTGGCCAGCACTGATGAAGGACAGCGTGAGTTATTTCTGTAATTTCACCCAGATTCTGGGGCCACTTAGTGATTTCTCTTGTTTCACCTTTCTGCAGGGTGCACTCATTTGGCTCCTTCAATTTTCGTTTTCCTTTCTGTGGAGCAGATTTGCTCTCAATTCAGCCTTTACCTAGAAATCTGTTCCTAATAGTTGCTGGGGCCTTGGCATTCTCATTGTATGTCCATTGACTAGAACATAGGTTTTAGGCAGGCAAGTGGGAGTGGCAGGGGAGAAACTGCGCCTTCGAGGCAGGCTGGAGGCTGCTGCTTCCACACCGCCTTCCAGGGATGCGATGGAGGCCACAGTGGCACTGCTCTTCAAGCAGAAGGGCCTTCTCTGGGCTGACACCCCGGAGCCTGGGTTTGGGCGTGTGCACCCAACCTCTGGCACACTCCAGAATTCTCTCCGTTCCTGGCCTAGGGCAAGACACAAAATGATGATCTTGGTGTGCCATGGCTGAGGGAAGTGCTGGAAGGAAAGCCTCCTTTCTCCCAGCTGGAGAATTCTGGGCCTGGATTCCTGGCAGCAAGGCGCGCGGCATGTGTGGCCTCTGGGCTTTGACGCCTCCCTGCTGCTTTAATCGGACTCTCAGGGGGTTTCTGTTTGGTTGTTTTACTTCATGTGTACGTTTTACATCATATTTTAGTTTTTTTACAGTGTTTGCTTTCTTTCCTCAGGTGTAGGCCCCTAGAGTTCCCAGTCCGTTCCCCACGCGCCCTCCGTAATCGACCCGTGCTCCTCTCTCCCTCCTGTTCCCTCCCCTTCCCCGCCATCTGCCTTGTTTAGTTTTTATTTGAATGTAAAGGAAGTTGAAAGCTATGGTTTTTAAAAAGTAGTTGTTCAACTTTAGGCACTATTTTGAATACACTGTCTCACTTAATCCTCCACATCATCTTAGGAAGGAACTGTTAGTGTTTTCTTACTTTTTTTTTTAAAGATTTATTTATTCATATAGAACTGGGGTACAGGCCAGAGATGCGGAGGGTGAGAGGAGTCACCAGAGACAGAGTGGGGAGCAGAACAGGCATATCGACAAAGTCCACTGCTGAGGGGAGCAGCGGGTGGGCCAGATAGGTCTGTCACGCCATGTGGGTCACCTCCGGGGCAGGGATGGAACTCATGCTGAAGTGGTTTTAGCTTCTTACTGCTGTGCTTTAACCTGCTGTGCCACCAGGGAGGGCCAATGTGTTTTCTTACTTTTGCCAAAAGGGAAACTGAGGCACAGGGAGCCTGAATTCCTTGCCCAGGGTTAACACACAGGAAAGACGTGGCAGAGCTGGAAGTCGCCTCAGGGTTCAAAGTCATGGCACTATAGCTTGCACATTTAATTTTGCAAATGGATGGCATCTTGGTGGAGAAGAATCAAATGGTAATGAATTAAATATGAATTGAACAAAAAATAGATGTCTCTGAGTACAGCACATGTCCATCGTCTTTTTTTCTGAATTCTGAGTGCCCAAAGCTTGAGAAACAGAAACTCATTTGCCTACTCGAGCTGTGTTGAACGCGGGTGAGGTCATGCCCTAGCCCTGTGCCCCCCGCAGACATTCACCTTTACTGTGGCACAGTCCCTGAGTCGTAGACTTGCTGGGCTGCTACCCAGGAGGGCTCCAGTAGTGCGACCACTCTGCCACTCTTCACTCGGGCCACACGCAGGCTGCACGTGCCGTCCCCTGGGGAGCGGTACACGGCCACATGGCCCAGCTGGCTAGGAGAAGGCAGGCACAGTTTCAGAGGCGGCGTGCAGTTACTTTTAGTTCTCTTTCCCTCGGGAGCCCTGAGCAGCAGCGCTGCTACCTTGGCTTGCTCAGGCAGGCTTGGACCTGCAAGAGACGTGGAGCCCAGTCCCCACACTCGGATCTGGAGTGCTTGTCACTGCACGTAACCTCCCTCCCTTCCTTCCGCCTGCTGTGGGGGAAGGCCCACCTGGCCCTTCTGTGACCCGAGCTACTGTGAATTCTGAAACTAGCCTGGCGCAGAGGGTTTCAGATAACAGGTGGTGGGGCTTTGTTTGAACAGTTGAAATCGGGATTTGTTCCCCAAGAAAATTTGAACTGTGTCGTTGCTTCGGGCACAGTGAGCACAGTTATTTACTGAAAAGGGTATACTAGCGTCTAAGCCACGTCCTCTGGACTTCGTTGGTGGAAACCAGGGATTGCCACTTGGTAAATAGGCGACAAAAATAATCAGTGGCACAAAGACAGTTCCAGGGGAACAATTTTGTCTTATTCAAGTAACGAACTGGAGGCAATGTGAGTCCTATTGGAAGGGACACTCTGGCGACCATAAGTAAATGCTCGTGGACGGATGTCAGAATTAACAAAGGGCATTTGGACGCACAAGGCTCTTAGCGCAGAATTACATACAACCTGTGGTAAGTTTAGCTGCTGTTATAATGTCAATAAAAAATAGGGCACTGTCCTTCCTCATGAAATGCTACAGAGGACAGGGTAGGTGAACTTCACGTGTTCAAACTGTGTTGAGCTCCGTGGAGTCCGAAGCACCTCTGTAGTACCCCGGGGTAGGACATCTCAGACCCCAGGGGAGAAGAGGCACAGGGGGAGGCCGGGAGGGCAGGTCCGACGCCATCTCTGCCTGCTCCAGCGTCCGCAGCTGTGCTGTGCCACAGCCCGCAGTGTCCACGTGGGATTGTGTTTGAGGAGAGGAGCCTGTGGGGAAAAACAGCCTTGAATGTCAAGTCATCAGAATAATGTATTTCAGAGGTTTGGGCAGCGAGCATTGAGAAGCAGGGCTTTTTGATTAATTTCATTTTTAAGTGAATGAATGAATGAACATTATTCATTGGGTCTTAAGGTGTTAGTGGCTAATTAAGGTGTTAGTGTAACATCTTGACATACCATTTTCAGAAACATGTAATGCTGCAGCAATCATGGGCATGTGATTCTTACAGTTTTCCCTGCCCCCTCAAAACCTAAGTGATAGAGTTGGAGATTGGTGGGTAATCACACGAGCGCTATGCTGAACTAGAAGTTAATGAGATGTTACGTAAGGCTCCTCGCGTCTCCTCCCAGGCTTGTGAATTGGTGATTCTGAAGAGCACACCATCAGTGGTGGGATTTCGGGCAGACTCGGGGACTTGGAGGAGAGGTGGTGGCCTGGGTTCCGCTTTGGGGTCTTGCTAACTGTGAGGCTGCTGAGCTCCTTCAGCTCGGTTTAGCTTCTGAATTGTGGGCGTGAGCAGCGCTGTGTGTACAAGGTGGTGGTCTCTCCGTGAACCGACCGCCCCAAGGGCTCCTAGAAAGATGTTTTTTCTACTCCTCGCCCTTCCCATTTCCAGGGCCCTGTCCCGGGAGCCCTGCTGGGGAAAACGAAGCAGACACTTGAACATTTCAGAATATTCGTTCAGAAATAGCAGAAGAAGGGGGCTGCTCGCAACACCTAATGCAAGCGAAGAGACTTGTGGGAGGTGGCAGGTGTCCAGACGCAAATCTTCTTGCTTCAAACTTGAGTCTGGCTCAGCCCCTGCGGAAGTGTGTCTGCGGGTTTGTAAGGGGGGCAGAAGGCTAAAGGAAGGTGCCAGAGGCAGGGTGGGACTTTTCCTTGGCCTCTTTCCTCTGATCCCACGTGGTGCACCACCAGCTCAGGCAAGCCTGTTTGTCAGATGTCCACCCGAGGTCGGCTGTGGATTCAAGCAGGGCTTTGCCGGTCTGGGACCAGAGTCAGCCCAAGCAGCGGTGCCTCGAAGTAGGGAAAGGGCAGCTTGGCCAGACTGACTGCACGTAGACTCTGGAGAGCACTCAGGTCCACACACACTCAGGACTCACACTCAGGACTCAGGGCAGGAACTTTCACAACTCCGATCTAATATGAATCTTTTCGATGGGGTTGATTTATTTTGCTGTTTAGTAGTAGAAGAAAATAGACTTGGAGAGTCTAAATGACATAGTTGAACTTAAACCAAAATGTCTGATCCCAAATTCTGCTTTTCTCTCACCCGTGGCGAAACCATTCCTATGTGTCAAATGCAAAACATTCCAGTTCAGGTGCACTGGCTGTCGGTGGTATGTGTGATGCCCGCTGGGGCTGAACCCACAACTCTTCAGGCAGGCCTTCCTGAGGCCTGCTTTGAGAGCACCACTGTTTGGTTACTGTTTCTACTGGGGTTCTGTTCGTCACCCCTCTTCTGGAATGAACTGCTAAGAGAAGTGGGTTTTGAGCTTTTGGAGTTCATGGGCAAAGGGAGAGAAGTGATGTTTAAGACCTCGGAATAGCTACCAGTGAAGCTATTTCTAGAAGCCTGGAGACCAGCTACTTGGCACTGGTGAAGCTTGAGGCTGGCGGAGAGTGACTGGGCAGATTGGGCTTTCCCGCTTGATGATTGAGACCATGTCATATCCCCCCTTCAGACTCCCAGAAGGTGTCTGTCGTTCATGGTTTTGTTCTGGGTAACTATTAAAGGCAACTTAATCGCTTTTCTTAAACTTGCAATAGAAGTTACATACCCTGGGCTCTCCCTGGTGGCACAACAGGTTAAAGCACCACACTATGAAGCTCTCCAAAGCCACTGCAGCACAAGTTCAATCCCCGGCCAGGGAGCTGACCCACATGGAGTGGCAAACATCTCCTGACCCGCCCACTGCTTCCTTCATCAGTGTATTTCAGTACATCTGCCTGTTCTGCTCCCACTCTGTCTCTGGTGAATCCTCTCACTCACCACACCTCTGGCCTGTACCCCCATTCTGTAAGCATAAATAAATAAATCTTTTAAAAATTTTTAAAGTTACATACCCTAAAAAAAAAAGTTACATACCCTAAAATGAGCCCACTTAAACTGTTCAGCCCCACGGTGCTTAGTGCACTCACATACCTGGCCCTGAGCACCTAGCCTCCTGGGCAGAGCTGGCCAGACGGCCCAGCTTTTGCGCTCTCTGGCTGCTGGTCAGTGATGCAGGTGGCCGAAGGGCTGTGGTGTCATTGTCCCCTGAAAGGAGCCTTTGGGAGAATAATGAGCTGTGGCTTCCTTCCCGGCCAGGTCTCCTCCGTAGCGCGTCAGAACAGGAGCCGAGGTCCCAGCGGGCTGTACAGGCCTGTTTATCAGGTAACCTACTCTATAAGATTATCACAGATGCTGCAGTTACCACCCAGGGGAGAATAACCTAATCTGCCTTCCCCAGAGCTCTGTTGTCATCCTTGAAAGGCAGTGGGAACGAGGGTGGTGCAGGGTGGTGCAGCTGGCGCGCCCTTTGCCACCCACCTCGGGATAGGGATGTGCGTGGCTGAGACTGAAGCAGTCACTGAAAGCTCAAAAGAGCATTCAAAGGGCCCCAGCTGATTTGCGTTCCCTCCTGTGTGCAGGCTCTAGGGGGGGAAAGGCAGTTCTGGGGCCCTTCTGCAGCCATCAACCACCTGCACTCGTGGCTGCCTCCTCTGAACGCTCCGGGACCTCCTTGGCTGAGGATGGCGGGGTAATGAGCAGACCCGGCCCCTTAAAATGAGAGTAACAGCATTGCCCTGCAGCTTGTTAGAAATGCAGAACCAGAACCTGGGGGTGATGTCCAGCAAGCTGGGCTTTAACAAACCCTCTGGGGCATTCTTTGGCACTCATATTTGAAATGTGCCAAGCGGGCCCTGATCGGGTGGGGCTTGGCGTACTTGACATAAGGAGATGGTGCTGGAAGTTAGGTCACAGCCCACCAGGAGCCAGGCGGTTAGCTCCAAACCCCGGGTGCTTCCGTGTACAGGACACGGACACCCACACATCAAGCCATTTTTATAGAGGCTGAAAATTAATGCCACGGCACTCTTCTCCCCGTGTTTGTTGGCTCATCATTTAGTGAGTTCCTTCTCTCTTAAAGCAGCTCTTTATTGTTAACTTTATTGCAGCTTGATTAGATAAGAAAACAGTCATGGGGCGGGAGTTATAAGGATTTTTTTGCTTGAGTTTGGGATTTTTAAAGACTAGGATTTCTAGCCATGGTACTATTTAAAACATTTACCCAGTTTTCCATTGTTAAATAAAATAAACAAACAAAAAGCAAATTGAGAGTTAGGTAGGGCTTTTATAATGAGAGTCAGGATGGCCAAGAAGAACCAGGGAGGGGCCGTGGGGGGAGCAGGTGGGGCAAACCAACAGTTGAGCAGAACTTGACTCTCCTTGGGCTCTGTCCACTCTCATGAGGGGCCAGGAAACCAGCTCATTCGTCAACATCTGGATGCCATTCTCAGGCATTTCTCCTGTCCACACTGGTCAGTGGGTACAACCAACCCAATAATCAGATGTGAGAAGGGAGTGTGGTGCTTGTGTCTGGCCGGCCCCAGGAGTTCTCCTGTCTCGTGCAGGCGTGTGGGGCAGGTGTTACTCTGGAGTAAGCTGGCCATTTCCCTGGCATGGGAAAGGATGGAGGGACTTCTTAGCCTTTGTTGTTTTCCAGCCTATGGGGCTCAGCTCAAGTTGAACGTGGTTGCTGTACATCAGTGAGCCATTTAAAAACACAAACCTTTTGGCATTTATGAAGTTAAGCACTTCTCTATATCATTAAGCACATTTGTTGACTTCGCCCAGCCTTTAGGAGTGTAGCAGTGACCAAACTTAGCATTAAACACCCGCCAGTACACAAGACAGGTTTGTTTGTTTTTTTTAAGTACTTGGAAGATAGTTGGGTGAACTGCTTAAAGCTGGAGCAAGGAACAGCAACTGGAAAAGACACCAAATGTTTTTTCTGATGTCAGTAAATCTGGTCTCCGTAACGTGGGACTGCTGTGAACAAAGCAGTGCCAGGGAAGTCACTAATTACGGTAATGAGCGAACAGTGTGGCTAAGAGGGCTTCGCAGGTTGTCCATTAGCACCTCCTAAAAATAAGTATGGTCGCTGACGTGTTTTTCTCGTGGATAGCTTCATGATTACAACAAGGCTACTGAGAGCAGAGGAATTTTGGAGGAGTGGGAGGGAGGAAAAGGGTTGATTGTTTTGAAACACCCTTGTCAGTGCCGCGGGGCGCTGTGAGCAGTGGCCAGTTGCACCTTGCATGGAATACTGGCGACTCCGCTCTGCATCCTGAAGTCTCGCCAGAGGGCCCTGCACATCTCTCCACTCCGTCATTCTTCCCCTAAAGGATTATAAATTGTAGGACTTGCAAATTCCTCACTGAGAATTTCTTCTTGATCTTCTTGGTGTCCTTGGAGGCTTTTAGAGTAGGAAAGTATTGTCACTGGGAATGAATCCAAGACTCCCCTCAAAACCACAGGAGCAGTGGTCCGAAGTGCAGAAGTCCTCTACGAAATAACCAAACACTTAGACAATTTGTACATTTTCTTTAAACCTCACAACGTACTAAATGGGCATTGTTTCCCTGCACAGATGGCAAAATTGAGTTTCCGGAAGGTTAGTCCCAGCCTTTTCACTACACTTAAAGGGGCTTCTGATTGCTTGGCACAAAAAGCAATTTCTCAGGGAGCCCATTGTTTGAAGGATGAGTAAGGGGCTGGGCGGGCGTGCAACTTCTCTTTCTAGCTTCTCTCAGCCTTGAAAGCCTCAGTGACTTCACCTTACGATCACTACTGCCAGGTCTCGGGGCCAGTCCTAACACTGCTGGGCAGTGTGCTAGCGGCTTTCAGGAGATCCTGCCCCACAGCTGGCACCCTGAAGAAAGGAACACCAAGCACCTCCATTTGGTTCAGCTAGCCACTCTTAGCTCTGCCTGCTTGTCCTGCCATTTCCCACGACTTCCCAGTCACTGTTAGGCTAACTACCCAGTTTAATCGCTTCTTCGGGTCTTCATTTCCCTGTGAAGGTTCCTGTGTGTTAGATGAATGTGGAGATTTTCCACTAGTTAATTTGTCTTTTTTTTTAGGAGCCCCAGGTGAGAGCCGAGAAAGGCAGAAAGAACAGCTAGATTCCCCCCACTGAAGTGTCTTACCATCCTCTGAAAGATGAGCACTAGAGCTCTTCCTCTGAGGCCCTGGGTTGCTGGTGAGGCCATCTCACCCAGTGGGTGTGTGCTGTTCCCAGCCGCCCTCAGTCCTCACAGGCAGAGAACTAGTCTCCCTGTTTTGCTCAGTCTCCTTACTGGCACCCTGACCCCACTGGAATGGGAAGCTGCATATTCTTTCTTTTTTTCCAGAAGATAGTATATTATAGTAAATTCATATACCAGAACTCATGAAACACAGGCCATTTTAGTGGCTCAGCTCATGTCCCAGATCTAAACCCATAGTCACCCTGCGTTCATGACAAACAGCACTCTGGCAGGGAACCCACCCCACCTGTCACTGGCCACAGCCTCCGTCTCTGCTCCAGCCGGCGTGCTTTGCCAAGCAGGCAGGAGCCCCTGCCGTGACCAGGAAATCTCCAACTTCATCATCAAGCATGCCCTGTTTCCTGATTCCTTCTTCTAACACTCCAGAAAACCCCCTCTGGTTCATAATCCCTCAGGAACAGTGCTTCCCTGCTTGTGTACTGCTTCAGTCCGAGAGCTGTTTCCTCTTACAGAAAGGACAGTAACCTCTACTATATTGTTTTAGTTTTGGCATTGGACAGCCCTTAATGGGGGATGTGGGTGCACTGGTTCCGTGATCAGTGTGGGCGCTGGTCATGCCACCCTCTGGTAGAAACTAGCTCTCCCTGGTTGTGGACAGCCCTCTTTTATCGATATGCTTTCTTTAGCATACAAAACTCTTTGAAACATTCTTCTGTGCCAGTTTTAAATAGCATCTTTGTTCTTTCTCTTTTTCATCCTTGACCTTTCAAAAAATAAACTTAGACTGTTTCAAGAGCATTAGAATATTTTCCTTCTGTGTTGAAGTTAGAGAAGAGAATTGTCCCAGCAGGAGGCAGGCTGGCTCCAGCATATGTTCCAGGAGCTTGTTTGCAGGTTCAGAAATCAGAATAGTGTGGTGCTCTGTGTCCATGGGCCTTAAATGTAGCCTCTTCATACTCCCATGAGGGTGGCCTGTCACCAGCACTATTTGTTTATAGGGAAAAGTGCAGTTGCCAGAAGACCAGAATACTGATTACAGATGAGTGCCGCATTTTCTCCCCCACCCCCCAGCAAAAGCTGTGGGTTTTGGTAAGCCAGAGAACTAGACCAAGAAAAAGCTTTATTAACTCACTGGCTGGTGTCATCTCCCTATAGATTCCTTGAATATTAATAACCTCCAGGATAGAACCTGTGAAAGAATAATTTTTAAGAAAAGGTGAAATCCTAATCTCATAACAAGTATAAAATGAATGCATAAAAATTTTATGTAACTCATTTATTGAGTAAGAGCCCCAGAAGGATGTTAGAACCAGTTCAAAGTACAATTAATGAACCCCTGATTTGTATAGAGTAGAAAGGTGCTGAAATGATCTTACCAATGGACACAGAACTGCCTTTCTCCAGGAGTGTGGTTGAAGGAGACAATTGAACCTCCACCAGACAGTTTATTTACATGTCTATAGGCAAGAATTATTTTACATTGCTGTTATTCACAACTTTTATAGAGTTGTAAAATAGCCTCAAGAAAATGAAAGCCTGACTGTGATCACCCAGAAGGCTTTGTGTACACAACACATAGTTTTCCCATTGGAGAGAACTAGTAATCTTTTTTGCTTATTAAAAGTTTTTAACTTGTTTGACTTTGACTGATAGTCGGGATATGGAATGTCAATTGTTGATTTGATTCCTCCTGGCTTTAAGATATCTTTCTCCTCTTCCTACTTCTTTGTGACCACCACCTAAGGTTCCTTAACAGTATACTCCCAAGAAAGGAGCATTTTCGTGTGATTAAAATTAAGCACTGATGCACTGCTTCCTGGTTCATCGGACTCATCTAGTTGGTTTTCTGAGCCAGAAAATTGATGTCTTGGGACAAATATGTCTTTAACAAAAGTCCCTACTAGGACTCTGTGGATATACTCAGTCAAATGGCTAAACCAAAACAATTGAGTAATGAGTTTGCTGGTGAAGCATCGGTCTCGCCAAGATGTTCAGGGTAGGTTTCCCTGAAACGTGTCACATTGGTGTGTGGATTATTACCAACTGAAGCCAAACAGGGCCCGGTAGACTCATGGGAAACATTTGTCACTGCCTTAACTATCAGGGAGTAGGAAGAGTTTCTCATACCCCTTTGGTTTCTCCTTGGGCTGGTCAAGCAATTGAATTGACATAAGACAGGCAGTAGGAAAAAAAATAACAAATTTGATTATGTGCATATGGAGAAACAACATACATGTGGGTTCTGAAGCCAGTAGGGCAGAATGAGGAATGGGGTAGGGCCTGGAAGGTCAGGAGGGAAGAGGGGGCTCACCTACGGATGACCATATGGTTTCTAAATGGACCTTTGCCCTATCAGATATAAGGGTTCCCAGATAGAAAGGTTGTTTCTGGTAAAAATCCTAATCCTGGTGTTTTCCCAAATTCCTTCCGCTTCAGAGTACCATAGTTTGGGGTCATGTGTCCTGATCCCCATCAGTGGTTTAATACGAGAGTTTTTTAAAAAGATTTATTTATTTATGCTTACAGAACTGGGGTACAGGCCAATGTGTAGTGGGTGAAAGGGTTTGCCACAGACAGTGGGAAGCAGAACAGGCAGATTGATGAAGTGCACTGCTGGGGGAGCAGTGGGCAGGTCAGGAGAGGTCTGCCATGCCATGTGGGTCAGCTCCCTGGCTGGGAATCAAACTCATGCTGCAATGGCTTCAGGAGAGCTTCATAATGCTGTGCTGTAACCTGTTGTGCCACCAGGGAGAGCCCTAATACTAGATGCTTTTAACACACACGAGCACACACACATCTGGTCTTTTTCTCTGTTCCTGGAATAGAGCTTCTAAAATGCTTTTGATTCCCTAAGCGATTAGAGCTCTAAAGGTGTCCTGTCTTCTAACAGGCCCTTTATCAGCACTCGGAAGTGTATCTTAATGAGGTAGCATTGGAAAGCCGCCCCCTCCCCCTTCCCCCTATGGATGAGGACTGGTTGCCAGGAGAATCTACCCTGGTTAGAGGGTTGGAACTCTCAGGCCCACTGCCCACCCCTGGGGAAGGGAGAGAGATCAGAGACCAAGTTCAGTACCAGCCACCCATAATTTAATCAGCCACGCCATGTAGTGAAGCCTGTATAAAACCTCAGAAAGCCAAGACTCAGAGAGCTTCCAGGGCAGTGAACTAGAAGCGTCCACATGGCAGAGTGACAGAACCCAGCCTCCATGGGGACAGAGCTCCTGTGTGTGGGGCCTCCTGGACTTTACCTGGTACCTCTCCACCTGGCGGGTTTCTGTCGCCTTTAGTATCCTTTGTAATAAACCAGTAATCTAGAAACAGATTTCCTGTTCTGTGAGCTGCTTGAGCAAATGAACTGAACCCCAGGAGGGCATAGCGGGAACCTTGATCAGAAGCACAGGTGACTGGACCTTGTTGGTGTCTGGTGTGTGGGAGTATGTGTGTGTGTGAGAGAGTGTGCGTGTGTGAGTGGGGGGGGCGGGGCAGTCTTGGGCACTGAGCCCTTTACCTGCGTGATCCCATGCTGCTCCAGGTGGTGCTCGAATTGAATTGTGGGACCGCCAGTTTCTGCGATAGGATGGCTCGATATGCGGAACCACAGTCTGATGTCAAAGGTGAAGCAGTGCCATCGAGTAGGGAGAGTCAAGGAGACACAGGAGTGTTTGTCTTTCCAGAATTTCTTTATACAGTTTCCATAAGGGAAGCCGACATGCCAGTTCCCAACACAGCTATTCTCTGGATAGGCTGTAACAGCCCTTAATGGACATATGCTTTATCTCATAGGCGAACAAAAAATCGCCTCAGCAACCAGCAATCGATGATGCCAAAGACAGCTCTCTTGGAGGTTCAAATGTCTCAAGTGCAGGGGCATCACTAGACCAATTGGAGCAGCCCTAAGCCGTCAGTGCGGGAAAGCAGCAGCATGCCCAGCAGCAGCAGGTGTGTTAGCCTCTCCAGCAGATGGGGCGTCCCAGCGTGGCCCAGCGTGTTCTGGCGCTCATCACCGCCTGCTGGAGAATCATATGTCAGCGCCAAGCTGCTGCAGCTTTGCGGGACAAGTGGGTGCGCTGTGCCTCACCTCCCGCCTCCTTTCTCCAGCCCCTGCCAGCCCCCGTGCCTCTTGCCAGGGCCCAGAGGGTTGGAAAGGCTGAAGAGTCAACCAGTCAGCCGTGGCAGCCGGTTTCAGGGTGACATCATGTCCAGTCTGTCCTTGAGGAGCCCACGCTCTGCCACGAGAGAGGACGTGAGAAGCAGCCTGCTGCTCCATGGGCTGCCCCACATCAAGGGATTGGAAACAATTGTCAGTCCTCTGTGTTCTGGCTCAGTCTTCTTGGGATTCTTTTGGCTTTAATCATCATGGTGAAGAATTTTGATATTCGCATTGATATTTGAAGATTTAAATCTTTCATAATACAAAGCTGTTTGTGCCCTATCTCCTTGCCCTCCTTGTTATTTTGCCTTTATTCTCTAGGCTGGTCTACAGTTTCTTCTTCATACAAGTGCCCCATGCAAGCTAGCCACCAGGCATCCTTGAGCACCATGTTCGCCTCACTTAAAGCTCATGATTCACTTGTGTAAGTGGCCACTGCCTCCACAGAAGATACCTGCTGCTGCTCATGCAGGATCCCGTGTGGAGCTTAGGGCTTGGAACTCCCTTCAGGCCTATCTGATTTCCTGCTGGTTGTCTTAGGGAGCCTGGTAAGCAGAGATTTAACTTCTCACCTTGTCCTTTGATTGCTACTGAAAGCCAAGAGGAAGAATAAAAAGGATTTAGGGGATAGGATCAGAAAGAAACCTTAGTTTTGTTTCCCTTGTCCCTTAGGTTTGCTATAGGGGTTGTTTTCTGGTTACTCTTTGATGCTCCAAAGTCCTGTTGTCACGTCCGGTGCACAGTGTGATCTCAATTGAGTCAGTGGCGAGTCTGGTGCCATCCGCCTTTCTGCCTGAACGCGGGTCTCCTGTTGGCTGAAGGGTGCTGGCTGGCTTTTCCATACGTTCTTCCTCCCTCTCAGAATGCTAACATGGTTTCTGATTTCCTCCAGAGCGGAGAAGGGGACAGAAGAATGAAGTGGGCAAGATTTGTGTGGGAGAAGCTTGTTTATTTCGAGTCTAATACTGTCTGCTTCCATTCTGAAAATGATCAGAGTGGGGCAAATGTAGAGTAAATACTAAAGATGACTAAATGCCGAGGCAGAACTTCCCTGTTCATCCCTTTGCAAGCAAACTAGTAGCCTATGTTGGCAGGTGGCGGCATAAGTTGAAAAAGACTGTGGAAGAGGAAGGCGCCCGCCCAGCACCAAGGGTGCTCGGCCGCTGAAGACCTCTCTGGCTGCCCCATAGACTGGCGGGTCATATCATCCCCAGCAGCCCTGACTTGCCCTTCCAGGTCTCCCCACTAAATCCTGTCCTCACTGCGGGCTGTGATAACAGCTACATTCGGGTGGGACAGAGGGTGGGTGTTCGGCTTAAGGTCACCCACTGTGCCAGTCTGTACAGTTTTCAGTTGGTCGGTCTCCACCTTCTAATGCCAAGGAACATCAGTTATAAGAAGGCTAAACGAGAGCGATCATCCGATACATGATGCTTCCAGAATTGTGAAGAAAACTCACTGCCAGAGAGCTCTAGCCTTGTTGTCTTCACTTGGCAGGGACCTGAAGTTGATTTTTTATATCAGGAACATTTTTATATCTTCATTTCTTGGCCCTGAGAAGTCTGCAGATACCTGTGGGTGTCCTTTACTGATTCTGTTTGCCCCCCTCCCCAGTGCCCGTCTTGTAGGGGATGAAAGCGACGTCATGCCAGCTCCCCTCATGCAGGAGAGGCCAGACCCAAATTTGTAAAGCCCAGGCTAGAATCCGGGACAAAACTGGGGACTCCCCAGGAACAGTCACACAGCTAACAGGGACGTTTGGGGGTGGGGTGGGAAGTGACAGGAGGGAGAGCCAGGTTCAAACTCAAGGATTCAGACTGCAGAAATGAAAAACGGCCCTCAGGGTCATTTAGTACACCTATTGTTATTTTTTATTTATTTCTTTATATATGCATAGAAAACCTGGGGTGTAGGCCAAAATGTGAGGAATGAGAGGACTTACCAGAAACAGTGGGGAGCAGAAAAGGTGGACTGACTGAAACACACTAGTGAGGGAAGCAGTGGGGGCACGGGAGAGGTCCACTGCACCACGTGGGTCAGCTTCCTGGCCGGAAATTGAACTCAGACTGCAGCAGTGATAGCTTGATAGTGCTGAAACTTGGCCCCTGCGCCGGCAGGGAGCCCCCAGCCCTCACCCCAAACTACAATTATTAAAAAGACAAACTTATTTGTTTGAGTTGCTCCAGGTTGGTTAGGTGTACCACAGAAGTCTCCTACAAGATATTCGCCAACCTCAGGTGGTCATAAGATTAACCTAGGAACTGGGGGAAGCTTTTTTAAATGCCAGATCCTAGGACCCCACCTCAGAGCTGCTTGGGTCAGGATCTTGGGCTGAAGGACTGGGGCTGGGATTCACTATTTTCAAGGTACCTCCCAAGAATGTTCTGCAAAGCATCCCTGGGGCTTTGACACCACTGCCCTGTACTACAAAGAAGACCCTCTCACAGGGTGCTGTTGGGCGAACTGTAGCCCCCCCAGTCTAGAAGACTTCAGGTCCTGTAGATGAACGAGCGTGATAGTCTTTGAGATGTGTTGTCACAGTGCCTGATCTTGGCGCTTGGCAGTTGGTACTGCAAGTAATTTTGTTCTGTTTGTGATCACGTGTGTTGGTGTTGCATTGTGGGTGTAACGAACGCCGCGGATTTAAGACTAACCAAAGCTTGTTAACACCGATGAACTTTTTGTTTTTTTGTAAACTCTGACCTCATATCCTCTTTTCCTCCCAAAAACCTCTTTTGTCCCTCCTTGGGATACATTTTGGATTTCTGTCCTAAATTGTGCTGCCCAAATTGTAATTCTTTGATTCCCAAATAAATGTGCTTTACCTTTTTAATGGCCTCCTGAGAATTTGAGGTTAACTGGCTCTGTACACATGCTACCAACGCTGTGAGTTCTCCCAGACCCCACTCATATTATTTGATTCTTTTGTTAGTAGCACATAGCTACTGTCTGTTGCTTTCCACTCTCAAGCCTTTTAGATTAAAAAGGAATCAAACAGTACACGAATACAAAAGAAAATGGCATTAGCTATTTTCACCCAGGTATGGAACTTGAATGGTGTCTTGATTTGATCGTTATTTAGAAGCAACCTCCTTATGATCCACAGTCTTGCGAGGCAAGAAAGTCTTTCCGCTTTAACAGGAGGGAGCAATAGCTTGCTTCTGTCTCTCACAATATTGTCAGACTTCCTGAACTCCATATTTTAATATTTAGTGAGTCAGTTCCTTTGATTCACAGAAACTCTTGCTTCACTCCAAAATCCTCAATGCTTTATCCCTTAAATGCCTAGTTTCATTTATTTTGAGACTAACTTATATGTCTGCAGCTGTTTGGTTTTTTTGTTCCAAGCTTGATAGGTTAAACAATCTGGGTGACCACACTTATTTGGATGACACTAGAGGATTCTCTTCTAATTATGCTAATTTCAGCCCCGCTTCCCCAGCCCTCAGCAAATAAGTGGCTTGGATGTTAGCTTTAATAGCTTATTGAGCTTCTTTTATGCTTTTCATGGCAAGAGGTAACAGCTATTAAAAAATGCTATTGCTATCCTGGAGTTAGAATTGTGCAAAGGCTTTAAATGTAAATACACTTTATCCACATTGGGGCTTATTCCCATTTCTTTGCCTTCAGAAATAGAAGACACCCCCAACCCCATTATTTCTGAAAAAGTACAGAGTAATGAACTGTTTGGCATGGACGGCGCTCTCCTCTGATGGTGCTTTGTGAGACCCTGAAGTATACACTTCTGTTACGTTTAGCTTTCGAGACACAATTTACTGCCTCCATTATAACGGTGCCTCCCGGGCCCCTGAATGACCTATTTGAACAATGCATTCACAGCAATAAGCTTTGCATTTGTATATTTCCAACATTTGAACTCTTACTGCATGTAGGGCCTGATCGCTTGCATTTTGACAGTGCGTGCTGGGCCCTGCACTTCTGCCCTTCGGACCAGATCCTGGCCTTATGGATTCAGGCCTGGAGGAGAAGGAAGCTCACCTGCTTCATCTAGCTTAGCCTCACTGACAGGAGCCTGGGAAGCACCGAGTTGTGCAGGAAGAAGCTGATTAGTGGGCTGGAGTATGTTCACTCATTACAGATGCTACGGTCACTGGCCTCTTGTTTTCTCCAAGAAGGAGACATGGGAAATGTGCAGGAATATCTCCTTTGGGAGGTAGCCAACAATCTAAATTTCGGTGTTCCCTTTTCTCCATTTGACCACATACGCCCAACCAATTCTTTCCATCCATCTGCTCTTGCATTCCCTGTTAGGGGTGGGGGATCCCTTTACCACCACACCCATTGCTTGAGCCTTGGGTCTAGTTCATAATAAAAGCTGCCAGTTTATGGCAGGCACTGTGTTAAGATTTGTGACAGTCCAATGAGGAACTGCTAGTATAGTGAGTCCTCACTTAATTTCCATAGGTTTTGGGTAACTGTGGCTTCCAGCAAACACAATATATAATGAAATCAGTTTGACTCAAGGCTAATGGATATAGACAAGCGTTTATTTCCCACAACTTGTTCCTCATCACCAAAACATCATTAAGCTCCTAAGATCCCAAGAACTTCTAATATTCAACGCTTATTTGTATCCATTCATTCATTTTCCATCCCACCGATGTTGTGGGTGACCAGAGCCCACTCCAGAAACTCAGGGTGCAAGGTGGACAGGAAGTCCTTCCATCATGCGGCATGTCACACCAACCAACACTCATTTCCACTGGGACCCCTGAGCGACTCCATTTACCATCAGGCACATGCAGTCTTGGGCCAGTGAGAGAACTCCACATTGGGGCGATGTGTCCAGTTCACACAGACAGTGCTCCCAGCTGCCTTGTAATGTGTGACATTATTCCAGGACCTCCTGTATTTTCTCCCTGTCCCTCTTTTTTCCAAGATAAGGCAACTGAAGCACAGAGGTAGAGTAACTGACCCAAAGGGACACACTGGGGACAGCGGCAGAGGTGTCGAATGCAGACGGCCTGCCGCAGCACCATGTCCTGAGGCAGTGCTCAAGTGCCGTGGGCCATCTTGGCCCGTCACTTTAGTGAGAGGCAATAGAGCCATTTATTTCTGCCACTTGCTGCCGCATGAGACTTGACAAATAGACAAACCTACATCCTACTTGTCTTCATTTCTGACCAGAGAAAAATAAGGAACCAGTGGGGTGGGTTTACTATCAAATATGTAGGCTGAGTCTTTTGTTCTTTCTTTCTCACATTAATTCCAACCAGATACTCTCTTGAGTGCTGTGTTCTGCCACCATAAATAAACTAAAATTCAGAGCTTCACGGAGGTACTATTTGCTGTTGTTTAGTCCTCCTAGGACAGTAATGTTAAACAGTCATAGATTGTCCTGAGGAAGGCAAGGTGACCATGAGTTTGGTGGCAGTGAGAAGAAAGACACCTCGTGGGGGAAGGAAGATGGTCTGGTGTAACCACAATGAAATTTATCATTGTTGAGTTTTCACTGTAAGTTTTGATGATTATGTAATTCACTTGCTAGTCTTGAGTTCATTGTGCTTTTATCAGAAATGTTTATCACTTATTGACACAGAGAATTAGCTCCCAACCAAGAATCTCAGAGGAATTGGGCCACTTTTAGGCAGTGATCTTGGAATTGTAAGGAAACTCTCAGGATGTTGGGCTGAGCAGTCAGTGCACAAGAGAATCTCAAGCAAGTCTGCGATCAAAGCACAGCTTACAACCAGGTGGGCCAGATTGGGCGCTAAGGCAGTAAACTGAGGCAGGAACAATCTGGATAATTGCATCTTGTCTCCAGCTCTCTCGTGGCAATGGCGACTTGCCGAAGCGGGCAGGCTGTCTTCTGCATGTCCTCTCTGCAGCACGACTGCCAGGGCACCCCTCCCTTCTCGGAGCTCAGCATGACAGATGCCTTGACGGTCCTCTCGGCTGGCACTGCTAGCACAGCGTCCGTCCATTTACCGAAACCAGGCCAGATTGCTGAACTTCCTCAGCAGTACTTCCGAGAGCCCAGTTCAGCAATGGAGCCCAGTTCAGCACCAACAGGGCAGGGCCCCCTGAAGGGGGTGAAAGCAGCAGCAGATTTCCATGGGGTTAGGCTGCAGGGCTGAATAATGGGAGATGCTCATCAGTGGCTTGGGTAACAGGATAAGAGAGTCATGACTATTAAGATTTCAACTGGCCTCAGAATTCTAGGCAGCTGTCCCGCAGCTTGGAAGCCAGGGCCAAGTCTGAAGCTGCCTTGAAAAGCAATGATGGTGGCCAGGCACCAGCAGAGGACCCTCAGATGGCGAGGCGTAGGACTCTGCCTGGATCAAGTGGGCCCTTTTGATCCAGACCCAATAGTGATTTTGAGGATGAAATGTAGTGGTCTGTGAAAGGATGGCGAAGTTTACGTTTAGGGAGTTGTAGAGAGCCTGGGCGCTGTGTGATTTAATGAGCCATTGTCGTTATTTGACAGTACATGGCAAGCATGTCAATTCATTTTTTACTTGCATCTCCCCAAGTAAGCATGACATCAAAAGGGTTGCTTTAACTCTCTTCCCCCATCCTGCCTCTCCTCACTCCCACTATCCCTTGCTGGAATTGTCAGAGTACAGATAATTTTATTACGTTACAGCAATAACTATTACCAATACTTATACATCCCTTTCTATCTTCAGACCCAGTAACTAGGATACTGTGGCAGACCTAGAGATGGATATGGTTTGCCGTATTCTTGCAAAGTTTCTTAATTTTGTGATGCCTCTTTGGGTTTCCTATCCAGATCACAGATACACTTTCCTACAGTGTGTGTCTGTTATTAAGGTTCTTCTGCATTTCGCTTCCAACTCAGTAACTTCCTGTCAAGTACAATGCCCACCCCAAATAAGCAGTAGTTGTCAAGAAAGGCTAAAGAGGACAGCTTTGCGTGGTGTGGCCTGCTTCTGCTCTGGAGCTCCTCCGGGCTCTGTAATGGATGATGTGGCCCCCAAACTGTGTTCTGACTAGAGGGCAGAGCGGCTTCTCCAGCACGCTGGTGTCTACACTGCCCAACAGCCACGTGTCATGGCAGGCTAATCACATTGACTCTCCCTAGGAAACAAGGGAGAAGGGCCTGGTCTCTGCACTATCAGACTATCAGTTAACTACAGGTTAACTAATGATGCTCTAAGCAGTGGGCTGCAGGCTGTCACTCTTCTCCATGGGCATGAACTACACAAGAACCACCAGGGGAACAGAAAGAGCAGGTGTTTAAGCCAAGTCAGTAGTACAGTTTCTGCTGACTTCAAATCTGTGCCACTTTGGCTGGGTGAAATGATTTTTCCCGGAAGGTTTTGGTAATTGCCTAAAACACTTGCTAGTTTTGCTAATGTGGTTTGACCTCACCGGGGCTTTCATCACCAAGGCCAGTCATTTATCTCATACTACACACAGCTGAGGTAGAGAATTTATCCCCGTTCCAGAATCTCACAGAAGTTGGATAATCACCCCTGAGTTCAATCCAGTTCCATTTGCTCGCCCCCTGGTTTAAGCTCCCCTTACAAGTACATATAGTATTGATCTGCTGGTCAGTGTGTAACTGGCAATTGTTCTTCCCTCTTCCAGATTGTTTGTTTGTCTCACATGGTTTATGAGACCTACGTTTGTCAGGGACTTTCCCACTGGGCTCCTAGACTTCTGCCGGCTGGGGTCTGATGCCCAGAGCCACTTGCGCTGCTGCCTTCTGGGGTCTGTGAGCCACTCAGTGCACCCCAGCATGTGCTGGCCTGCCAGGCTCACTGCACAACCGGGGCCTAAGTGGCCTTCTGTGCAGCCAGAGGATTGCACTGCCTTGCACTTGGGGCACGTTTGTTTTTGAGCAGAACATTCCATGTAAACTAACATGCTCTCAGAGGCCTCGCTGCTTCCTGTAGTTGACTGTTAGTTGGTTATTATTGATAGCACATGACTGAGGGATTGTTGTAACATTATAACTTTATCGCTTATGTAGAAATATATGTCTTTCTCTTTTTTTTATTTTTTAAAAAAGATTTACTTATTTATTCATACAGAACTGGAGTACAGGCCAGAGATGCAGAGGGTGAGAGGATTCACCAGAGACAGAGTGGGGAGCAGAACAGGCAGATCGACGAAGTGCATTGCTGAGGGGAGCAGCAGGTGGGTGGGTCAGGAGAGGCCTGCCGCACCATGTGGTCACCTCCAGGGCGGGCGGGAATCGAACTCATGCGGAAGTGGCTTTAGATTCTCAGTGCTGTGCTTTAACCCGCTGTGACACCAGGGAGGGCCGTCTTTCTTTTTTAACAGTGTAATGTCAGTACAAAGTTTGAGCTGTTCAGTGGCCAATTCTGTGACTACCTAGCACCTTGGAGAGTACCAACGAGCTTGTGGTTGGGATTCAGTGGATGCTTTCACTTTAATGCAAAAATAAGTGAATGAAGAAGAGAATGAATGATTTTGCAGTGTTAGATTTCTCCCAATTTGTCTGTGACTAGTGACAAACAGAACATTTCTGTGTTCTTCCCCACATTCACCCCACCTTTCCTCAGTAACACATTTGGTCTAGGAATTGACCCCCTCCCCGCACTCCTTCTCCAGCACCCTGACTCTAATAATAATGCCTGACTAGTCTAGGTCTCCTGCCCCTCATGCTAGAGACCCAAAAGCCACATGATTTTAAGTACCATCAAGAAAAAATGAGGAGAAACCCTAACATAACTAATCAACTGTAAGTTGTTACAGTATGAAAAATAAGCATCAGCAATGGATGCTATAATGGGAGGGAGCTCAGTTGGTGTCAAGCTTGGGCTTTCTATTTGATAGTTTGTGGAAGAGTGACTCTCCTCTCAAGTGCGGAGGAGGAAGCAAGTGACAGGAAGTCCCCGGCCATCAACACCCTAGGACTCTGAGGACATCTGGTGCCAGATGTGGCCACAGTTTCATTGGTGACATGGAATGCGGAGAAGAAACCAGGTTCCTACTTCAGTTCTGCCTCAGAATCCTTCAGTTACGTGGATCAATACATTCCTGTTATCATGTAAGCCAGTTCCAGTTTTATTTTTAAAATTTAGAATCTGAAACATTCTGAGTCAAGTGTGACTTGTAATCAAGGATACTAGGATCAGAATGGACAGACCATACACTGAGCAGCAAACAGAATGGTAGGGGAAGAAATCCAGGCCACAATCAGCATAGAATATGCACAAAAGAACAACATAGAAGTGGGGTAAAGCAATCCTGTGTTCTCACTTTAGCTAGCTTCTCAGACCATAACTGTTCCTGCTCTTTAGGCCTCTGAGAGGTCTCTTCATTCATCTTCCCAAGGAAAGTTGATAAGAAAATACACTGGAATTGTTCAATTTGGCAAAAAATGAAAGTAGTAACAAAGACACAGGGGAGTGTAGCGGTCAAAGGCTTAAGGCTGAGGCCAGATGCCTGAGTTCAAATCCTCACTCCAGACCACAAACACTTTGCTTTCAACTCCATCTCCTTTTTCCTCGTCTGTCAAGTGGGACAAGCAGAGTGCTTGTCTTTTGCCATCACTAAGAGGCTCACGCAGATCGAAGCTTGGACAGCACACAGTGTGTGCCTTGCCCATGCTGGTCATCCATGCTGGAGCCATTTGGGAGCCATTTGCAGTTCCATGTCATGCCCAGAAAAATCGTCTTCAGGTGGCCTCGCCCCTGAGTCTGTAAGCATAAACTGGCTTATGGTAAAGCTAAAAACTGGGGTTGATTAAAAAAAGGGAAGACGTCTCAGCCAGAGAAAGCTGCCAGTGCTCAAGAGAGGCAACAGAAAAATCTTATTTGTCTAGATTCAGTCAGGTTCTCTCTGGAGCTGTCCCAGTGTGGCAGCAGGCAATAGGAGGCTTGACTTTGCCTCCCTCTCCCATGGGGCCATGCCTTTGGGGGTCTACTGTCCTTTCAGCAGCAAAATTCAGTAACTTTATTTTATCCTGGTTGCCCAGCAACCTCCACTTCAATGCCTCTTTCTAATGCACACTTTCCTTGTCCTCTCTCCTCCCTTTTGTTGAAAGAGACAACTTTCTGTGTCTATTAATTCAGGCTACCATCCACAGCTATGAATAAAACAATCCGTGTTGTATTGAGAGGCATTTGGTTCTGCATAAGCGTTTCATAAGATGTGCTGTTTCAAAGAAAAGAGCTATGGGACGAAGCGAGACCAGGGTGGTGTAATCGTGTGTACAGCTTAAGAAGGTGGCAGGGAGGGAGAAGCCGAGCTGCAGATGCCAGTAGACCCATGGCCCCACCACTCGAAGGTGGACCTGGACGTGGCCAGGGTGCCACTTGGGAATATGCTAGAAAGGCAGAATTCCAGCACCGTGCCCGTGAGGCAGAGCCAGAATTGTATTTTAGCAGGTCCCTGGCATGATGATGGACGCCAGAGAAGTGCTGCCTTGGGGAGCATACCAGAATGAAGCGCACCTGCGTGGAAGACAGGCTGCTGTGATGTTGGCATTCATCCCTGTTCAGTCTGTCCCTCTCTTGTGTGGGTCACCTTGCACCTAGGGAGAAAGACACCATGTGTTAAGAAGCTAGACTGGCAGAGGCCCAAAGGTGATAAGCAGTACTGTGCCACACTAGGGATTAGCCAGCCGCCAGGGCTGCTGCCAGAGAAAGCTCTAAGGCTGTCAGGACGGCGTTTCATTAATTCCACTCAGGTCTCCAGCAGGACCAGGAATAGAACCGGCCACCTTGGCAGTGATCAAAGGGAACTGTGCACCCTGAAGTGAAAGGAGTGGGGGGTTCACAGGAGCTGGGCACAGCTCACAAGGGTGAGCACAGAGTCACGGCCCAGCAGGGCATCAGACATGGGCTGCCATCTGCAGTGAGTGGCTTGCAGGGGCAGGAGGGTTTGCAGAGAGAAAAGGACAAAGTCAGGGGGCAGGCGCCAAGGCGGTGTAGAAAAGCACAAAGGAAGAGGAGAAGTGTCCCTAAGAGCTGACAGGTAGGGAAAGGAAAGGTGGCATCTTCGGGCCCCGGCCTGCACGAACGCCTGCCAGTGAGCACCTCCCTTTCCCAGCCCGCCAAGCGACGGACACCCTGGCGGGCTTATGGCCCTAGAGATTCATGCGGTTGGTGGTCATTCTCCAGGGGGAGTCCTGTGGCCGGAAGGGTCGCAAAGACAGGCAGTTACTGAGCAGGAGTGGCCGCCCAGCCGTGTGGGCAGCTGGGACCAGGCTCAGTGGGAAGTTGGGGTCCGTGAGGTGAAAGAACAGAATACGAAAGGTCGTGGAAGAGGTGTGGTTTCCCTGTGCCAGGCTGGGTGGCCTTCCTGAAGCCTGGTGGGAGGGGGCAGGCAAGCAGCAGGGGTGAATTCAGTGACAGGGTTAGAGAGCCTGAGAGGCTGTGTCCTCACTGCTGCGTGGCACTGTGGGCACAGACAGCCTTAGCACAAGCTTTGCCTCAGAGGAGGGGAGCAGGCCAGAGAACATCAGGGAGAGACCTCAGCTTAGGAAAGCCTGGACCTCAGGCCAGTACTTGAAGTTGTGTGAATCTTAATCTGAAAAAGACCTCAGTTTAAATACAGGGCAAAGAAAGCATGTTATCCAGAGAATCTGCCGGCTCCTAATCAGGCACACCAGGGCTTTGGGAAGTTGTCCCTGAGCTGTCACTTCTGTTTCCATAAAACGGAGAAGGCGCTGCCTTCTCTAGGGTCTTTGGAAAAGCAGAAACCATGGAGAACATCTGACACCACAGTGATGCAGAGGGCTTGAGCAGACGCCCCTAACTCTGGGGGGGGGGTGGCTACTGGCTCCCTGAGTCTCCCAACTACAGCTGCTCGTGCTGGGTGTTTAACTTTCCTGTAGGGGATATTAGGCTGTTTTGCATTTACTGCACAAAGAAGACTGATAATTAGCGTTCTGGTGGGCAAAGGATGAGGACAGGAGTGCTTCTTAGGTGGGGAGCTCTACCTGGAAGTGGCCCAGGGAACTGCTCTAGCAACAGCCCTCAGTTCCTCTTGTGGGCAGGCGCCTCTGGGAAACGTACCCCCGCTGGTGCCCCCTTAGTGCTGACCCTGGAGGTCCATGTCTGGAAAGTGGGTTGGACCGCTGCCCTTCAGTCAATCAGAGACTTGGCGAATCATGTGCATGAGCACTTGATGTTGCGCTTAGGAGGTGGTGCAGGGGGTGCATCTTCCCTTCCCCACGAGACATGCATTTCCTCAGGGGTCTGCAGAGGAAAAAGCCACCATTCGAAACAGTGACGCTTACCATGGGATGTCCTGATCCATGAGATTCCCAAGAGAGCAGCTTGGTGGCAGGGAGACTTGGTGAGTCCCTTTCTGGGAGAACCTCCCTCCCTCCAGGTCGACCCCGCCCCGCCCTTCCTGGTGTTGAAGCGGGGAGCATGCTCTTCCCAAGTTGTTTTCCAGCCTGAGATTTTAGGTTCTTCAACAGAAATATTAGATTAACCTGTAGCTTATGACACACACACATTTTTGAGGCAAATTCTTCACCCAAGAGTAAGGAACAAAGGTCTACTGGCTTTTTGATCATGAATACCCTGGAAGATAAAAGTGTTTTCTCTTAAAGCTATTGTTGCTTAAAAAAAAAAAAAAAAACCCTGTGGCTTTGATGTTCTGGTGCTATCTTCTTTTTCTGAAAAGTGCTTTAAGACACAGTGCTCTTGACTGAACATCCATTTGCAGAAAACTGTGGTCTGTAGCAATAAAATGATTTTTTTTTAAACGGAAAAGAAAACTTAGTTTTCTGGCAAAGGCATCATTCTGGTTGACCCTGTGAATGTGTTAATTGCAGTTGCCAAAGGAAAAGGCATTAGAAGATAGAGCTCTAAATATTAGATCAATTGATCAATTATAATGTGATTCCTTAGATCAGACACTTCTGTTTTGTATCAAACAAGCCTGATGTTATTTAAGTTGTTGCTTTATGAGAATTAATGCCAAACAAATTACCAAGGACTAACCAATTTAAATGATTAACCTAGCCCCAAAGCACACTCGAATTACAGTGACTCAGCGGTCTTCCTTAGACCCAGTCCTTTGCTCTTTATTTGCCATGACTCATCAACTTCGATGGGACTGACTCTGAGATCATTGTCACTGTGTTTTGTCCTTTTTTAAAGTTGCATCAGGTTTTCACTTTAATTTTCCATTACACCAGAGTATATTGCAGAAGAGCTTTTTCTTGGTTAAAAAAAAAGCAAGCAAAAAGTATAATTCTGGTGCATGGAAGCGATGGCAAACTGCTTAACTACTACAAAACAGTAGTGTTTGTCCTATGTAGTATAAGGAGCACTCAGACGTATTATTGGTCAACGTATTTCACTGTTTCATGTTATTAAAAAGTAGCTGCAACAGTGGAAAACAAACTGAGC
This sequence comes from Condylura cristata, assembly GCF_000260355.1. NCBI lineage: Eukaryota > Metazoa > Chordata > Mammalia > Eulipotyphla > Talpidae > Condylura > Condylura cristata. The sequence continues at coordinate 2,585,769 of NW_004567128.1, forward strand.
TTTTGTGTAGGCTTGCTTTTAGAATTCTTCCAGTGTGTTCCTGGGCCTCAGACATGAAGTTTGTGTGCAAGGGCATCTTCCGCCCACAGGATTTTATTCTCTAGAGCTCAGATGGGTACACACGATGATCAGATGCCACTGAGGTTTCACATGGCTCTCCCTTCTGGAAAGTTCTCTGAGGTCCTTCCCTGGGACTCAAAGGGCATTGACCAACTTTTTCAAAAGGATAGAACATGTTCAGTGGTGTTAGCTGGAGATGTATGAAGAGAACTACATCCAAGAGCATCTTTAGAAGGCTGAGCTATCTTGACTATTTTACTGTTAAAAAAAAAAATAGAAGCAAAACAAAATACATGTGGAATTAAAAACCAATTCAAAGACTATATGCCACCCAGCTTAGAGGGAAAGAAAAGAAATCCTTCCGGTAATTACTGCAGGAAAAATCCAAACTGAATCACTGCAGTAATGAAATGGTTATTATGAGCACTGTAAGTCAGACCTGCTAGGAAAAATGGAATTTTAATGTGTCACCTGTGTTTGTAGAGAATAAATCACGCCCCTCTAGCACAAAATTTATTTTGAAACAATTAGAAAATTAGGAGACAAAAGAAGAAAACACCTTAAGATTTTTAGAATTAGTTTTTATTTTTCAGTTTATTGAAGTTTAGCTGACAAATAAGAATTGTATCTATTGAAAGTATACAATGTGATATTTTAACATGCACTGTGAAATTATTACTATAATCAAGCTAACTAATAGGTTCTTCACATAGTTACCTTGTGCACCAGCGCGTGCTGTGCCTGTGTGTGTGTGTGTGTGTGTGTGTGTGTGTGTGTGTGTAGAACACTTAAAATCCATTCCTAGCAAATTGCAAGTACCCAGTGGCATATTTTTAGCTACAGTCAGCTTGCTGGACATCTGATCCCCAGCACGTGTTCATCCTGCCCAGCTGAAACCTTCCAGCAATCTCTCTTTGGTCCCACTCTCCAGCCCCTAGTAGTTACCATTTCAATCCATTTCTGTGAGCTCAACTTTTTTCGATGGCATGTGCAAGTGAGATTGTGTGGTGTCATCGTTCTCTTCCTGTCTGATTTCGCGGTGTGCACTGTCACCCAGGCCCTCCTGTGTGGTTGCAAATGGCAGATTTCCTCCATTTTCAAGACTGAAAGTATCCTACTTTGTCTATAGAGCACATTTTCTTGATTCTTCCGTGGCACTCACTTGAGTTTTTTTTTTTTTTTTTAACATCTTAAAGACCTTATTCATATCAGGGTGAGTGCTTTTACTTGAAATTCAGTGTGCATAGAACCATGGGTGTTTCTGCCTTCTCCCCTCTATCCCATTCCCTCCCAGCTTCTCCATTACAGTAGATCCCTCCCTATTCTCATGGTACTATTCGCTGTAGCACTAAGCACTTTCGTAATCACTACAGATCTTGCGTGTGTATCTATCTATCTATTTGTATATATTTATCTATTTTTATGTATCTATCTATCTTGTATATATACCTTGTGTGTATATATATATATATATATGTATATATATATCTTGTATACTATCTATGTTATTGTTATATCTTCAAAAATTCCTTGTGGTGAAATATGGCCACACCCGGAGGTGAGACTCATTGTAGGGGGAGGGGCACACTTTATAGGCAGATCCTTGGCACTATTTCAGAGTGAAGCCCCCTGTTTCAGGCCTCAAGACTCCAAGTTATGATCTCATAAACTAATGATCCTGTGAAACAAGGAGCCAGCCTGGAATATCCCATGCCTGAATCTGTTTTTATCTTTTTTTCTGGAAACTCAGAACTAAGTGATAAGATGTCTCAATAAAAGACCATGTAGGTGCACACTGTGGCAGGATTTCTAACTCCGCTCCAGCAACGCGCATACATTTATATTTAGACACTAATTTTAGTTGAATAGACTATTAAAGTTGAGCTTTAAGAATAGCGATTGCTTCTAAAAGCCCCACCCTTCTCATATCCTCTTGAATCTGAAATATTCCTTCTGAGGCTGGAGCAGTCAGTGGGATGACTCCCTGTTAAGTTTCAGTCATTTGCCTTAACTTCGCTGGTAAACATTTAGAAACTTGCTCCTCTAGAGAGAACAGAGACAACCCTAGCTTCGACACTGAGAGCATATTTGAGTGGGGACACATTACGAGAGCAGAGAGAGCAGAGACGATTGATTCCAGGTTTGCCGGACCTCATTGCAGAGAGCGGCGTTCGAAGCCAACCATGTTGAAATTTCACAGCAAGTGGCTCACATCCAGGTCACAGGAAGCCACTGTGTTTTTGTATTTAGACAGCTATCCCATGATTTAGAAGATAGACCTGCTCTAATGTTATTCAGTGTGTTCTTTCTCGGTGCATAATAGGCTTTTGTTTGCACGCAGGCAACTAATTAAGAGAGGAAAAAATCCCTTATTAAAATCAGCTGGTAATAATCAGAATGCTCGTCCTGGGGCTCATAAATATTGCATGAGCAATATGGGCGCATCAGTAATATTTAACTGGTTTCCGGTTCCACATAAAGCTTTTTGTTCTAAAAATCTCCAAGCCCAGGAAAAGATTGGTGCTTTCAATTCTTAATCACAAGAAGAGCTTGCAGAATTTCTATTTGCAGTGATTCGACTTATTTATACACTTTCAAGGATTGTTACAAAAACCAACATGTCATTGCTGTGGCCACGTGGTTAGCCTCTCTCAATGATACGCCTCACTCACAGCTCCACCGGTCAAATGTCTGCTTTCCCTTCTCGGGGTAGTTTTTCCACCACCAGGGCTGCCTTGCGCCTTAATATTTGGCCCACCTCCTTGCTGCTTGGTGCTGTTGGAATGCCATTGTCTTTAGAGAACTTGGAGCAAAGGGATACAGTGCATACATCCCCTACAGATTTTAGTCGGAACTGTAGGAGAACAGAGGCAGAGGTGAACTAGGGAACTCGAGTGTGAGAGGGTTAACTTAAGAGGTAGAAGGGTCAGGCCTCTCCAGGGTACTGTTTATGGTGCCCTGTGTTGTCCCATCTGACAGGCGGCCTCCTTGCGCCCTCAGAAGGCTCTGCAGCACTGTGGCTCACCAGGAAGATAAAGGGCCTGGCTTTGCGCTCCCCCTGGAGGTTCAGGTGGGAAAGCAGCAGGTACTGTACTCTGCAGTCTAGGGCTAGGACTTCCAGGTCCTTGGTGTTTCTGTTTTTTATTGTTGTCGTTAATGTTCCAGTTCATCCATTCAAAAAGAGAACTTTCTTCCAATCATGCTTTATCTTTTTGCTTTACTGAGAAGAAGGCCAGTTCTTCCTCTTCTCCCACACAGATTTTTCTTGTGGCCACTTAGTTCACAGCCCGCAGTGGGGACAGCCCTACTAGACATCATGGAGGTTGACCAAATGAAGAAGCGTGTGGAGACCACTACTCTCCCTTAGGTTGTAACGAAATCAGTGGCTGCCTGAGGACAGGAGTCTCATTATGAATCTAGACTTGGATTCTTCACCTTGACCCCGTTGACATTTGGGGGCTGAATAATTGTGTCTGGTAGAGGTGTCCTGGGCATGGGAGGATCCCTGACCTCCACGCACAAGATGTCACTTTCCCTCCATCCCCAAGTTATGACAACCACACATGTCCTCAGTGACAAATGGCTTCTGGGGGAGAACACTGCTCCCAGTTGCAAATCAATGTGCCTCAGGAAACCATGGGAAGTGGAGACGGGGAGTAGGGGAGCACAAGAAAGAAGAGACAAATCAAGCATTCATTCAGTTTATTAAAAGCAGTCACTCGTTACAATCATTATTTTTTGTAGACTGCTAAGCCTAACCTGAGCCAGAGATATATATTGTATAAGCAGGCAGGGGTCTCATACTAGCATTTTTATAAAGACGAACTCTGCCTCTTCATATGTTCTTAAAATTTATTTTTCATTTCAGCAGTTTTGCGGCTGCAGTAATTTCAAGGGCTACCGCAAAGCAAAAGAAATATAATCAGTTGTTTGTTGGTATCTGTAAATAAGTCTCAGGGCAAAGAATGGGTGGGTATACAGTGGCCTTGCTTGAGAATTCATATAGAAGTTTTTCCTCACTGAAGCGAGAACAGTAGCTCTTGACCAGAGTCCAGTGCTGTTAATTATTTTGTGATGAACGGGTTTCCTGTCTTGTTTCACTTTGATTTTTTCCAAAGAATGATGTGTGTACCTTTAGCAAGAATGAAAAAAAAAAAAAACAAAACGGATCTGTGGCAATGCACTTAAGATGATCATGTTTGGGAGTGTCTTCTGACCTCACATAAACCAGATTTTCAACTGTGTGACTTTGGAGACTTTTGGCAGCATCTGGGGGTTTTGATTTTCACCACTAGGTCAAGGGACATGCTATTGGTGTCTGGTAGGTTGAGGGCAGACATGCGGTTCACCATCTTCCAGTCACTGGATAGTCCGCCAAGGCAGAGAGTTCTCCAGCCCAATCACTAGTAGCTCCCAGGTCAGGCAGCCCTGGCACGTGCCTCTGGGGAAGGAGGACTTCATCACAGAAGGTGACTTGAAAGGTAGAGAAAAGCTCTTTGTTCCAAATGTCCTCCCTCCTGGCCTGTGGGCAATCATTCCTGTGTCTGCATGCCTCTCTTATTCTCTTCTTTTAAAAAGATGGTTGTTTTGAGAGAGATGAGATGTTAACTTACTACAGTGCAATCAGAACCTTCCAGATGGCTTGCTCTCAGGATAAGATTGCAGAATGGAGCTCAGAGAGCAACTTTCTTTGGGGAGTGTTTTTGTGCATGGAGACATCTTTGAAATGAGGGGAATCTGCTCAAAGTTTCAGGATTCTGTAAGGTTGAGCTCTTTTTATTGCTTCATTTTCTTATGGTTGGTTATTCCAGGAGTGTTCTTACATTTCGGAAGGCACAATGTGGCAAACTGTGTTCAGAGGTGTATGTGTGTTGCATTTTAGATTGAATGTGAAAGATGATCCCTATAAAATAAACTTTCCAGGATTTCCCATCCTCTGGATAATGGGTGATAATAGGGCCTGTTGGTCCTAATAGCTCAAGGACCCCAGAGCGTACCTAAAGCCTGTAGACTTCTAGAAGAGATGGGACCTGTTGGATGCTACATGCTAAGTTCTTCCTTTCAGTTCTGCTCTGCTTCGCTTTCCATTGTTGCATATTTAGGGGTCACATGTCTGCTCTGAAGCAGGCCAGATTACTTTCAAAGACTGGCATCACTTTTTCAAAATCCCTTTTCCCTGTCACTTTTCCACTCAAGACTAAAATACTTGCAGCAGCTCTCTCCTTGTTCTCTGAGAACAGCTTGAATATGTGCTTCTCAGACTGCCCCCCCTAGGTTCTGTATGTTGTCTGTGTACTGAAATGCTTCTTATTGCTCAACTGTAGTTCTTTACAATGAGAGTTGGCTTTAATTAAGAGTTTAGCAGAAACTATGAGAGTGATCTGAGAACAAAGATGCTCATCAAGAATGGCACCACATCCCCTCAAATGTGGGTTTCCTGACATCTGTCTCCTCACAGTGCCATACTGTAGCACTTTTTTTTTTTTTTTTTGTCACAGATCAGCCTGGAAGGGGTCCCAGAGAAATTTAATTTTGTCACGCCAATCTTTCCTACTCTTCTTGCTGGGGTCCTGTTATCTTTATTTTTCTAGGTTTCCCATTTTACTTGCCAGTGAGCTGTAAATAGAGTTGAGTCTTCAACATTTCAGACTTCTTCCCCCATTCAGCGGGCACAGGAAAGACTACTTTCCTTGGCAAACACTCCTTAAAGCAGAAAGATTGGGAATTGAAGATAATAAAATTCGTGATGCTCTTTCACCAGTTATATTTTCAAAACATACAGTTATTGAAAATATTAAGAGTTATTTAAATCAGTAGACTCTCACTGGGCCTGTCCCCTTAATCATTAGTGTAGTTATCCTTGGCTATCCCAGGCTGTTACTCAACAGAGATGCCACCACCTCTTCTCTCGAGCAGCTGGCTTATCCAGGGACCCTGCTGGACCAGGCCCCAAAGTGTGGAGAAAAGAATTCATTGACGCGGTTTAGTATCCACTCCCATAATGACTGTCAATGTGGATGCGAGTAGCCACCACTTAATGAACACTTTCGAACCTAAGTTCATTAAGACGTGGTTGAAATGTTGAAGGGTCTTCAACCAAATCTCAATTTCATAAGTGCATCAAAGCTATTTTTCAGAATCTTTTCAGTGTTATTTTAAAATTCTGTTGTTGAATTCTATTTCAGAATCAACAATAGGACTTAAAGTGTTCCTCAAAATGTGCCAGCTATAAAGATTCAGTTATTTAGTCAGGACTCCACTTTTAAACAGGAGAAAAGCAGCAGACTGTAAACCTAGAATATGCAGTTCTGATGGTTAGTGCCTTGATTTTGTGACATAATAAACTGTCTTTTTGATTAATGATGGAAGTTTCTACATTTGTGTCAGGCCAGAGATGAGATTAAGAAAACACACTTAAATATTTGTTTTTGGTAAACTGTAGAAAACTATAAATAGTGTGCTTTAGCACAAGATTCCTTTGCCAGATTTCCTTTTGACCTTTCCTCACTGTCTTTGCAAGGGAAATAAATAGGATTGATAGTCACATCCCCAGAATGGTGGCAATTAGGTTAATAAAATTTTCTGAGTAAGATACTATTGTGACTTCAGGAAACGTGTCTCTTGTGTTCCCCTTCCATCTTGTTAGTCTGGTAATAGCTATTCGGTAAACATTTAAAATATATGCAGCAAATGAAAGAAATTCCTTCAGAGGGAAGTGGCAATGCTTCCTTTTGGACATTGATTTGGTTTCTCTAAACTGTAAAGCTTTTGATGACACCAGCTATGATTTACTCATCTTTTTTCAGCCATTAGATGTCACAGTGTTTGCACATAGTAGGTGTTTAAACAATGTAAATGAGCAAGTAAGGGTTTAGGGTATAAGGTAAATAGCCATTGTCCGTGGTGATCAGTGATCCGCAAAGGACTTTGGGAAGTTGTTCAAGGGAATGTAGTAAAAATTGAAGTAGGTCTGGCTTTCAAGGAGATTTCAGACAGTAAGGAAGATGAGGTGTACATGTAGGCATCTATGCAAAGTCACAGCTTAGCTACATGCTATGTAGACTGAAAACATCACAGTAACATACAGGGTGTGTCCTCCTGTGAAGCCTGGTAAGGGTGCCTGCTACGTGAAAGCTGGCTTGAAAATGAAGCTTTGTAGATGTAAAAAGAAGTGACTATCTTAATTGGGGTTCAGTGGGAGAGGTTCTTCCACCTGAAAAAAGATAAGCATAAGTAGTCTAGGATGCAAACAGTGAAGAGATGAAATTACTTGGTGGTGTTTAGAAGCAAGAAAATTTGGTTTGGTTTCTTTCTCCATCCAGAAACTTTATAGTTTAATGTAGTCCCATTTTATTTATTTTTACTTTAATTTTCCTTGTCATTAGGGTTGAGTCCCCAAATACATCGGAAGGGTGATATTCAAGAGTGTATCGCTGTGCTTTCTTCTATGTATTTTACAGTTTTGGGTCTTATATCCAAGTCTTCCATCCATTCTGAGTTATTTGTGCATAGAGTTAACTAACGATCTAGTTTCTTTGCTTTTTACTGACCTGTTTGCAGTGTGCCTTGGCGTGTTGTGCCTTCTTTTCACATGTTGCTCTTTTTTTGGTCTGGAATGTTACGTCTTTGCTCGCAAGCATTCAGGTTTCAACCTAAGTGTTGTCTTCACTCAGCGGATGTCCTGACCCCCTTGAAAGGCTGTGATTGATGCCACTAGTCTTTAGTCCTTGGTCCTTTATGTAGAACTCTGCTACAACACCTAGCACATTTTGATGCTGTGCCTGGCATTGGGTGTCGGCCTTGTGCCTCTCTAGACCCTTATGTGCCCCGATGAGTGGGGTTTGGATAGCGAGGGTCCCTTTAGCAAGAAATGGGAACTAGGCAGAAGCAAAGGTTTCCTTTGTGCTGTTTCTGTCATCACTATTGCAGGGCTAAAAGAGGATGAAGAGTCTTCCCGGGGAAGTGTTTAGGCTCAAGGTGAGGGCCTGACATCCAAGTGGCGTCGCCACAGCCGAAAGCCTGGATTTTATTTATTTATTAAAGATTTGTTTATGCACACAAGAGCTGGGGTGCAGGCCAGTGTGTGTGTGTGTGTGTGCGTGTGTGTGTGTGTGGCCTCCCCAGGGACAGAGTGGGGAGCAGAGCAGGTGGGTCCACTGAAACACACTGCTGAGGGGCAGTGGGGTGACGGGAGGAGTTTGCTCCGCCGGAAGCCTGAGTTTTAAACAAAGGTGAGAGGTGCAGGAGAGCAGGCGCCATTTAACAACTATCTGCATTAACTCGGGTTGAAATCTTCACCAGTGCTCTAGTCTTTCTGCTTGATTATCAACTAAAATCCTATTTTTGAAAGTCCTGCCATAAAAGGGAATTTTAAAAAGCCATTTTGTAGTCGACCCATAAATCACATCTAAATCACAGGAAATGTGTGACTGTCTAGAGGAGAAATGATTGTTTCATTCATGTTAAATGTCCTACCTCCAGAACTTGTACACTCTTGATGAAAAGTTATGAAAACTTTGAGTGCTTCTCGGGAAACAGCTTGTGTTTTTAAACTGCTTGCATCAGGAACAGCTGCACAGTCACTTAAATGAAGAAGTTGATTAAGAGCTTTTCAGTTTGTATGGGAAGATGTATTTCCTTTGCTTAATAATAATAAAAAGAAAGCCACTTCTGGCTTTTCCAGCAAGGCTAGCTGAAGAGCCCTGTGTAAATGACTTGTTAGCCTTTGCATTGTTTCACACATTGCGGATTTTCAGGTGTCAAGAAAGCTCTTCCACATGTTGTTTCCTGGTGAGGGCTTAAGAGATAGTCATCTGTAGACTTGTCCACCTGTGACATCGTAATCTGGGTCTCTGCATCCACCCTGCACCCACAGCTGCAGGGCTCCCTTCAGGGGTGCAAATTTGTCCATGACCTGCCACTCAATCCAAAAGCAAAAAGACATTGGTAACCCTAGCAGGACACAGGAATAGGTCGTGTTGCCACATCTCAGGATAGGTGTTCTGAGGAGTCAAGAAGAAAGACCCAGAAATGGCCCAACTTCATAAATGAACATGCAGTTTTAAGAATGTAACATCAGCATTAACAATTAAATTGGAAAACTTTGAAATTGAATTTTTTTTTTAAATTTATGTATGCATACAGAACTGGGGTACAGGCTGGAGGTGTGGGAGTGGTGAGAGGCTTCACCCAAGACAGAGTGAGGAGAACAGGCAGATTGACAAAGTACACTGCTGAGGGGAGCAGCGGGCGGGTCAGGAGAGGTCTGCCACGCCATGTGGGTCACCTCCCCGGCGGGGACCGAACTCATGTGGAAGTGGCTTTAACTTCTGAGTGCTGTGCTTCAACCTGCTGCGCCACCAGGGAGGACCTGAAATAAATGCTTTTTTAGCAACTCTGACAGAAGAACATACATAAGACAAATCCATTGGGTATATTGCAGCTATTCCCTCAAGATGCCTTGAAAGCCCACTCAAATTCGATGTGGAGCTTAGAAGTTACCGACAAACCCACTCTGGCAAGGTGAACTCACGCATGCAGGGTGACGCGTGCACCTGTCAGTACAGGACTTGGGTCTGCATCTTCCACTGCTGAGCACACCAGTGTCTCTCAAAACACAGAAACGAGTCTGAAAGGGAGATTACAGAGCAACAGGCAGAGGAAGCAATTAGCAAATGGAGCACACGAGCTCTCTCAACTCAAATCTTCTTAAAATGATTATGAGCATCTGTGTGTGTCGTTGATGGCTGTGTCTGTCTTTGGAGCCCATCAGTGATCTTGCAAAAGCGATAAAGATGAGCCTTTCCTCATCAACATACCAAACATTTGCTGAAAAGGAGGTCCTGTGCTTTGAATTCTCTTCTGTCTTTGAGGGAAAGAACTCAACCTCATTGACATTTAAGAGACCCATGTTTGAGAATTCAACTTAAAGTGATGAGATGATCAGCTTTAAAGTAATAAAATGATTAGCCTTTCAGATGTATTTTTAACTGTATTGTTGTTTATTGAGGTAATGTTGGTCTACACCACCATATAGGATTCACAGGTGGAGGTTTCTGCGTCTTCAGATGTGAGTTACCACATCCGACCCAACACCAAGGCACCAATTCCAGAACTCATGGTCCAATGAGAGTTTCCCATACTCTGTGCTCCTATCACATAAAATCTTTTCTGTAGGTTTTGATATCTGTGGACTTATTTCCCCCAAGTTAATTTGACATAGCATAGAAATGGAAACTTATCTGAAGGTTTTGACATATAGGAAGGTTAAGTGACATATAAGCCAAACCAGCACATTTGGATTTCAACTCTTACTCTCGAATACCCCAGAGCAGTGATTGAAATTACGTGGGAGAAACCAAGCTGAGGTCCAGCAAGAGTCTAAGAAGACAGCTTTGTTGTAAATATGCAGCCATGTTTAACAGGAGAAAAGAACTTCAGTATCATACTGGACCAATGGACGGTTTACTGGACAGGAAATGTCAGACGTGATGCTGACTTCCACTTGCCCAAGCATCTTCTGCCTGGCCCTTCCTGATCACAGTAGCTGCCTTGGAATATATTTTTCTTGTCCAGCGCATTCTTTCTCCTCTCTCCCTTTCTTCAGATCAGGCTCATACTTTGGAAGGCTGGACTCAGGCATTGCTCTCCTCTGCAATGCCCATCCAATGCTCAGTCTTTTCTCTCTGTAACCTTAGCACCTTTGGCTAGCCCCTTCATCACACTGAATTGCTGGACTTGACTCATTGATGAAGTCCTTCCCTATAAAATTGTGTCTTTCATTCCTCAAACCCTTAGTGCCATACCAGTTAGGTGAATCAGTGCTTTATCTCCCTGTAAATCTTACTTTCCTATTCGATATAATTCATAACTCATTGGCTGCATTTTAAGAACTGACATGAATCTATTTATCATTTTTTTTATCTTGCCCAGTGTGAATATTCATGCACTTAGCTGCAGACACATAAGTGGGCTCAACGATGAGATGCTGTTCTGGATTCACTGACGGGTCATGTAATAAATGCTGCAGGCAGGCGCTGCTTCCTTCTGAATGCCAGAAGTGACAGGCTGAACTCGGGTGTGAGCAGGCCCTGAGAGTGTCAGTGCAGACTGCCGCCCCCTCCACATCTGCACTACTCCCTGGCACATGTAGCGACTGGGCATTTGCATAAACTAAAGTTGGCTGTGCTAGCTGCTGTAATAAAGACTGGAAAACAGCGTCCGTTACAGGATTCCTAATGTCCCTTTAAGGAGGACCATGTGGAACAGAATTGAATTGGAAGTGTAGGCGTGTCAGTTAGTTGCCTCTTCTGATGATTTACTTGACAATCACACAGCAGTGCAATGGAAAATATAGGAGGGTGGTGGGTGGTAGATCGTTCACTTGGAGAAAAAAGGGACTGTATAAATGACCGTGGGCTGCTCAGGTACTTTATGAGTGTGGGCAAATACTGACTTAGCAAAGTGACGCTGCCCCACAGTCTCCTCCAACCCAGAATGCCTCCAGTGAGGAAACCAACATTGCTAGAAAATGGACAAAGAAGATACAAACAAGCAAACAAAATAACCAAGTTATTACAGAGGAGGGGGGGAGTCATCCCATCTGGAGCACTCAAGACATCAGCCTTTGAATTTCTCCTCTGAATTAGAGGCATGCTGGAAAGACTTGACTGGCAAAACTGATGCACTTTTACCTTTGTAATTAAATCAGACTTTTGGAATTCTTCCCTATAAACGAATTCTTCAGAATGGCCATTGAATGAATCACCCCCCCCATCTTTTCCCGAAGATTACTGGTTTTGAATAAGGAGTATCCAATAAAGATTATTGTTAACAGAAGGGAACCAACACTGTGGCCTTCAAAATCTCTGACTTCCATGCTTGCGTGCACCTAGGAAGCAAACCATCAGGACAGAGGCTCTCACTCCTTCCAGGGCCAGCAGCGCCTCCATGGACACACGCTCCAGTTGAGCACAGGATCCGCACCTCCTCAAACTGGCACTCCCAGTGCGGGGAAGGAAGACGTGAGATGCGGCCAGAGCACCGGGCTTCCTTCTTGGTGCATCCTGTAGCTCATTTATTACCCAAATTCTGGACGATGAAGGATGTGCTTTAATTAACTTTCTGTCTCTCCAGTGAGTTCTTGAGGCCCTCCCTCCCTTTCTGGGGCTGGGATGATATACTGGAGCAATAGCCGGCCTGCTTCTGCTCACATGGGCTTGGCATCTGTTATTTTCCTGGGCTTGTACATCGGCAGGCGGTTTTGATGGTGTGTCACGTCAGCAGTTCCAAGAAATGTGATAGTATTACTCCTGAAATTGTATTTTTAATCCCAGGACAATGCCACAGAGTGATTTAAAGCAGGCCTATAACAGAAGAGCCCAGTAAAATTAAGCAATATTGGAAGTCAAAAGTAGTTACACTATATTTTTATACCTTTCTACCTTCTGTCCAATTTTTAAACCCTTGCCAGGAGAGCAATAGTGTCCAGAGCCTCTGTGTTCTGATTACTATACCCCCAGTCCCTGGAGTTGAGCATCGCATGCAGTAGGCACTCATTAAATACTTGCTAAATGAATGGGGTAAGTCCCTTGGAACCGAGAGGAGGGATCTCCTGAAGGGCTCAGCCCTAAAGGTGTTCATTCAGTAGGTTCAGTAGGCTGTTACGAAGACAGTGGCATGTATCTCATCGTGGGGGACTCTGCATTTGAAAGGCCGGATCTTGCATGCTTACTACTTCTTAAGCCTAGGCAAGTAGGATTTGGAACATGTACCCGCTTTGACATATTTGCAGAACTCGCTGCAGTAGATGTCCATTTCAGTGGTCCCTCTAAACAACGGAGGGAATGGGAATTTATCCACCAAAGACCTAGCTCCTGAGATTCTTGGGTGGGGCTTCAGTAAACAAGCAGGCACTGAAACAAACAGGCCCAGTTACTCGGAACTTGCTCTGGCACGAAGGTGCTCGTATCAAGCCCCTGCTTATTCCGGAAGCTCAAAACACAAGCTACCCGGACCAGAGAGCAGCCGCACTGAGCTCAGCGGCTCAGGCATCGCACCTGGCATTCCTGCGTGTTCCATCCAGAGAGCAGAAGCTGTCAGATCTGAGAGGGGAGTTGGCGTGCAAGCCTGCACATGCTTTGCCTTGTGTAAGCTTTGATTTCTTTATCTGGAAATAGGGATATGACAGGGTTAATAGGGGCAGCCCAAGGTCCGAGGGAGGTGATCTCTTGCACCTGCTTAGATCCCGGCATGTATACAGCCATCCATTTCATTCACTTCAACAAGTATCTATTGAGATTCTGCTGAGGAGCTTCATTGCCTTCCTCATTTGTCAACCGGCTCCTTTCACTGTGCCTTTTTTATCTACACACCCACCCAAACATACATCATTAACATTATAAAGTGCACAATTTTTTCATCCCACTTTATCTCAGGTTGCAGACAACCGATTGAATGGGTAATTCAGGCACGTGGACTCCTAACATAATTAACTCAGCTGAGATTCCAGTCAAGGCCTGCCCCACCTCCCTCTGCCTCCCTAGAGGCCGGCTGGGCAGGGCCTGACTCCCTGCCCGTCCCCTCCTCTTGCTTCTCCATGCTGGCTGCATGGGAGAATGACTTGGGAGCTTTCTGAAAGTGCTGCTGGGTCCCACCTTCAGCTAGACATTGATCGAGCCTGGGCATCATTGTGCATCAACTGTTCCAGAGACTGAGAGCCGCTGCTTTAAAGCAGGGCTTCAACTGGGTCTTGGTAGGATGGAGGATGTGTCCCTGCACTGCGGCCTGCTGGTCGTCTGCTTGGAGTGAACAGTGCTGCCAGCCTAAAGCAGCAGAGCGCTCATTCAGCTGGTGCCCAGTGCTTGCTCGTGTAGTAGAAAATGTGACTGGCAGACCCCCTGCTTTGGCCATGGCAGCAGTCTAGGTAGCGCTTTCGAACAGAGCCTTTGGCTTGCATGGCCACAGTTAATTGTGGGCAGCTCCTGTAGGACTTCGCTGGTTCTGTTTGCCGTCAGGCTTGACCTGCCCCACGCCATGTGGGAATCAGCACCTACAAGTTACACTCCAGATTCTAATCTTGTTTATCACCTTTGTGTTGAGCCACGTAAAAATGGAACTCATTGGGACCAGTTAGAGCTGGTTTTGTTTCTGCTTGTGGTTCATCACCTGCCCTCGTGCCTCTGCACCACAGGGACTATAGGCTCTGCCCCTGCATGGCCAAGGGGCTGTGTTCTGTCCAGCCCAGCCTGGCCTCCTGGCCTCTGTTCCAGGCCAGTTGTTCTCAGCCCCAGCAGCAGGAGCTATCTGTTGCCCCCAGGCTCAAGCTGACTTTTTCTCACGTTGTTTATATCCTTAATACCCCACATGTAACTTTCATCACCATTTCCTGAAGCGTGGGGTATACCCTCAGTCATTTGGGAACCAATGGTTTTAGTAATTGATTTGTGAATGTGTCAAATTCCATTGATTCGCATTTATTGCATTCCCATGACGCTTATAGGCAACTTCCAAAATACCTACATGACACATGAATTATGCCTCATTTTATTATGTATTCTTTACAGGAAGCCAAACAAACTGGATGCCTGCTTTGTTACTTTCCCTCTGTCCACAGTCAAGATTGAGGCTTCTTACACTGTAGCATGTGTAGAACCATCTAGAGGGCTAGTACAACACAGAGTGCTACCCCAGCCCCAGGGATTCTGACTCAGCAGCTGTGGAATGGGCCCGCCATGCGCATGTCTGACATGTCAGCTGATGCTGATGCGGCCAGTCCCATGGGCCGCAGTTTGAGCAGCATGGACTGAAGCCAACAGCCATCCCACCTTGGCTTGGTAGTTTATATTTGAATGCGAGCATGAGCATTGTTGAGAACCCCCAGCACTGATGAACTTGTGCCTTTATTTACCGTATACATGTTCCGGTCTAGTCAGAATCCATTTTATTTCCAGTATTTCCTTTAATCCCCAAGTACCTGGAGATGCACAGGTACTGTAGAAGTTGATGTCCTAGTTTTTAGCCAGATGAATCGTCCTTTGACAGCTGCATTATGTCATCCTTCTGAGCTCCGCAGAGTGAACTGATACGCCTTTGAGTCCGACGCGACACAATGGTCTCTGTGTGCCCGTCGTGTGGCGACTCTGGCTTGGGGAGGGTCCCAGTGTGTCAGGAGCTCTGGGGCCAGTGCTGAGTCAGGAGGGCGGATTGTGACTGTTCCTCAAGCCCACACTCATGTGAGCAGCCCCGTCTCCTCCCAGGCTGCCACACTCAAAAGTGGGATTTATTTTTAGAGAAGAAATCATTAGTCATTAGACTCTCTCCAGCTTCTTTTCTCCCTTTGGGTAAATTTTAAGAACCTGATCTTTATAAGAAAATTTTCAGGCTATTAGAAGAATGGTAAAATGATTATAGCTCTGTGCCTTGAGCACATTTGCTGCTTCTAGACAAAGGCAGACGTGGCTGCTTTTGTCCCTCCATGGAGGCAGCTTTCTTGCTCACGCATGATTAGAGAGTCTCCGACGCTGGGTTTCCTGGCCCCTCAAACCTGGGATTTCAAAAATGAATTTCATCATACACTGAATATTTGCACATTAAGCCCATTAGAAAGCCTCAGAATGGAAGTGAATTCTTAGCAAAGTAATCTGGCTTAAATATGTACAAATTTTCACTTAAGAACAGAGGATTTAATAGATAGGATCTAGATTGAGGTGTAAATAAGTGAAAACAAGATTTCTCTGATATCTTTCAATTCAGGATTAAATTGCAAGAACTTTTAGCATGTTTCTTTTGCCTTGGGCTAAATGAATGTGATGTTAATGATATGATGTTACTACCTGAAAAGTCACTAAAATAACCAGTTTTGCTTTAATTATATTTAATCTGTAAATATGTAGTTAAATGTCATCACTTTAAAGATGATCAAAAATTCATGATCGTCTGGTGGCTGATAAAGCCCAGCCATCCCCTGGGAGAGACAGTACATTTCATTACACCACCCACCCCTCCTCTCCTCCCTCCCCACAGCTGCAACATTTTCTTCTCACAGTCTGATCTTACACAGTGTGACAAAGATCATCATCGCATTTAGGAAAGCAGAAAGTAGATTGTGCAGAGGGACACCAGGAGCATCAGTGGGAGGGTTCTGTAATATGGATCCAAAGTTCAAGGGGTTTCTGTGGTCTTGTCACTAGAGGAAGGGCCTCATCCTTGTGAGGTAGCCAATGGCTGCACTTCTGCTCTGCTGAGGTGCAGGACAAGGAAGAGAAAGGGAGGTTACGTGAGCCTCAGGCCAGTCTTCTCTTGTGTTTCACACAAGAGTGTGGTGAATTGATATGGCCACCCACTCTTTGATATGCCTCTCCTTCGAGGGAGATTTGTGTCCTCTCCACTTGAATCTGAGTGCATTCCATGGTGACCTGAAGGCAGAATGCAGTGGCCTGTTGCTGTGCAACCACTGGTTCTGTTAAGGGGCAGGCTGTCCTAAAGGAACTCTGCAGAGTCTATGGACTCCACCCCTACTCCAGCTTTCTGGACCCTACGCCCTACTCCAGTGACTGGAAACTACAACTCCCAGCAGCACCTGGGAGAGAACAGCGAGGACCCAAGGGCAGGGCTGCCAGGAATTCTGGGACATTTGAGGGCAATTGCATCTCTCGGGCTCTAGCTCGGGAAACAGCTCTCCTGACCGCCTGACTCAGGTGTGTTCAGTCAGCCTAGACATAAAGTATTGCAGTTACTTTGTATCCCTCTCTCTTTCCCGGGATTGTTTCCTATTCCTTTCCCCTTTTGTGAATAAACCCGTCAATGACCCTTTTGTGTGTCCCTGCAGTGTAACTGAGTTGTGAGCGCATGGGTGAGACCCCACAGACAGGCGACCCAGTCCACTCTGGGCTGCCCTGTAACAGTTCTAGGCCTTAAGAGACTGGAAGCTGTGTCTTGGAACCCAGCCCCCATGTGGGAGGAAGCCCATGTAGCTCTGTGGAAAGGCCCACATGGAGAGGAACGGACGCCAGATGGCAGCTGGCTCCAGCCCTTTTGATAAGCACTGTTGGAAGTGAATCGTCAAGCCCTAGTAGAACTGCCCCAGCTACCATGAGGGGTCAGAGATACATCTTCCTGCTGAGCCTGGCCACTGTGCAGATTCTGGAGCAATGCAATGGTTGTCATCATTTGTGCTGCTGAGCTTTGAAATCATTCTTGATGCAGCAAATAGATCTCCACAACAATGATGATTTTCTTTCTCTACTCCTTCCCATGGCTGCCCGAGAGGTACTGCTGAGATCAGGCAATAGCTCTAACGTCAGATTCTGTCAGAATTCCCAAATCCAGGGTGCCCTGGGCTGTGTCCTTCTAGTTCTTTTTCCAGACAAACACTGTGGTCCCAAGTGTTCCATGGACTCTCCCCCAGCACCTGCATTCTGCTGCCTTCTCCTTCCGAGCCCACTGATGAACCAAGCGATGGGTGGGATCCAGAGCGAGAAATAACCCGTGATTTCTAACCTGCTGTCAGTCATCGCACTGACAGAAAAGTTTTTATAGAGATTAAAAGCTTCTCAGTCTTCTATTTCCCCAGGAAGTGACATAAATATGCCCTTAAGGTGCAGCTAAAATACCTGTTGTCAGATTCCAAGTAGGGATGGTGACAGTGGGTTACAAGTGAGGATTGACCTACCAGTGACCACAGGATGGGCCCCTGCTGTGAAGGTGCTGGGGGCAGGGGTGAGGAGACTGATCCTTCAAAAGGAGAAAGGTGCTGAAAGGACATTAGAAATGGGGAGGGCGTCGAAAATCCCCTAGGTGACTTGCTTTGCAGTTCGGAAATTGCCCCTGGTTGCTCCTTGCCTGGCAGATGAAAGTGGAAACATTTTTGTGATTAAAGCTGCTGCTCCTACCTGCTGACGTACTGAGGCTTCTGGAGACAGGAACCGTGATGACACCCTGTATGAATTCAAGTCCATCCTAAAGTGTCTCTGACTCATGCCTGATGAGGCTGATGCTCAGAGAGGAGGCAGCACTTGGCCAGTCAGATAGCGGGGCGGTGTGAAGCCAGAACTCAGAAACAGGGTGCAGTGCTGGGGGCCGGCTCTGTCAGCCGTCACCAACTGGGGCTGGCATCAGAACTGCAGCCAGGTTGGCTAAGCAGGGCCCACTGGAGCGCCCAGTACCCTTTAGTCTTTGTCTTGCGTCATGCCCCATGTCACTCTCATAACATGTAGGCTAAGAAAAGCTTGAATTTTCTTATTTTAAACACATTTCCATCTCAGCTATTTCATATGTGCCTTTGCCTGCTGCTGGAAGTCATTCGCAGCAGAATGAGAAAGAGAAGGAACAAACAAATGCCCAAAAGTAGGTTACAAAAGCAAATGTAAAAAGCAACAGTCTTTCTGTACAATAAGAATGAAGATTCTGGGGTCTAGCCCAGAGCCCATCTAGCCTGTACTGTAACAGGCCAAGAACTAAGGGTGTGTTCTTGGGTATACAGGCATTCTCAGTAACCCTACCACAGAGGCTTTACAAATGAGGGTTTGCTTTAAAAAAAAAAAAAAAAAAAAAAATTTTTTTTTTTTTTTTTTTTTTACCCTTCATTTTTTCAGTTGCCCATGGAGATTGAATACATCCTTCCTGATCTGTAGTTGCCCACCAGGATGGCCTCTCGCTCAGAGAACCACCTGCTTAGATTGAGACCTTTCATTTTCATTAAATTGCATGCATAATTAAGACTGCCTGTAACACTGCAAAGAGGCTCCCAAAAAATCCTTTTCTTCTCACCTGACAGCAGTAAGTTAAACTCTCCATAACTATAAAGAATGTGACCCACTTCCCAGAAAGGGGTGTTTTTTTTTTTAATCCTATTTATATATCAAAGCAATGTAGTTATCTAATGTAAATGCAAAGGCATTACAACTGTTTAAAAATTCATGAGCCCAGTGTTTAACATATTCAGTAGAAGTCGCAAGGTTTTTACAGGAAGACAAAGCAAACTGTCCTGCATTCTCTCCATAGTGCCCTTCCCCAGCATTTCATACCACTGTGTAAACAGTCCCTACTAAACAGTAAAGAGATGTTGCTGGGCAGACAATGGATTTGAATTAGATAAACTTGGCCTGGGCAGAGGGAAGGTACCTTGGGGGCATATTATTCTTACTTATGGTTTAATCTGATACCTACTAACTTGAAGTCAGTAGCTTTAAGATGTTGAATGAAAAAAGAGCAACTGCCTTTGTAAGGAGAACAGAGAAACAGAGCAGGGAAAATCAGTGTGACCAGTGTGGGGAATGTTCTGTGTCTTTGGAATTTGGGAAAAAACTCCCTCCACTGTTTTCTTTCTTTTTTTTTTTTTTTTTTTTTTTTTTTTTGGTGGGGGAGATTATTTTCTTCGTTTTAAAACCATCTTAAAATTGAATTTTTTAGTTATTTGAATTTAGAAATGTGAATTTTTTTAAATAGTTCTCATAAAAATAGTTGCATTTTTATTAAAAAATGAAGTTGGTTTACCTGGGTCATGATTATTAATTTACTAAGTCCATTCCATTGGCATCTTAGTGCGATTTGAGGGGCAGCAGGATAAGCAGAAAGAGGCAGAATGAGTTAGCTAGCACAGAGCCACAAGTCAGAGATCTGGGTGTATGACCGACCCAGCTTTACAACACCTTCCTTACTAATAACTTTCTCCTGTGCTGTAACTTCTCCCACTGTACAACATAAATCATGAGACCTACTTTCTCTGAGAAGTTATCTTGACAAGTAGATGAGGAAGTAGATGGGACAGTGTTTGTAACAGAAACTTGATATACATCAACAGACATTACTATTAATTCCCTAAAAGCAGAAATTCATTTTAAATATCTGTTACTGCTATACTTTTTTTTAATTAAAAATACATAAATTAGATATAGTTCTTATAGTCCATTCTAGAAGCTTTAGTAATATAGGATCAGCATGATTTCTGTAAGAGCCTGTCGGAGACCACGCCAGATGTCAAAGTCCAGCTCTGACAGGTGGCTGGTCACGGGTCTTTTTCCCAAAGGATGAGGTGGGGTCCGGAAATGAGCAATTGAGGCAGACAGACACTCACACTCTAGCTGGTACAAGTATCTCCTACTGACCATCTTAGGGGGTCTTTATTTATATGTTAAAGCAGGCAGTGAGATTACATCAACAAAAGCATTGAAGCAAGTAAAAATAATTATTACATATTTTTTATGGTCACTTAGAGATCCCGTGGCCTCCTGCTGGAAAAAAACTTGTTTGGCCACCTTAAGAAAAACATAGGAAACAACCAAGGCTTCTAAATGCAGCTCATTTCCCAGCAAAGTCAATCACCTGGGACATTTGGTAATGCTTAACCACTTTACTGACGTAGATTCCTATCCTTACAGCATGTTCTAAAATCATTTGCTCCTAAGAATATAACTAATATATTGTATTCCTTGAAGTTCTACTTTACACGTTAGCATTCTTATCTAACTCCTATAATCATTGTCTATCTTAGTCAGGCCTAAGCTAAGGGTATCTAACCTCCATGTAACTTGTGAAGTGTTGACCTTTAGAGCACACCAGAAAATCTACTAATGCCACAAAAACACCTCCTGGGTGAGATTCCAGTTACCCACCACAGTTTGCTTAGCACAATTGTGTTTTCCATTGCCTTCAGAGCCACAATCTATTTTTCCTAGCCTCTTGTAATATTAGTTTTTGTTATGTACTATGCCAATTAATACTTTAACCCAAGTTAATTTAGATAGGCCAATCATATAACCAATTTTAGACTATTATTAATCAAGAACAAATGAGGAAGTTTCAGCAGGTGTTGCTGTGGAGACTCCCATGGTTTCATGTTCTTTGGAGGTTTAGAAACCCCCTCGTCTTCTTTGGGAGTCCCCAGTGCCTGGACCATGTCATAGACAGCATTAGTTGTGCGGCCTGTGTCAAGAGCCAGAGAGGAAATATATTAGGCTTTGTAGTCTAGATTGAATTTGTCTTAAAAACTCAACTCTGCCATTATAGGGTAAAAGTCAGAGGCAGTATATAAAATTATGAGTGTGGCCATGTTACAATAAAAAATTATTTGCAAAAACATGTTTTGGGCCAAATTTAACTCATGAGCTATAATTTGCAAACCCTGGGTTTAGTCAGAGAGAGGATAGATGCACAGGACTACAATATGTAGTCAGAGCACTAAATGTTACAGATGAAATAAATGAAGGATGAGAGGATGAGAGACATCCAGTTGAGGAACCAAGTCTTCCAAGAGATTGTCAAACACAGGTAAGTCTTAAGGGTGTGGTCATATTTGAATTTATAAAGGTGAAGGAAGATGTGCACAGCAGGAAAGAGAGCCCAAGAAAAGGTATAAAGGAGGACACATGAAGGACATCTTTAAAGAAGAGCAAGCTATTTGGCAAATCTGTTAGGGGGTAGTGTTCGAAACTAGGATTCATTGGAATGGGTGTAAAAAGGAAAAAAAAATATATATATATATAGTCACTTAATCAATACAAATAAAACGGCCATTTTATGTCTGACCTTGCCACGCCTCCTTAATGAATACTAAGCTCTAGTTGTTAGAAAAGCACTTCTTATATTTTTGGTTGGTCAGAACACTCTTACATGTTTCTGTAATGCAGAATCATTAGAGGTATTTCTGAGAATACACTGCACTTTGTAATCATTCCCTAGGGTGTCTTGCCTGTCGTCATGCTGCTCCATCCATTCTATGTCAGTCAGTGAATGTAGGTTGGCCACTCTGATGATAGGACCGTAAGGAAGACTGAATCAGAGTAGGGATTAACTCTCTAGAGTTGTCCAACATAGTGGCCACTATCCTTGTGTGGCTATTTAAACTTAAATGAAACTAAACACTCAGTTGTTCTAGCCACGTTCTTTTCAAATAGCTACTTTTGTCCAGTGTCCACTGTTACTTAAAACTGCAGATGTAGACCATTTTCACTATCAGAAACATCTGTGGGACTGGACTTTTCTTAAGAGATAAGAAAACAAGCAAGCTATTAAGTATTGACTTAGAATCCTGGGACCTGAGATAGGGGTGACCCTTATGACATTTAAGTATAACTGGGTTGAGCACCAAATAAATTACTTGGTAAGTTTTGGTTTTGTTATGTATAATACAGGGTAATACTAGTACTTACCTCACAGGTGGTTATGAAGATAAAATGAGGCATTGCTCTTTGGAAGTTGTACACAGTACAACTGTTATTTCAATCATACCATCTCTGTACCTCAGGGCCATTTCCATTATTTCTTTGTTTCTGCGTGCAAAATCATGTCCTTTACAAATTTGGATAGTTTAGCTTCTTTCCTTCTAATCTGAATGTCTTTAATTTTGTCTTCTTACTCAATTGCTGTGGCTAGACTCTCCAGTACATTGTTGAATGGAAATGGTTGTAGCAGACATTCATGTCTTGTTCCTAATTTTAAGTAGAATGCTTTTAGTCTTTCACCATTGAGTAGATCTCTCTGCCTTGTTTGTAGATAACCATTTATCAGGCTTAGGAATTTCCCTTTTCAAGTCTACTGAGATTTGTTCTACTTTGTGTTATTATGAAGATATTGTAGTCCTTGTTCCTTGTGTTCATTCAATTTGTTTAGCATCCTGTCTTGACCTTCCCCCCCCTTTTTTTTTTTTTTGGTATTCTTAGCTCCTTATAGGAGAAGAAACTAGCTGTGCAACCAGGGTATCCTTTTCATCCCCCCAAAAGTCTTTTCTCTGGGAGATCCAGGTCTAAAACAAATCCATGGTAGTTGGGTTAAGACGACTGCTAAATAATCAACGCAAAATTGATGTTCTACCACAGTGGGAGACATATTATCTCTTGCCAGAAGAACCAAACTCCATTTGTTTTTGTAATTTATTATTTGGCATGGGAAAGAACGGAGTTTGCTTATTGATGTGGTAGGCTGCTATAGATGAGAAAAGGTCCGAAGTGGGATATAAAAGGAGGAAGGATAAAGCCTGGGAAAGAAAGGGGACTCTACGATGGAGAAGTTGCATGCAGAAAGGCACAGGAGTGAAATGATCGCAGATATTTAAAAACTAATAAGTGATGATACAAAGCTAATGAGTTTGGATGTTTTTGTAACATGAGTTAATAATATGCATGTTCTAGAGGTCCTCCTATAAAAGTGAAATTTGTAGACAGAGCTAGTGAATCTGTATCTAGAATCTTGTTGTTCATAGGGGTCTCTTGTTTGGAAGAGAGTCACTAAACAGTGTCTTGGGATTCTAAGGAAATTACCTTTCAATAGGATCAAAAGCCAATTCTCTAGTTCTTCAGAAGCACCAATTTAGGAGTATGTCAGTATTCTAAACCTTCTCTTTATCCAGGAGAGAGAACCAGGTTTTATTGTGCCTATCTGTTATTATGTCAGTAACCTTCCCTTATTATCTGCATGATAATTGGAGAAGCTCTCAAACTCTACATCCATGGTCAAGGACAGATTTTCTGGTCTCCCAAGACGTAACCACTGTGGAGTGCCTGGTAAGCAACATTTCTAGGACCTTTATGTAGTATTATATATCCCTCTTTTTTTTTAAGCTTTATTTATTTATGCTTACAGAACTGGGGTACAGGCCAGAGGTGTGGTGGGTGGGAGGATTCACCAGAGCCAGAGTGGGGAGCAGAACAGGCAGATTGACAGAAATCCACTGCTGAGAGGAGCAGCAGGCAGGACAGGAGAGGTCTGCCACACCATGTGGGTCACCTCCCTAGCTGGGGATCGAACTTGTGCAACAGTGGCTGTGGGTCATTTCATAGTGCTGCACTTTAACATGTTGTACCATCAGGGAGGGCCCTATATATTCCTCTTTATCCAGCTCGAAGTCAAACTTCATTTGCTTTAGATGCAGTCCTGGTTTGATGACACATACTGAATCTACTTAATCCCAGACTATTCTTTCACGCACAGGTGATTTTAGCCTATTCTCTGGACTCCTGTATCAGCAGACAGCTAGGGTCAGCTTCTTTATTGGCCATCTTACCTTTCTGAGACATCTTTACAGCTTTCTCTCCCTCCTGGGCATCCACTTTTCACCTAGCTTCTTCTTCACTCAAAAAACCTAACAAGTGCACTGACACTAGGATATGAAGAGCTTCATATCTCTCTCTTGAGTGTGAACTTGTTAAAAGCCGCATCTAGGAACAGTGTGCTAGGCAGGCTCTGACATAGACTGATGAACATGGACTTCTGGTATTTGCTAGCCTGCGTGATTCGCTCCTTTCAAGTGCATGATTGTGGGACTGACTGACTGACTTTAGTATAAAATTTGGCAACAGTGATAAGAAGTGTGAGCCTATATGGATCAGATTTCTTTTCCTTTATGATTTGACCCACGTATGTTGTGATCATCCTGCGCCAGATTTCTGCTTATACATTCGCCAGCTTCTCAGAATTACTTCAGCTACTTGTCTCTCACTGTCGCCAATATCCCTTTACTGGGCACTATTGGGAAAATATTATGTGAATATTGTCTGTAAGCCCATTAACTAAATCACAAAGAAAGCTGGAGAGTCACCCCTATGGAACGGACATAATAAAACCCATATATTAGAATTCTCTGAAAATGAACCTTAAATCAGGTCTCCTATTTAAACTATATTGTCCTAGGGTGGAAGGGTGGACTGCTATTGAGAAGCTCAGAATGTGCTTACAAACAGCTTTGGTGGTCCGGGCCCTGTTCTTCCCGAGTGTCTCCCCAACCACGGGCAGAAATGTGTCCGCTCCAGAGCATGCCAGACTCAGGTGTGTAGCAACAGGTAGGGCTGTCGGCACCCATCAGGGTGTCCCTGATGGGGCCACAACAGGAAGTGGGGGCAAGAGGTGCTTAAGGTCCATCATGTTTTCTACCCAAACAAGAGAAGGCGCAGCTGCCATGAAGGACCCCTGCTCCCCATAACTCCTGGGGTGTGAGCTCCATTCTCTGAGTGGTAAATGGCCTTTCTGGGGAGCATGTAGAGTTTACAATGCCAAATGAATGTGCCCTGATTTAATATCTGCAGGTTATCATTTCTAACGTTGCACCCCAATTGTTCCGTGAGTCTGGAAGTTCACTTGTGCGCGCTCACACCTTAGGCTAGGTCTGACCTGGCTAGTGGGATGTAGGCTGCCTTATCTGCTGGGTGTCTGTGCACAGGAGTCAGCCAGGAGTTGCAGACAGTAGACCGCATTCTTCCATGTGAGCGTTCACTGCTGTGAAGAAGAGGGATCAGGATAAAAAAAAAAAGCCGGAAAAAAAAAAAAGCAGTAATATATACATATTTCATTGTAGGAGTGCATGGTGCACTTGGGGACTGCGAGAGAGCTGGGCTGGCATAGCTGCCGAAAATACAGTGTGGTCAGTGCTCAGTGATTTTACTGATGGAAGCAATACCAGTGCAGGAACCCCGGGGTGCGGCAGGGAAGCAGGAGGAGGTAGAGGTGCAGCTGTGATGACGACCCTGCAAACTGCCCTCCATTTCCCAATAGGTAACAGCAGAGCAGCATCGTGGACAGCCAGGACCGCTCAGGCAGTGCGATGAGGGCGCTGGCTAGACCTAAAGGCAGGGGTGGGTGTTTTCTTTATGCATTTCTGTAACTGGCAGCACATTGCTGGATTTTGGAAAAAGAAAAACCTTCTTGCTTTTTTTGTTTTATTTTCTAATTCCAGAAGTGTGGTCAAAGGGATTGATACCTGTGTACACTGATTTTGTCAAGATTGCATCTCCAAGCTCAGTAATTTTAAAACTACCCCCTCCTCACACACCCTGTGATACTTCAGTTTATGGCAAATTTTAAAAGATTGGATGTCCAATTTTGCTAGTTTGGCCATCTACTCAATGGGAACGTAGCAAGGAGAGAAAACAGGCCCCTTTAACCTAGTTAATTGCTGTGTATTACTCAGGTTTCACTTACCAATACTTGTTTTGTATCATCTCCTCTGCTGACTTGGCCTCATTACATGCCCTCCTGTCAGCCTCCTCTCCTTCATTTTACCATTTATCCAGGTATGTCTGTATATTTCTGTAGTTGTTTCTTTGATGTCTCCCGCCAGATAGCTGATATTTATTACCCCCATTTTTTATTGAGACATAATTGGCATATTGCATTGCGTAAGTTTAAAATATATAATGCATTGACTTGATACTTTTATACAGTGTAATATGATTACCACCTTGGTTAACCTTAGTTAACATCTCCATCACATTCCATAATTATCATTTCTTTTTTGTGATGAGAACATTTTTGATGTAGTCTCTTAGCAACTTTTAAGTATGCAAAACAGCATTGTTAACTATAATCACAATGCTTCGCATGAAATCTCCAGAACTTATTCATCTTCTAATTGCAAGCTCACACCATTTGACCAATATCTCCCTACTCCCCATCCAGCCAGCTTCAGCCTTTTAGATTCCACACATAAGGGAGATCATACAGGATGTGTCTTTCTCTGACTTAACTCCCTCAGCATTAAGCTCCCCGACTCCAATCCGTGCTGTTGCAAGTGGCATGATTTCCTTCTTCTCCTGGCTGAATAATATTCCCCTGTCTCTGTGTATGTGTAAAAGTGCTCATTGAGTGAATAAAGGAAATGGAAGGGAAATGATGAGGATCTGTGGCCTATGTAATGTTCTGCTTAAGTGTGTTGAGTTGGAAGAGAGACTGAATGTGGTTAGTACGCTGGCTGTGTGCATTAAGCAGACCAGAGTGCACTAAATGTGGAGTGAATTGATTTTATACAACTATTCTCTGCTGTCTTTTTAGCCAAATAATGACTAATGCAATACTGCAAATGTGTTTCTCTGGAAATACTTTTTTGGGGAAGGGAGATGCATTTTACCTGATCTCTGGAATCTATGATAAAGATGACTTAGTGGGCTTATTTGACCTTGAGAAGTGTGAGACAAATGAAAGCTAACCTAAAAAGAATATTGAGCATTGTTCTTGCACAATCAACTATTTAGGCCAACGTTCCCCCCACCCTTAACGACAGAGAGGACACTACCGAAGGACAGAAAACTGGTTTGGAAGGTGAGCTCTAGAGGCCAAGTGCAGTCTGTCTTGGGGACTTCAGATCATGGCTGTTGCATCACATGTCCCAATGCCATATCCCTCCCTCTGGAAAAATCTTACCAAGTGACTGCAGCAGTGAGCCTCAGACTGTCCACACTGGGCAAGTGCCCAGCCGTCTCATGAAGCAGGCCAGAGGCTCTCCCTGGAGCAGGAAGACCAGGGTTTGCACCTCACCTCCTGCATTTTGCAGTGTTCCTCTGTTTTCTCCCTTCACCAAGCTATTGTTTGCCTCAGAACACCGCTTGCCCCATCTGCCAGTACTGTTTATATCCTCCTACTTCTCGCCTACTGTCCTAGCTTTGGAGTCCTCCCCTTGCCCTGATCTGGAGCTGTGTGTGCTGCCATAACTGACTTGCCTGTGGCTTCTGATTCAGTTCCAGCTCTGATTTCCTGTACTTGCTAGTCAATAGCTAGCACCTTCCCTCTGCTTCCTTGATTCCTCGGCTGGGCCCTTGCCACTCACTGAGTGCTTTTACGGGTTTGAATGTGGAGATGCAGCAAGAGATAGACTGGCAGGAAATGTATGGTCACGTAATCTGCACGTACCCAGCCATACGGTGGCAGGCAGACTTGCTACCTTTGGCTGTTTATCACCTCCCTTTTGCAATTATTCAGGGACTGCTTAATCCCTGGAATCTGATTTTATGCACAGGTTTAATTTTGGATGTACATATTTCAAGTTCCCACTTCCTTTCCTTTTCCTATTTTAGTCCTCTCCTCAAAGGGACATCAAACTGAGCCCTTCATAGAAGAACCTGTTCATGTCATACGTGATCAAGGAGAGTTAAGAGTCAGTTGTCTAAAAATGAGGAAGAGGCTCATGGTGCAGCTCTGTTACTTTCTCATTAAAAAAAAAAAATTAGGCCCTCCCTGGTGGCGCAGCGGGTTAAAGCACAGCACTGAGAATCTAAAGCCTCTTCCGCATGAGTTCGATTCCCGCCTGCCCTGGAGGTGACCACATGGCGCGGCAGACCTCTCCTGACCCGCCCGCTGCTCCCCTCAGTAGTGTACTTCGTCGATCTGCCTGTTCTGTTCCCCACTCTGTCTCTGGTGAAGCCTCTCACCGCCCCTGAGCCTCTGGCCTGTACCCCAGTTCTGTATGCACAAATAAATCTTTAAAAAAAATTTAACATTAAGATTATACACACAAATAATGCCATATATATATATATACATATATATATATATATAGTGTGTGTGTGTGTGTGTGTGTGTGTGTTAGCGCATTTTAGGTTCACAGCAAACATTGAAGGAAAATGTGGTGATCTCCCATATACCCCACCCTCATACAGACACCCCACACTCCACCTACCATTGTTAATGTCCCCTCCAGAGTGGTGCATTTGTTACAATGGAGGAGCGTGCTGTGGTCGTCATCATCACCCTACATCTGGTGTTGATGTCAGGGCTCACTGATGTGGGTTTAGACAAATGTGTAATGACATGCACCATCACTATCAACCAGTGTCTTCATTGCCCTAAAAACCCTCTGTGGCTTTTCCTTTTCTTTCTTTCCATTCTAGTCCTGACACCCAGTCATCTTTTTAAAAATTTTTCAAATTAAGGTATCATTGGTTTACAACGTTGTTCATGTTTTCGAAGTGTCAGACCCCCCATTTAGGTGTTACCCTACTGTACCCACCACACTTCCATAGTCCACCACTATAGCCCATTTTTATTATCCATAGTTTTACCTTTTCTAGAATGTCAGATAGTTAAAATCAGCCTTCTCAGACTGGCGTCTTCCAGTAGGTAGTAAGTGTTTAAGGTTTCTGTGGCTTGGTAGTTTGATCCTTGGTAGCACTGCATGATACGCCACTGCCTGGATGAGCCAGGGTTTCTGCATTCACCCACAGAAGGACATCTAGGTTGCTTCCAAATTTTGGCAATTGTGGATAAAGCTGCTATAAATACCTGCATGCAGTTTTGTGTCAACATACATTTTGTGGTAAGAGTATGTTAGTTTTATAAGAAACCACGAAACAGCCTCCCAAAGTGGCTGTCCTCCTTGGGTCCCCCACCAGTAGGGAACGAGTTTCTCTTTGCCCTACAATCTTGTCAGCATTTGGTGTTGTCGCTGTTCTGGATTTTGACCATGCTGATGCTTTTGTGTTTTGTTTTGCAACTTATTTCCTCTTGACAATATGTCTGTTGTTTTCGAAAACAGGCCCTAAGCATTATGTGACTCTTTGTTACTAATTCAAATTAAAATCCCAGTCCTCCCAAGGCTCCATACATGAAGGATTTGCAATGTGCAGTAACAACCCTTGTTTTTCTAGATTGAATAAAGCTCAAGGTTATTTCCCACATTAACCCAGGTCATCTTGGTGATGGATACATGGTCGGCAAATAGGAATTACTGAATTGGGCTGCCTATTGTGATAACCCGCTGGGTGGTATTGCCCTAGTCTTCTGATTTCCATTTAATAGAGGGTTAATATGAGGTTCAGTATCTGCTCTTCTATCAGAAGTTTTTGGCTAAGATAGTAAAGTTTAAGGAAAAGCACCATGCAAGTTATACTATCATCATAGTTTACTAGACTGCTGTGACAAAGTGTCACAAATTGGAATGGTATGAAACAATGAAATTTCATTCTTGCAGTTCTGAAGGCTGAAAGTTCAGAATCAAGGGGTTGGCAACGCCTTTCCCTCTGTGAAGGGTCTAGGGAAGAATCTGTTCCACGCTGCGTTCTGCTCTGGTGTCTAACAGTCTCCGGCGTTGTGTTCGTACGGTGGCGTCACTCCAATCTCAATCTTTGCCTCCATCTTCACACAGCGTTCTCCCATCTGTGCCTGGCAGCTGCTGGGTCCAAATTTCCCCTTCTTCAAAGGGTGCCAGTTATGTTGAATTAGAGCCCACCCTAAGGACTTAAATTTTAATGTCTTGACGACATCTACAAATTTATTCTTTCTAAATAGCCTCGCACTCACAGGTATTGGAGGTTAGGATGCCAACATATATTTTGGGGAGACCAAATGCAGTCACAGTACACAACAGTCTTTTACCTAAAACCCTTTGGACAGCAGTGTTTTGACATTCAAGTGTTTCTGATATAAAAAATGATAGTATAATAGATAGACCCTTTATAAGGTGTCATTCCCAGAATGTTTTATATTATTTCAGCCCCAAAATACAAACATGCACCAAGTGCGATAAAGACCATTAATATGTCCTCATTAGTTCAGATTTTACTGTCAGGTGGGTTATAAGTTAACTTCCAGCTTAGAAAGATCTTTGGTTGTCAGAATTGCAAATAATAGATTGTGGGTCAATATCGTCCTGACTTACATAACTTTCCCTTGGAAAGCTTTGTCTCATAATTCCTCTCGTCTACATTTCCAGTATCAGAACCCTGACTCTTGCCCTTGTTACCTCATGGTTATGCACCATACTAGGTTGCTAGCAGTCTCCTGTTCTCATTTACTCCGAACTTCTGATCCAGTCTCTCTGAGGTTCCCCCCTTCAGTCTGTTCGCACTCTAGTGTGCACTCCATAATGTCTACCCTGTGTGCATGCTTTCCCTCTCTGCTTAGAAGATAAGGCCCCAGTGTCCAAATGTCTGACTCACCCATCAAGGCCAAGTTCAAATGATACATGTAGAAAGTCTTCTTTGATGCTTTTGGTTGGATGTGACCTCATTCCTTCCTCATGCCTTATTATCATGATCAAGTTAACATTTTAAAGCACCTAACCATATGCCAGGTGCTGTTCATAGTACTCTGCATATTTTAACTAGCTTAATCCTCACCGTAGTCTGTGAGCTAAGTCTTCCTTGCAGTCCTGTATTACAAATGCAGAAACTGAGGCTAAGAGAAGTTAAGTAACATCCCCAAAAGCGCACAGCCAGTCAGCAGCACATGTGGAATTTAAACACGTGGCATCCAGCCCCACAGCTGCCAGGTTTAACGCTGCACCAAGCATTGTGGCCCTGTTGTATCACTCTCCCTGGTTATGCCTATTAACACTTCCTCTTTAGATACTAGCTCTATCAAATGTTACCTGGACTTTTTCCTTTGTATCTTCCCTAGCCCCTAGCATAGTGCTTTGCACTTAGCAAGAAATCCTTTATTGTTTTAGGGGATCTGCCTTTTGTAACAAATTAACCCTGAAATCTTAGTGGCTTGCCACAGTAGCGCTTACTTCTTGTTTGTGCAATAAATTATTGTAGGTATTTCTCATTGGGTGGCTCTTCTCCCAAGCATAATTTGGGGGCCTGATTTTATTAATCTCATGACTGTTGTCTTCATCACTTGACATCCCAAGGTTGTCTTCATCCCTCGCAGATTATCCCCCTCCCAGGCAGCTGACAGAAAGGTGACAAGTATAGGGAGGACTGTGAATGGAGGTTTTCATGGCCCCAGCCTGTAGGTGGGATGCATATTCCACTGGCCAAAGCTCAAGCACCTGGCCACATGGAACTGCAAGGAACCGGGGAATGCAGTTACTTATGTATCTGTCAAGGAGGAAAAAAAAACCAGCACCAGTAGAAGCCCAGATTGAGTAGATGCCACCTCTGGAGGCCTGCAGTGTGTTATCACTGAGGGTTTCAGTGAATGAGTCTCCTCTCTCAAAATGTCTTTTAACCATTAAAGAGTTACTACATGCCATCATTATGTGGCTCTTGCTCTTCTATCTTGTCCTCGGGATATTGTGAACACATACCACAGAAATCTTGGTAAACCTGGGCCTGCTCTCTGAGTGACATGAATGCTGGAGTTTTCTCTGGGACAGCTGCATCTCGGCTCTTTGTTCTCATGAACTTGCTTTGTGACTTGTTGGACTCCAGCCCAGAGCAGTATTTTAGTCAGGAGTAGAGTGGGAGTTGGCAGGTCAGAGTCCTGATCTGCTGCCCGTTTGCTTTGTCACTCAGAGTAAGCAACTTGCTCTTGGACTCAGTTTCCTCTGTGCATATTGGAAGTTGAATTAAAAGCAATTCAAGATCCCTTCTCCCAGAGCAGGGGTTCTCAGAGGGTGGGGATCTGTGTCATTCCCATGTTTCCCTAGAAATTGACATGATGCCCAGTCTGTACCTGATGTAATGTGAGTGCTTAAAGGGAAAAAAAAAAAAAAAAAGAGTGAATCTAAACCTGAGAACACTATGGAAAGTGTGTAGTCCAAATAAGTACAGTGTAGTTGTTGGAGTTTTAACTAAAGTCCACCTGCATTCCTGAATATGGCTTGTAGTGGCCATCTGCCAGCAGAACAAGCTGCCATGTGAGCCCTCTATGGGTCAGTGGACCCACGGCTCACTGGTGGAAAGCTACACCACAGTCTGTCTCAGAGTTCCTCTCAGAAATGAACACAAAGACAAAACACTCGTGGTTTCAATAGGCACCTTCTGCCTACCTGGAGCAGCAGTCTCCTGTGTCACCCTGGGTTGTTCATTCTGTAAACTTGGCCTCTCGGCCATGGTGAAGACATCCTCAGTGTCATTATGTCTCTGGAAGCCCAGATCTATATTTCTCCTTGATCACTGCCCTCAGGTCTCAGGCTCTCTCCTGTGCTGATGCCTTTAATCACAGCATCCTCTATAGTTTCTCCCAGCGCAAGCAAGTTGGGCATCAACAATATATTTCTTCTTCTGTATGTTAACTCATGGCTGTCAGCAGGCTATTCAGCTCAAACTCCTTTCAAAGCAAATGAGACTTGAGCAGGAGCCCTGGGACTCTGTGTGTGTGCGCGTAGGTCACCCTGGCGTCCTCCTGGCCCTCCTCTCTACCTGCTCTCCAGCCCTGTCGCCACTGTCCATGTGCCTGGGAACCACCAGATCAGGTCTCATTGTGCCCTTCAATCATGTTTGAATTGGGAGTCACAGGAAGTTCCGACTTGCCAAGTCATCCCTCATCCCCAGACGCTCCTCCACACACAACATCACGAGGCATCACATCAGCGAGCTGCTCGTGGATTTTCAATTTCCAGCCTTTCATCTAGGGCTCCTCTGCTTTCGTTTTCTTAATTACTGCTGCTTATAATTTCTATCCTTGTTTATTATCAGTTTCCTCCCACTGGAACATGACCTTCTCGAAGGCACAGATTTCTCTTGTTCGCTATGTCTCCTCAGTGCCACGAAAGGTGCCCAGCACATGGTAGGGACATACCAGATGGTGGTTGAAGGGCTCCTCCCAGGGGTGGACACACGCTGCATGGGAAAAGCTTCCCAGGACTTGATGCTCCTTTACCTGCTTCCAGAAATTCTGTTCTGTTCTTTTCAGCATCAGCTCCCTTTAAGTTTCCCTGCAGGTCTCTGGCTGCCCCATTGGGGTCATGACCACAGTGACTGTCCTCTGTAGGCTGGGCAAGCCTGCGCACCTAGCTAAACAGTGAGGCGGAGTAGCCCTCCCCGCACACCCACCCCCATCCCTTTGTGCTGTCTTTGGGCGGGCCTGGTGGACAGGTACATGTTACAAGACAGCCTTCTCTTGAAAGCCAAGCAACTGAAGTCCCGCCACAAAGTCTGCTGAAGAGCTATCTGGATTCCAGTTTCTTTGTACAGTATAGACCAGTCGGCGACAGCATCCCTCCCACTTTCTCCCCCTCCACTTCCATTTCTTTTATTTGTTATCTGCATTCTGACTAAGCTCTGAAAATTTTACTTTTTTCAGCCCTCCCAGTGAGGTTTGAATTACAGTTATCATTGTGTATTACCTGTGCTAACATTCACCATGTGTGCATATAGGTGTATGTATGAATTAGTATTTTCTAAGGAACATGTTATTTTATTTTTAAGATTAATTTATTAGGGCCCTCCCTAATGGGACTGCACTGCAAGCTGGCCGCAACAACTTCAATGAGAGTTCGATCCCCGACCCAGAAGGTGATCTGCATGGTGCAATGAACCTCTTCTGTCTCACCTGCTGCTCCCCTCAGCAGTGTGCTTAGTCGATCTGTCTGTTCTGCTCCCCACTCTGTCTCTGGTGAATCCTTGTACCGCCCCTGTATCTCTGGCCTGTACCTCCAAGTTCTGTGTGCATAAATAAATGTTTAAAGGAAAAAAAAAACTTAAAATTTAATAAAAATATTTATTTATGCATACAGTACTGGGGTACAGGCCAGAGGTGTGGGGTGTTGAGAAGGTTCACTAGAGACAGAGCGGGGAGTAAAACAGGCTGACTGACTACAATCCACTGCTGAGAGGGGCAGTGGGGGAAACAGGAGTTTTGCTGCGCCCTGGCTAGGATAGAACTCAAGCTACAGTGACTGCTACTAGTAGCTTTATTGTGCTAAGACTTAACTGCTTGCACCACCAGGGGGCCCTGAATTAGTATGAATTAGTATTAGTACTAATCAAATTAATTGAAAAGTGTGAAAATCCTCTTAAGGAGAGATAACAGGTGCTGTGAGAATGAGATCTTATTGCTGCACAATATATTAAAGAGTGCTCAAGAAATGGATCTTAAGGATCATTCCTGATCAGAGGTGCTGCCCAACTTCTTTGTTTGAAGCAGAATTTCCAGCAAGAAAGTGATGGCGGATAAAGTTATACCTGTGTCACTATATCCCATCATCTGACTGTTCTCTTCCCTTCCTTAATTACTTTTCCCATGAATCGCTAAAGCTTGGACTTCAATATCAGAACCTTTGACTGGGGGCTCTTTCTCCCATCCATCAAAGAGTTTGGGCAAAGTGTCAGGATGGTGCTAATCCTAAGGACAAGAAGGCTGCTTGAATGCACTCTTGTAACATATAGCAAATGTTGCATATATCATGCAAGAATCTGATCTTAATAGAAACATGCAATGGTATAGTATGAGATTATTTTTTGAATTTAGCAATATTTGTTTCTTTTTCTTTTTTTAGTATACTTCCTTTTTGTACAATGTATGTTTCCCCGTGAAATTCCCGCCGCCAGTCCCCCCTGCACCGTCACCATACTCCCTCGTGTTTTTCCACCCTGCAGTGGCTCCTCTCCCTGCTCCTCCCTACAAAAGGTCTCACAGAATGTTTCTGCTCTACAGTTGCCTGGTGATTTTGATTTGTACTTTATTATAGTTACTTTTTTTTTTCTTTTAAAAAATTTAAATTTATTTGTGCATACAAAAGTAGGATACAGGTCAGAGGCTCAGGGGCAGTGGGAGGATTCACCAGAGACAGAGTGGGGAGCAGAACAGAAAAATCGACAAAGCACACTGCTGAGGGGAGCAGCAGGTGAGGCAGGAGAGGTCTGCCACGCCATGTGGGTCACCTCTGGGGTGGGGATCAAACTAGCACTGAAGTGGCCAAGGCCAGCTTTGTAGAGCTGCACTTTAACCTGCTGAACCACCAGGCAGGGCCCACTTTTTTTTTCCTGATTCCTTTTTTGTTTTCTCTATAGTCCTCCTATAAGCAAGACCATTCAATATTTTTCTTTTTCTTTCTGGATTATTTTGCTGAGCATAATCCCTTCCAGCTCCATCCATGTTGCTATTTCTTTAAATCAACACTTCTTTTCTTTAGAATCATAACATCTCTGAGAATTCAGATATGGGCTTTCATTTCGCAGTATAACTGCGAAATTCTAATTCAGGGTTCATCACTACTCTGTAAATTCTTATCAGAAGACTTAAATCCATTACAAGCAAGACTTTTTAACTTGTTTATTACTTTTAGGTCCTCAAAGTTAACTCAGTTTCTTGTCACACGAATTCTTTATAGCAAGAGACAACCTCAGATCTTGACTTATGAGAAACTATAATTTCCTTATCACATAGACATTTTGTGCAGGTATCTGATGTGAACAATCCGTCTATGTGAGAAAAACTAAAATCAGCTTGGTCACCTGGATGGTGGTGAACACGCTTTTGGCAGTGAACATGATGTAGCACGAGGCACATACACCAGGCCGGAGTAGTCTTGGTGCTGATCTGTCAGTTCAGTCTACCACATCCCTGGCTCATTTCTGGTGCTGACGTGCCTGAGTTTGGCTTTTATTAGGTCAAATGATAATTACTGTAGATACTAAGCCCCAATCCTAGCAAAAGATGAAATTAAAATTGAAGTCGGAATTAACTATTGATTTACTAGAGAAAAGGAGAAGCAGAATGTTAGTTTAAACAAAGAGGAAGAACAATAAAGAAGACTGTGTTTGACGGTAGACTTTTCCTTTCCAAGCTGCATGCCCGCTGTTACCCCAAATTCAACTGAGCATCTCCTTTGTAAGATACTACAAGCCATCTGTCAATATATCTGTTAACAGATGTTAATGATGCCTGTATGGAGGGATTTGAGTGAGGGCTGTTGACAGACACAATGGAATACTACTCAGCAATCAAAAAAGTTACATTCATGCCATTTGTGGCAACATGGAGGGAGCTTGAAGGGATGATGCCAAGGAAGTAAGAGAGAAGAAAAAGGATACATACTGGATGGGTTCCCTTATATGCAGAATACAGAGAACCAAACAAAGGGTCAGAAAAAAGATAAAACTTGCAGGGTGACTACAGATATGAGGCCTCCAGTAGAGGTGGGAGCAGGAGAGGGCTCAAAGCGGGAGGGGGGGGCACATGGGACTGCGACTCTACATCATGGATTCTGTGGTTTGGAGGAGCTCTGGGGACTACACTTGGGGGAGAAATCAGCGCTATCCAAAAATGAGCTACGATGTAAGAAAATAAATACAAAAAAGCAAAAAAAGAATCCTATCATAATACCTTGCAAGTAATGAATGCTGCTACCAAATACTGCCCAGCGGAGGTATGAAGAAACAGCCCAGGCAGTCTGCAATGCCGTCTCCCTGGAGGGAAAACTGCCGAAGAAACACCACCAATTTCACAGTAATTTATGGGAAGATTAGGGAGAGGAGATGTGAATACAAAGAAGGCATGTCTCAGCAAACTCAGTAACAGCAGGGGCTTCCCCTAGGGTCAGTCTTCGGATGGAATCTGAAGTGTGCAGAATCCTGTATCATTTGGGCCTTATGAGGAATGCTGCTTAGAACAAAGGACTGTTTCTAAAAACTGCTGACATGAAATCTGCCAGTGATGTTTGACAGGTTGAGGAGAAATATAGAAGGATAGAGGAATGTCAAGAACAACAGCTGGAAATGTTGAAGGAGACAATGTTCACGTGGTACATTTCCCGCAGGCCAGTGCAAGGAAGAACTCATCAGGGTGGCTGATGGCCTGGGGGGTGAAAGCCACGTCAGGCCTGCTACCATTGCTCTGGGCCACTGACTCCCAACTGCAGCAGATTCGACCCTTGGTGGCAGTGGCAGTTAGTAATGCCTGGAGACGTTGTTGGCTGTCTCAGCTAGGGGGAGGAAAGGCTGTTCAACTGACTTCTAGTGAGAGAGGTCAGGGGTGCTGCTTAACATCCCACAGTGCATGGGGCACCCCAGAATGGCGAATTGCCCAACCCTGAAGGTCAGTAGTTCCAAGGTGTGAAATGCTCTTCTCAGTATTTTAGTTCTACTATAGGATCAAGTAAAACCAACTGATGTTACATCTGTGACTGTGTTGCTTTAGTTCCGTGTAGAATCACAGAATTGCAGTTTAGTGTTTTGGCTTCAGCTAAGTCAAAAACCACCACAACAAGTACATGTACAAAATTTACCATTGGTATTTGTGTTTTAAAAAGATAGGGCTTATGCCCCGTGTGAGATAGTTAATGCTAAATTTTACAGCCAGTAAAGGAAGAATGCCCTTTACTGAGGGAACTTTCCTGCATTCCCTATAAAATAAAATCCATGTAATAGATCAATCCCTTTTGCTTTAGGAGCCAGGAAATTCAGGACAAATCTTGAAATCAATCATGATTTTTGAGCATTTGAACCTGATAGCTGGAATAATTTATGTTTTTCTTTTCATCAGTTATGATTCTCTGTCCATTTCTATCAAATTACATATATATATGAATATAATTTGTAAATATCCATATATCTTATTTTCTCATAATAAAGTATTTTGCTTTATTTTTTTTAATGATTCTTACATGAACTACCTGGATTGTTTATATGTAAGTTATTACTGTGGTCCCCTCTAAGCAGTGTACATTTATGCAATTTTATGCACTAAATACTTTATTATCATGTCAGACATTGCACTATTGTAGGAAATCCAGTGAAAACAAGACAAACAGGGTCTCCCCTTGTGGATAGAGCCTGTTTGTGGAATACAAAGAAGTAATGTGGGCAGTTAAAACTGAGTATGAAAAGTGCTATAATAAGGAAATCTGTGCATATAGAAGGAGCACCAAAGTAGGTGTGGTGTTTAGGGACAATAGAATGAAACATCAATAGCCTTGAATGTCACTATCAGTATCTTTGAATATAGCCAAACTAAGGTTTGAGGGGTAGCCAATAAAGCCATGAAATATACAGAGAATGTTCAGTGGGGAGTGAGAGTATCCAGTAGTTTCTCCTTACCCCCAGAGGATATGTTCCAAGGCCTCCAGTGGATGCCTGAAACCATGGATAGTACAGAAACCTCTATCTTTTTTTCCCTAAACATACCTATGACAAAGTAGGCACAGTGAGAGGTTACCGACTATGTCTAATAATAAAATATCATGATTATCACAATTATATGTAAAAAGATTGTGTGAATGTGGTCTCTCAAGATTCCTTATAGAACAGAATATTTTGGGATTGCACTTGACTGTGTGTGAATGAAACCATGGGAAGCCGAACCTGAATAAGGGAGTCTACTGTGAGTCATATCCTAGAGCTAGAAAGGGTATGCTTGGCCTTAGGGAAGGAAAGAGAGTGAGCAGGACTAGAGCAGAGTGGAATGGATGGGCTGTCAGTGGAGAATTGGGGGAAAGAAGAGGTGATAAGTTTGGAGGGATAACTAGGAGTCTGATGCAAGGACATGTGAGCTAATTTGGAATTTGGAATATAAGAACAACAGATTAATCTTGACATTTATAAGCAGGAGGCTCACACAATCAGGTGTGCATCTTAAGCTTAAGAATAGGAGGCTGAAACAGGGCCAGACTGGACTCAGAGGATTTCTTGGGAGATAGATATTTTCTGCCAGGGCAAGGGACACGTGTGATCTGGACTTGAATTATGGCCGTTGGCGTAACAAGAGACAGATACAGTCAAGAAATACTGGGGAATGGAATCAGCAGAATTTTTTAAAAAGATTTATTTATTGGGCCCTCCCTGGTGGCGCAGCGGGTTAAAGCACTGCACTAAGAAACTAAAGAGCCGCTTCCGCATGAGTTCGATTCCCGCCTGCCCCGGAGGTGACCACATGGCGTGGCAGACCTCTCCTGACCCGCCCGCTGCTCCCCTCAGCAGTGTGCTTAGTCGATCTGCCTGTTCTGCTTCCCGCTCTGTCTCTGGTGAATCCTCTCACCCTCCGCATCTCTGGCCTGTACCCCAGTTCTGTACGAATAAATAAATAAATCTTTAAAAAAAAGATTTATTTATTTATGCATATAGAACTGGGGTACAGGCCAGAGGTGTAGGGGCGGTGAGAGGCTTCACCGAGGCAGAGTGGGGATCACAATAGATTGAACTCATGCTAAAGTGGCTTTAGCTTCTTAGTGCTGCATTTACCTGCTGTGCCACCAGGGAGGGCCCGGAATCAACAAAATTTTATGTTTGCTTGAATGTGTTAGATGAAGGTATGGAGAAGTCTGGAGTTAGACCCAGATTTTGATTTTATAGCATTATTCAGTAAGACGGGAAAGCAGGTAAGAAGTTTGATGAAAATGGACATTCTGAGTTTGACATGTATGCTTGCATATTCAAGTGTGTGATCCAGTAGGCTGGAGGGAGCCTGAAATGTAGGTGAGAATGTTTGGGAGGAGGTATGGAATTGAGCTTCACCCTCTTCCAATAATTAAAGTCACAGGAGTTGAGATTTAAAAAGCAACTAACCAAGAAGGAGGTGGAGCCATTCTAGCTTTTTAAAGAGGCAGAGAGAGGAGTTTGCTAAAGGAATGGAGATACCTAGCTGTCCAGGAACACCACAAGATGTGTTTCCTTGAGAGTATGTTTGATAGGAGGGAGTCTTTGGCAGTATTTAATGTCTAAAAAAGTTAACTGGAAATATCCATTGATTTAGCAATAGGGCAATCTTTTATTATAACAGAGAGAATAGTTTCAGTGGAATCACTTTGATTTGAGGAAAGGACAATAAAAGGGAAATAAAACTAGAGAGAACTGTGGGCCCAAGAGCAAATGGAAGAAAAGCTATCTTACGGTGTTGACAAAAGGGTGCTGGGAGCTGCTGAGCAAACTGGTGAATCCGTTCCCAGTAAGCAAGTGAGGATGTGCTTGCAGGCCTCGTTATGCTCTAGGAAGTAGAAAATAGCATCATGAGGAAAGTTTTAAATAATTGCCGTGGAAATTGGGGGAGAAGTATGACCAAAGAAACACAAAGGCTATGAGTCACAGGAATTCTGAGAAGCAATTAAGGCTGGGCTCCCTTCAGCATACCACTCATCCATTCCATTTAGGGTTCTCCTCTGCAGTTGTCAGCATCTTGGTGAAGGTGGCATTGAGGTAGACAGCTGTTGTACTAGGGCTGAGGTTTGGCTAAGTGGATTTCAGAGAAGGGTGAAAGAAGCACATTATGGAAATTGAGTTCCATAAACTAAGTGAAATAGAGAAGAAAGTGAAGGCAGAAGGTGAGGGCGATGGGTAAGGAGAAACTTATAAGAGTGGTCAGGGAAGTGGGGTATCCCTGGGAGGTCAAAGAATAGAGAATTGAAAAAACTGGAGGCAAAAGGAGTGCAAGGGGAGCTATTTGAAAGTAAGATTTGGGGACGGGCCCTGATCACGGGTTGATGGAGAGCAGAACAGGCAGGGTCTTAAGGTGGGAGCAGCGTTGGTGAGCAGAGATTCCTAAAAGGGGGGAAAAGGGGAGCAGGCATGAGGAAGACATGGGAATCGGAGTTGGGTGCAAGTCTTCCTGTTTTGCTTTTAGCAGAAGTTTATTTTATACATTTGGAGTGGGATGACATCAGCACATGAACCGGACTGAGAGTTTATAATCATCTTTTTTTTCTAAGAACAGTTTAGGGTCGTATTGACCTTCAGCTGAGATTATAACATTTATTATTCTTAAAATCAATCTATTAAAGTTAAGACAGGTACATAAATTCATAAAATTTAAGGCTAACATTGTTATATTTACCACAGTGATGACTGGCTAAAATAACGTCCCTTTAAACTTTAAATACTACTTAATGATCTTCATTCTCATTGAGAGATCTTAGAGGGTAAAGTCAAGTCGAAGACTAGGGTGGAGGCTGAGCTGGAGATGTGAAAGAGGATAAAGTGAGGTCTCAGGCCAAGGTGAAGTTTTGAAAGAGGGTAAGGCAAAGTTGAGGGCTAGGTTGGAGAAGTTTTCTTGTAGACAAATCACTAAAGAAGATACTAAGATTCCTCATTTAAAGACTAAGCAATAGGGCCCTCCCTGGTGGCGCAGCGGGTTAAAGCACTGCACTAAGAAGATTAAGCCACTTCCTCATGAGTTCAATCCCCTCCTGCCCGGGAGGTGATCCACATGGCGTGGCAGACCTCTCCTGACCCGCCCGCTGCTCCCCTCAGCAGTGTACTTCGTCGATCTGCCTGTTCTGCTCCCCACTCTGTCCCTGGTGAATCCTTTCACCCTCCGCATCTCTGGCCTGTACCCCAGCTCTGTATGAATAAATAAATAAATCTTAAAAAAAAAAGAGACTAAGCAATAAAAAGCTTAAGTAAAAGAGTAGAATGATAAGATTTGGGTTCTCATCGGGGCAGTAAAAGAACTCTGATTATTTTTAACATGTTCTAGTACTGCCTTGTTTTACAATACTGATTTTGTTACAAGCCAGTTGCTTTTGTTAATCAGCAGTTGTAATATTATTTTTGACTTCAAGAGGAATTTCCCATCCTGGGGCAGTGCTTGCTTGTCTGGGCCAGGCAGCGCCTTATGAGGTTAAGGCAATCCAGTTGTAAACTGATGATTGCTCAGAACATTTTGATGATTATACAAAAAAGGGAGGTCATAACATAAGTTAGCATGGAAATTCTGATTTTTCAGAGCATTTCCGTTCTATCCAGAATTTGTTGGTCGATAGAAGTTGCATAGCTTGTGTTAAGATTGCAGACACAGAGGCGTGCCAAGGAAGACAATAGGAAGACGGCGTGCCTGTAGGAAAAGGTGGAAAAGGTAACCTGGATTTGAAGAGCAGTCACAACGGGTCGTTATGGACGTACCCTCCCAGAATAAGGGAGGACAGAAGTGGAGACGGCACCGTGTCATTCCCAGAGCAGTGCTTTCTGGCAAGGGCTGGCGGCCTGAGACGCAGCTGGCATGGTAAGGTGGTGCTGGATCTGTTTCTCCACCATGCTGCTTATGAGACGTGAGACTGCGCATTTCATTTGGGACAGTTCTAAGTGACACTGGGAGAACATAAGAAAAATATCAGCCATAATTTCACCCTCTGATTGATCACTGTCAGCACATCCGGGAAGGTCACATTAGAGGTGGTATAAGAAGTCTTCGAATGAAGACATAGTGCAGACAAACAGTGGATGAAGTCTTGGATCTAGAGCCTTGGTGGGAATGCGGTGGGGGGGGGGGGTTGGCTACAAGCCGATTCATCATTCCAGTGGTCAGTTCATTTCCCTACTATCAGGTGTCAGTTTCTGAACAGTTTAGGCTCACAGGGCTGCCAGGCTTTTCAGTGCTCTTCGTGCTTATGCTTCATTGGGAGCTTCATCCATCTAGCTCTTGCGTCTTGCTGCTTACTTCCACTCATTGATTTAGTTGGAAACATTCTCCTCTGGTGTGTCATCCTGCTTGAGATGAGCCTTAAGTGAAGTCACTGGCATTACCAGTGCTGTTTCAGCAGGTGTGAGTAGAACACCAGTAACCCTGCCCAATTGCCCCACCCTCTCTTGTTTTTTCACTGGAGGTTTGTCCAGCTACTGTCTTGTGGTTTTAACTATTAAAGAACTGGGTTGGGCAAATTCCGAGAACAGCGGGTTGCCATCACGGCAAGGCGTTACTTCTTTGGCTAGCGGGTTTACTTCTTTGCTGCGTGCTATTGTGTATGGCTACAGGTGTGTCTCGGTGCAGGGTATGCACAGTGGAGTCGGTGGCAGCCAGTGTTTGCGTGTTTCCGGCAGCCTTCCTGGAGGCAGCTCTAGCATAACTGTGAAAAGGATGGGGGGAGCTGACAAGCCAGCTTGGCAGCTGTTCCTCCTGAAACTGTACTTCACCCCGTGAAGCCAACAGGGAAGGCAGGCAGTCTCTGAGTGGTTTAGGCCTGGTTTGGGCACCATTAAAATCCTCCACGTGTACTATGAGGATGCTTCATTTCAGACATTCAGAGTGTTGAAAAAAGTTTAATCAGTAGTTGTTTATTGGCATCAAACTCAAGGTGAATGATTTTTCATGTGGGAAATAACAATACAACTTGAACTTGGAGGGCATTTTCCCTCTCCAGCTAACATTTCAAATGTTTCATGGCTTCTAACGCTCTTTTGTGTACAGTATGGTTTCTTGCTTATATAAACCTACAGAGTTGGTACTGTGCCCCAGTTTAATGATGAGTGAAAGGATTTTTGGAAAGGGAAAGTAAATTTCCAAGGGCTAGGTTTAAGCAATGAAGTTCAGATAAAAACACTGGCTATCAAGCTTTAGGGATTTTATTACAACATGCTAACTTGGAGCAAGTAAGGTTCCTTGAGTTTGTATAGTAATGATGAGTGTTAGACTTGATCTCCAGCTATATTTCAAGGTTAATACTTTATAAATGCAACTAAATCATTAAAGATTAGGCCAGGGGATAGAAGTTTATTTATTGATTCAGTCTGGCCTCTTGAGTTTCTTGATATTTGGTGAGATGGTACATTTGTCAGTGCGTTGGAAAAGCATTTTGTTTCCTCCAGAATGAAGAGCACAGCTCTTGAATTTTAAACAGAAGAAACGACTGTGCAATGGTGCTCATGGGTATGAAACAGAAACAAGCCTCATGTCAGTCTAGGAAGCCAATAGGCAGTTCCTGCACAGCCCTGCTATCATCATCCGCTAAGTCTGTGCCTTAAAAACAATGGAACTATGGTGACACACCTGAGGGGAGAAGTCCTATACTGTTCAAATCTTAACAAGAATGCAAGAAAAAGCTACTTCATTAAAAAATCAGTTCATTTAAACACGATTAAAAACTAATGGATATAAATGCTAGCCTCTGGAAATCTGTGTAGTAAATCAGTCTATCTTTCTGTCCCAAACTCTATCTAGTGAGGTTGTTGGTGGTTAGATATGTTTATTTTCAAAGCTATACTGTACAATATTACAAGTTGTATAATGGAATTAAACTATGAAAGAAAGTATTTCTACCTAGTTATCTTATTAGTTACAAGGATAAAAGATTCCTTTACTGTAGAGAACTCTGACAAGCAGCGCCTAAACCAAGTGATCCAAGTTAACTCTCCCAAAGTTAGGA
Organism: Condylura cristata; assembly: GCF_000260355.1. NCBI lineage: Eukaryota > Metazoa > Chordata > Mammalia > Eulipotyphla > Talpidae > Condylura > Condylura cristata. The sequence goes on from NW_004567128.1 coordinate 2,630,263, forward strand.
TAAATGTGAGTCAGGAGAGGGTGTAAAATGAAGAACACAACGTCCAGGTCTTTGCCTAGATACTGAATCACGATCTACTCGTGAGAAGTGTACACAAATGCAGACTAAGACAGACGTCTGCAACAGACTGACCACACTCCTCAAACTCAAGTGCTGTTAGAAATGGCAAAAACGCAGAGGCACCACTCCAGAGGGAAGGAGGTCAAAGGTACATGGCACCTAGGTGCAGTGAATTCCAGATGAACCAGAAAAAGAAAATTGCTGAGTCTTCATTAGAAAACTTACTCAAATTAAAAGTTGGAGAAGAAAAAATAGTGATACTTTGCAAACAATTGAGAACGAACCTCTTGATGTTTGTCTAGAAATCATAAGGATTGATTTCAATGTTATTTTCTTGAAAACAATCTAGAGCTCAGAAATGAACAGCTGGCAGAGAAGCCTTTGCATTTTCTTCATTATTTCAAAATGCAATAAAAGTAAGAAACCCTGCCTATTCCAAGTGAAAGAAATTTATTGCAGAACTTACTTCAGCTTAGGCATTTTCTAACCTACACAGATCAATTTGACTTACAGAGAAGTTTAAAATTTAAATAGTTTCTTTATTATGATTGATCTGTTTTAATCTTTAAGTGAGGCAGTTTAAAGATATTTTTGTTCCGATACGTGATCCCCCTTTAAAAGTGTTTATCTACTGAGTGAGTTGTAGGGTGCTGTACGAGGATTCTAAGACAGCCATTCAGGTACCATTGACACAGTAGTGTGGGGACACAGATTAATTTGTAGATGCCTCTGTTTCCATAGTTCACCACCTCCACACCTGGGAAAGTATCGGTGTTTGGCTTAATATCTTCGTTGGAATCTACTTACATGTCTATTTATTACATGGACATTTGTTGAGCAGTTACGAGATTATGGCCCTTTCCTGGGTACTGCGACTGTCCAGAAAAATGACACCTTATCTTTCTCCTTACACAAGCACTGCATGGCATCTAGATAGTTCTCCAATATTCTCATCTGGCTTGTAAGTAATATTTAAAGTTTTATTAAAAGAGGGCAAGAATACCTACTTCAAAACTTGAGTTTTCTTGGGCTATCGAAGCTTTTAATGAATGGATGCTTCTTTATTTGTTGCTTGCCTTTGGTCACGTTTTGGAATCATGAAATGGTTATTTGCAACCATTTTGTCCACCTATCTACATATTTTTGGGAGAGAGGATTTGCCGTAATCTTAAGTCCATTATAGAGAGAAGTTCTGATTAATTATAAGGGTTTGTGAAGAAAAATAGGAGTTCTGTGGTGAAAGATGTGCTGTATGACTAATTTAGTGAGTAATGATAAAATCCTGTAAATCAAGCAGGAAGGTAGTTGAAATTGATGAAGATTTAAAATAAGAAGGAAATTATATATCAAGTTTAAGAACTGCAAATATTAAACCTCTCCAAAACAACTGTCTTATTTATTTATTTATTTATTTATTTATTTATTTATTTATTATTTATTTATTTATTAGAGTAGTTTATTTTTACATCATTCTGTGCCTTTTTCCATATCAATTGTAATCCCCATGGGATTCCCATTACCAAATCACCCATGTGCCATCACCATAGTCCCATGCACTCCCCCCCACCATTTTTGGTCCCATTCCCCACTCCACCCCAGAAATGCCTCTGGCATATAACTGTTCACTATTATTATTTCTGCCCCCCCCCCCGTCCTTTATGTTCCTGCTCTGAGTTAAGCCATCTGGTATTTTTCTTTTTCTTTCTGGCTTATTTCACTAAGCATTATTCCTTCCAGCTCCATTCATGTTGCTGCAAGAGGCACAAGCTTATCTTTTTGATTGCTGAGTAATATTCCATCACATGTATGGATCACCTATTTTTAATCCAGTCATCTACTTTTGGGCATTTGGGTTGTTTCCATGTCTTTCCTATTGTAAATAAAGCAGCAGTAAACATGGGATGCAGGTGTCTTTTTGAATCCGTGTTTTTGTGTCTTTTGGGTAGATACCTAGGAGTGGGATTGTTGGGTCCTATAGAAGACTCCATTTTTAGCAGTTTGAGGAACCTCCAAACATTTTATAGTGGTTGTGCTAGTATGCATTCCCACCAGCAGTGCAGGAGAGTTCCTTTTTCTCCACATCCTCGCCAGCATTTGTTGTTGCTAGTTGTTTAAAGATGTGCTATTCTCACTGGGGTGAGGTGGTATCTCATTGTGGTTTTAATTTGCATCTCCCTTGTTACAAGCAATGTTGAACATTTTTTTTCATATGCTTGTTGGCCGTCTGCATTTCCTCTTAGGAGAAGTGTCTTTTAGCTCTTATGCCCATTTTTTGATGGGGTTAAAAACAACTGTCTTTTGTAATCTGTTGTGAGGCTTGCTCTAAAAAGGAGAGACAGATAATATACAATGATACAGAAAAAAATAGTTATGTTAAAAAATAAGGGCTAAAGTAAGACTACATTTCCACCAACATAACATGGTTGTCCTACATTTTTGTATAAAAATGTACATCGTCTTCTATAAAATAATGGTAATAGGGAAAAATTTATATATAATGTTGTTTAATAAAATTAAGCATTTTCTACAGAATATTGTTCTCTAGCATTTTAAAAATGTACTGTAGGCTTTGAAAAATTAAATGCTTTTCTCAATTTCACTGAAGTAGTTTTTTTAAGAGGAGGAAATATTACCTTGTGTTATTAGAATATAGTTTATTTTTCACGAGGAAGGTTTTTTGTACTCCTGACAGGAAAATGAAGTGCCACTTTCCATGCTGTATAATTCAGCCATTTGAGTTCATTTTTACCAATTTTCTGAGTGATAAAATATTATTTGGACTTGGAAAAATCCACTTATAGTTCTTCATTTCTTTTCTTTTTTAGACCAAATAAGCAATGATTAGATGACTTTACAATCACCAATCTAGACTCATACTCAGATAATTTTGTTGTATACTACCACCACACTTATTCAAGACTCAGTGTTTTGTATGAATATGCAAGAGGTTGATATGTCATTCTTGTATGATAAGTGACTGTCTCATTCTGTGTCAATTGGCTCTCTCTCCTGGAAGTACTTGAGCTATGTTTGATGGGAAGTATATTCATTCATTTAGCACTCTTTTTTAAAAAAATTATTTATGCATACAAGAACTGGGGTACATGCCAGAGGTGCAGGGAGGGGATGAGAGGATTGAGGATTTACCAGAGACAGAGTGGGGAGCAGAACAGGGAGATCCACCAAAATCCATTGCTGATGGGGTCAGCAGGGAGACAGGAGAGGTCTGTCATGCCATGTGGGTCACTCCCTGGCCGGTATTGACCTCGCGCTGCGGTGGCTGTGGACAACTTCATAGTGCTGTGCTTTAACCAGTTGTCCCACGAGGGAGGGCCCCTTTAATAATTTTTAAATGAAATGCTTTCAAGTATCAGCTGCACTGGTCTAGATTGTACAGAGACAACTAAATAATGTACATTCAAATGAGAAAAAAAAAGCAACAGTTTGCAATACACTGGTCAGTGCTACAGGGGCAGGATGTGTATGAGCAGAGGATAAAGTGACAGAAGCACTGGCTTTGGGCAGTTTAGCAGAGGGACCTGTGAGGAGGTGAAGTGGGAGGTGAATTTTGAAATGTGTGTAGGGTTGTCTTTAACACTCAACTAGGGTCAGACACTAGTGAAGTCACTGACCATTTCAGGTCCTCCGGAGTTCATTCCTGGTTTAGTGCAGACCCAACTGTCTTTTTAGGTCAGTGCCCTCGTGGACTGTGAGCTCTCTGACTTTGCCCGCAGTAGTACAATAAGAGGTTTCTCTTAGTCAGTTTGTATGCTGGGAAAATTTCTATGGATATAAAGTATCTGTTTAAGTTAGTGACTATTAATGCTGCTCGGTTTAATAATAGCAAATGCAGGCATTGCTTACAGAGGTAGACAACTTTGGGCCAAGTCTGGTTTGCTGCCTGTTTAAGAACGTCCATGAGCTAAGAATGTTTTTGGATTTTGAAATGTTCAAAAAATAAAAGAATGCAGACATTTTGAAATTATATGAGATTCAGATTTCAGTATCCATTAATAAACTTTTGCTGAAAGAAAACACAGCCCTGTTCATTCATTCATGAGCATGAATCCATGTTGTGTTCATGTTAAAAGGGCAGACAGAGCTCAGTAGTCGCACCAGAGATGGTGTGGCCTCAGAACCTCTTTAATATCTGCCCCCCCCCAAGAACAGCTGTGCCAAACCTGTATTCAGAGCCCATAATAAGGAATCTGAGGTTTATGTTGAAGATATTTCTCTCCAAATATGTTTTGTGTTTTCTCCCAGGATAATGCAAACTTCGGAGGTAGAGGGAGAAGTGTGCATGTAGAACTCTAAGTACATTGCATTCAGATGGATGACAGGTACAAAAGTCTGTGCAGTAAAAGTCATGCTCTTTTCCTAGTATCAAAGGAAACCGTTAGAAAGAAAACCGTTGGGTGAAACCTTGTATGTGATTGAAATGGTAAAGATATCACAACCAGACAACCAACAACCCTCCCTCCACTCCTCCCCCCATCCCTGCACTCGCCTATGTATGAACCTAATATTGTACCCATCACTGGGATAAAGTGTGATGCAAAAGAAAGAAATTATGCTTGCTCTCCTCCAAGTCTAGGCATATAGAATATAGGAAAAGTAATAGTTAAACTGCCATGTGAATACAGCTATATTCCAAAAGCTCCCGAAAGCAAGTGGAAAATAATAACTTGGCCATTGGAGGCAATTTTCAGTGGATTTGAGTGTAGTGAATATAAAACAATTCTTTTCATTAAATGGCATGGTTGTTAATCATTTAGATATATTTTGCAGTGTACCTCACAGATACTAAAAGTTTTTGAACCATGTAAGATTTGTTGACTGACATGGCAATCAGATCTGATAACGTTCTGCCATTTAAATGTCTGGTGTAAAGTAAGGCTACTGAGCACCTAGAAGGCTCCACACTGCAGTTATCTCTGCTAGATGGAGGTAGATTCAAATGAGTCCTTTGTCAATCACTGTGTCAGATTTATAGAGAAGGGAAGCTTGTAAAAGTGTTTCTTGTGGTCTTTAAATGGCCTTTGTCTTCTGCCCGGCATGATATGTTGATGGTCTAAAAATGTATGGGGTTATAGTTTTGATCTCACTCAGTGAGAGAATCAGAAGGGCATCTAAGTCCTCAAATAATGTCTTTACACTAGTTCCACAAATAAAACGGTGAGTGTTTGGGTGGGCAGGGGCATATAAACGCTGGCTCCCGAGTACAGTGGGTGGAGTAGAAAGCCTTGAATTAAAAGCCAAGAAACATGAACTCTGTCTTGTTAGTTCTGTCACCGACCCTGGGCAAATCACTCAGCCATTCCAGAGTTCTCATGGAGAGTCTTGGTGTCTCTATCTGCTTTACCCGCAGCCTTTATTACATCACCATGTAGGCAGGGGTTTCCCCACCCTGCATTTTGAGTCCTTTTCAAGTCTCTCACTTAGCCGAATTTCTCTGTTATTTTATTTTAAGCAACCACAACCTATGATAAATTAACAACAGTTCCCTAATATTGATGTTAAATTCCTAATATAGCAGCAGTAGGATCAAGAAGCAAAGCATTAGGGGAGGTGGCGGTATGTTTAAGGGAAATCAAAGGATTTGTCTGAGAGGGTTGTCAACATAAAAGCATGCACAACTTAGACCAAGTTTTCTGTGGCTAAGTCAGTGGCTTATTGCAAGATTCTGGATTGTTGTGAAACAGCCTGTTAAGAATTGAACTTTAGCTACAGATTGGGGCAGGAAGCAATTTGATGGGGGAGCAAGCTCACTTCATGCCTACAAACCACAGCTGGAAACGGTCAGAAGAAAATGTTTAGATGAATAAGCCAGCAATGGCCAATTCTGTAGTCGCCTCTCCAGTCTCTTGGTGAGAACATTTGGAAAACAGATGCGTTGCTGGCCGCTGTATCTGCGGAAAGTGCGGGCTGTGGACACTTGCAGACATGCGGATGACAGTTTCAAGGACTAGCCTGTGGGCTGGGGACCTTTGCCCTCGACCTGCCCTTCATACTGGTGCTGCCCCTCAGCCCGGTGTTCACGCTTTCTTTAGCTTCTTAAACATCTAGTTGGCATGCACCGCACCCCCCACCCAGTCTCACTACTCTGCCCTCTCTCCCTATTCTTCTCAGAACATTTGCTGATTTATTATGTAAATAATTCAACACATTATTTGTTGAAATAAGCTTAATATGGAGAAACATGGAAAGGGTTTAGCTGGAACAGATCTTACTCCCAGGAAGCAAATGAGAGGGGAGGAAAATGGCATATTAACAACAACAAAAAAATCAATCAATCAATAACCAAAGTAAAACATGCTTGATATTAAAATAACAAGCATGCAAACATGTTCAGTGACCAGTCATAATTTATTAATGTAGAGATGCTTCCAGTTCTTTGCCTGGTATTACTCAAAGGAGAGAAAAGTTTGCTTTCCTGGGCAGAGAGATGCTGAGGGGATTTTGGAGCGAATGGAGGAAAGGTAGAGGAGAACGAGAGTGGAAGGCGTGAAACTGGGCTCCCGGAAGCGGCCTTCTGACCCTGGACGCCTATCCTCGGCCACAGGCCCTGGGCAGCCAGGACAGTGTGGGACAGCAGCTGCGCGCCTCCCTCTGGGAGTCACGGCTGAGTCTTCGTAGGCTGTGTCACTGGACATTCTGAAATTACATCACAAATGAGACATTTTAACAGTTATTAGTGTTTTTACCTCATGGGCTCTGGACTCGTGGTTACAGTGAATGAAAGTAAAATTTTCCAAGCTCCTCTCTTCTCTCCTTGTTCCTTTTCCCTGCTATGACCTTCGCTTAGCAGTTTTAATTTTTTTAATATTTATTTATTTGTGCATATGTAACTGGGGTACAGGCCAGAGGTATGGTGGGTGAGAGGACTCCCCAGAGACAGAGTGGGGAGCAGAACAAGCTGGCTGACGAAGTACAGGGTGCAGCGGGTGGGTCAGGAGAGGTCTGCCACACCATGTGGGTCAGCTCCCTGGGGTAGAACTCATGCTGCAGTGGCTTCGGAGAGCTTCATAATGCAGCACTTTAAACCGTTGCGCCACCAGGGAGAGCCCCAATTCGGATTTTTAAACCTTACTGTTTTACTGTTTCATTTTGATTTTTTTTACATAAATTTCCCCCATTTGAATGGGGACTTCCTTGTGTGTCTTCTGTGTGTGTTTTAATGTTTATTTTCTTACATTGTTGTTAATTTTTCAACAGTATTTCATTTCTCCCCCAAGGTGTGTAGTCCCTGTAGTTTTCCCAGTACCTGCCACCACAGCCTGTCCCCACCCCCCCCTTGACCCGTGACCCATCACTGTGACCCATCACCAAGGTCTCTTGTGCTCTTCCTCCCCAGTTTTGATCCCACTTCCTCCTGCCCTCCCCTTCCCCTGCTGGATGCCAAGATATGGAAACAACCTAAATGCCCCCAAGCAGATGAATAGATAACAGAAGATGTCCTGTAGATACACAATGGAATACTATTCAGCAGTTAAAAAGACAAACTCATGCCACCTGCAGTAACGTGGAGGAAGCTGGAAGGGGTGATGTGGAAGGGAAGTAAGTCAAGAGAAAGCGAAATATCAGGTGGTGTCACTGCTATATGGAATGTAGAGAAGCCAAGCAAAGGGTCATATAGAGGACAAATCTTGGAAGCTATTTCATTTTTACAAATGTTTTATACACACACCTATATATATATATATATATATTATAGTTTTAAAACAAAAATGTCATCAAACTATCTGTCCCATATTACAACTTTCTTCATTCCAAAAAGTGGTATAAGCTAATCCATGTGCATGCATCTGACAAGGTGATTCTTTTTAGTGGCTACAAACCATTCCAGGACATAAATGTACTAAAATTCAATTCACAGTCCCCACATTGATGGTATGCAGTATTGGGGTGTAAAAATATGCCACCCCAAATTATGTCCTTTTGGCAAGAGGTTGATTTTGTGGGAGAAACTCTGAAGGCTGATGGGGGGGGTGCCCTTTTTGAACGGGACATTCATATGTATAAAGTGGAAGCTCTTTCAAAGACAGTTCCCTCACTATGCTGGGAAGACCTAATCTCCTAATCTCTTTTCTGTGGAAAAGGCAGAACGGAAATCTGCATGCCTTTTTAGCAAGCCTTTCTTCCCAAGTGACCTCCCTAACAGGCCTACCCTCCCTCCCCAGCTCTCCCCATAAAGAAGTTAAGCTATTTAAGATGGCATGTGAAGCCTTTTGGATGAGTCACTCAGTCATCGTACAATGTTATTATTAAACTTGTTTTACCTGTTCTCATATCAGTTGATGGGCAGTTTGATTAGTTGACAGTCCAGGAGAATGGTGAGCGCTATAGGATGGTTTCCTTCACTCCCCAACAGTTGGGTGTTTCTGTTTATCACAGCAAATAATATTGTAATGATCATCCTTATATATTTTAGCAATTATGCAGTTACGTCTATTCAGTGAGGCTTTGAGAATAAATTGTTTTCTTCCTCCTTTTCGCCACTGTATAAGTTTAATTTCTAGCACTTATTTTTAGGGAAAAAATGATACTATTAAATGCTTTGAAGCAAAGAATAAAAACATCATACAGTAATTGTATGATAAATTTATGTGTATATAATGAAGACAGGCATTTATTTTAATTACCCCAGTTTTGGCAGACGTCCCTTCTGCTTTCATTTGTCAGTTAGTTACATTACTGATGATGGGGTTTTTGAGCAGAACATAATTTAGCGTCCTCAGCCTCGCTAAAAGGAGTCAAAAGCAGAATTACTATTTTTAGTTATTTCTCTTGTGTCCTTTCTTCACCTTGTTACAAAAGGAATATATTTACTTAACTCTTCTAGATTTGGGTGTACTGTCCTGTATTATGGATTTAATGATTGTTTTGAGGTAGTAAAATACTGGAAACTGCCTCCTTCCCAAGCTTTGTTGGGACTGAGATGTTTGAAAAGAATCCATTCTAGTGACATAATACAATTGAGGTTTACCTTCAAAGGTGCAAGTAATTAAACCATTGTAATGGAAGTCCTAGAGCAGCATCATCACCTCCTGCAGGATTTCCTTTCCATTCCATTAGGAACTAAGTCCACACCCCCTGTGACTTCACAGTGCCCGGGGTGGGGGCAGGCTGGGTTGGCTGCTTCGCTGCTCAGGTGTTTCCAAACTCCAGTCAAGAGGGCAGTGAGCACAGAGAGTCTTTAGTTCTGCCCTCCCAATGGACTGGACAGTATTTCATTTAGCGACTTTTTTTAAATGCAGAAGCAATATTGTAGATATCTATTCTGTATCCTGCCACTACATAGACCGTGCTTCGGTGTCAGCTTTTGAGTTGTGGTGACAATCAGTTCTTTTGCTTCTGCCTTTTTGTCTTTAGAGCTGGTTTCCAGAGGGCTGAATTTACTACAGTGAATTTACCAGAGATAAGTAAGAAATTCTTGTTGGGGAGCTGGTAGAAAGTGTCTGATTCCTGTCACTGTATGGCTCTAAGCTCTTTATGTTGTTTTCTCTCCTCATCTCTAATCTTGCCTGGTGATGGCCTCAGGGTCAGTGAAATAAAATTATATATGTGGAACAGAGTGTCATCTCCCGGTCATAAGCAGAAATTAGTTCAAACATATTCTTATAAAACAGAATCCTATTGGCAGGGCACAGGTGAAGGTCCCCCAGCCCTCTGGGGTCTTCTTGGTCTAGATGAGCAAACAAATCAACATCAGACAGATTAATAGGAAAAAAAGGAGTACATTTAATGGTGCATGGACATTGGACATGGCTGAAAAATTCTAGAATTAATGGGACAGACTGGGGTTTTCTATCCTGAGCTGAGGGATGGATGAGGAACTGGGGGAGTGGGACAGAAGAGGAGGTTTCATGAGCTGAGGGAGGGCATTTCATAGGACAGAGCCTTACCTTTAGATGTTTGCCCTGCTCTCAGGTAGGTTTCTCCAGTAAACAGTTTGTTTCTGGAGAGGACCCTAAGTGTAGGCAGTGAGTACTACTGAAGATCACCGTAAATCGCCCTGGAGGCCAAAGCTGTTACTTGACCACTGTTGCACACAGCAAGGCTACACAACCTGGGAAAAGCTTGCTTGGGTGTGTCTTGGCAAGAACTTGACAGCACGTTTCTGGGGAGGCCTGTCTTACAATCTTTCTTGTAAGACTCAGGAAAACAAATGCTAGTAAATAAAAATGGCACCTTGTGATGTGGTATACCATCTTCCCGGCACTGGTTTCTCAAATAACTTCTCCAAGTGTAATGCACAGAACTGAATAACATTGGTGGTGTAAAAACACATTTGCCCGGGACATGGGGGTGTCTTTTGGTTCAATATTTCTGGAGAGTAGCCACATATGTGCTTTAAAAATGTGCACACCTTTTGATTGAATAATTTAACATGGGAATTTATCCTAAGGCAATCATCAGCTATCCAACAGAAGAATTGTCCAAGGGTTTCTTTTTCATCATGAAACAATTTAGAAAGTGATGGAGCTAAAATGTCTAATATATAATGATTAAATGAAATGATACATTGTGATACTTCAAAATCATGAAACTGTGCATTAGAGACTGTTTCACAACAAAGGAAGATGTTTTTCATTTCACTAAGTGAGAGATGTTCAACCTGGGGAGGTTTTGCATGTGCTCACCCATCACCAGGAGGTGTTAAGCACTGTCTTCAGACATCTTTGTCATCACATTTAAGAGACAGGGTGCTCCCAACACATAGTGGGTAGAGACCAGGGACATTGTGAAACCTCCCACAGTACCCAGGACAAAGACCCACTGAGCTTAGTAGGCAGGAGTGCTGGACGGGAGTGCTGGCCATTGCCCAGAATTTCTGTTTCCCTGCTATTTGGGAATAATGATTCATATAAGTTAGTGTATAAGATTTACTATGTGCCTTGCTAAATCTTGCATGGTGGGGAAGATCGTTATACCCGCGTTGGAGATGATAAAAATAAGAAATAAAAAAATGAAGCTCATCAATTAGGAGTTGTGAGACCAGAATGGCCAAATAGGGTCCTATAATTCAGAGAGAAAACATGAAGAAGCAAACGAATAAAAGCAGGAGAAAAATTAAATTGTGCTTAATCCGTGGTCACCACATGGCAAAAGCAGGTGGCATTTTTTTAACTTAAAAACGAAGATACCGCATTTTTTATAGTAAAATAAACAGAATGCTAGGGATGCTTTTTAAAAATCTATATAAAAATAGTTCAGGGCCCTCCCTGGTGGAGCAGTGGGTTAAATTGCAGCACTGATAGGCTAAAGCCACTTCAGCATGAGTTCAGTCCCCGCCCCGGAGGTGACCACATGGTGCCACAGCCCTCTCTTGACCCGCCCATTGCTCCCCTCAGCAGTGTGCTTCGTCAGTCTGCCTGTTCTGCTCCCTGCTCTGTCTCTGGTGAAGCCTCTCACCGCCCCTGCACCTCTGGCTTGTACTCCAGTTTTGTATGCATAAATAAATCAATCTTTTTTAAAAAGTAGTTTACTTGTTTTTAGGATTTCTGTGTTCCATTGCATCAAGAAAAATTTTTCTTCATCAGAAATCTCAAAGTCTAACATATACCTGTTAGAAGTCCAGGCATGTTGAGTGGACAGATGAGGGCGATTTCATTCAAGTATTTTGGTCTAACGTAAGGACACTGAAGTGCTTATACACGATTTCTTTCTGAAGGCATTTGGAAGCAGCTAATAAGCAAGTTCTCAATAAATCTTCAATATCTTTACACATTTTAATTAGAAAAATAAAACGTGTCCCTCAAACCCAAAGAAGGCAGCCACAGAGCTAGCACGCAGTTCTGCTTCCCGGACTCACCCTCTCTTTCCCGCTGTGAATTTGCCCTTGCATCACAGCCTGTGTGTGTGTGAACACCGCTCCCCAGTCTCTCCTTTTCCACGTGGGTCTAATAGACTCACCCTGGGAGGCCTGTTTTATTCACTTAGCGATATATTGTGGTTATTTGTCTCAATATCTATAAATCATTCCACTGTTTTGTAACTTTGATATTCCAGATTATGCATGTAACAAATTTAATCATTAATGTCCATTATTTTGGCAAGAAAGGCTGTTCTTTTCAATATTCACTCTTCTCTTCCAGGATGTTTCCCCTTTGATTGTAACCTTTTAGAGCATACATCAGGGATATTTTATAATTTTGTACATGTAGGTCTTCCACATTGCCTTTTTAAGTTTATTTCTAAGTTTCTGGTGTTTGTTTATCCTTTTCCTTTATGTGGATGAGTGTATGAGAGGAAGGAAAGGTGGAGCTGAATGGTCTGCAGTGTGGCATAAGGCCCCCTGAAGCTGAGACAGGCTTTCTCTGCGGTGTCCAGAGCAGGCCTTCTCTGGATGTGCGCAGCTGTGGCCAGGGAAGGGCGCCCAGATTCAGGAACATCTCCACAAACAACTTTTTTTTTTTTTTTAACCAGAGAAGGCAAATATATCTCAGGGTCCTAGTGCTATGGAGTCTCCCCTGTTTATCATGTGAGACCCCCGACTCCTGCCTCTCATCTTGAGGCCCCTGTCCATGAGTACAGGGTACAGACCCTGGGTTTCTCCATTTTGTTTTAGAATTTACAGCCATGTGAACTTCCAAGATATGTGTTATTCACTGCAGTCTCTTTCCTTCACTCATCTGTCAGCCTCAGGAGACTCCAGAGGGATGGAGGAATTTCCCCTGTCCAGACAGTGCTATTGTGAGGAAGCCTGCTTTTCCACCCAGTTACATTTTCTCATTTGTTATTAGTGTTTTGAAACCCATTTGCTCTTCTCAGATTTTCTGTCTCACCATGTTACTGGTATTTCTTTAGTTTTACAGATTTTGTCATTGAGTCACTGTAATTTTCTGGCAGAAGGTTATTTTGAAATTCAGGAGAGTCTTTTCTGTTACAGTATTTCTCCTATGTCCTCATAGGTCACACCTGGTATGACCTCTAGTTTAAAGCTGGTTAGCCATGATGGCAAAGCTGAAAGTGTTGTTGACTCATTCATGGCTTTCGTGGAATGTTTTACCCACAAGAATGAAGTTTTCTGTAGATATTTTCATTCAATTTGAGAAAGTTGCCCAACATTCTTTTTTTATTTAGTTTCATTTTTAGAACAGCTATTAAATTTTATTAGCTGTTTTTTTTTATTTCTATTGAAAAGATAGTATGCTTTTCTGTTGCAGAAGAGCAATGTCATGACATTCACTCATATATTTCCTTATAGCGACTGCACATTTAGGGACTAAGCAAATCTACAGAATGAAATTTTCTAATATTTTACCTTATCACCTTGTAAATGCAATAATAAATGAGAGGTGTCTGTAGTGCTCCTTTGTGTGAGAGAGTATGTGTGTGTGCTGTCCAGCTACAGAGGTGATCAGCCTAGTAAACAGAGAAAAGAAAGGTTCATCTTTGCCTACATTCTGGGTTACTTCAAATAGTAGGTGGATATGTTCTTTTGTTAGAGTTTTTCTCTAAAACTATCTATGCCTTTGTGGGGTTGTATGACTAACTTTTCAAATTCTTCTAATATATTAGGCAACCCCCATGATACAGATTTCCTTTGGCTCAACTTTTTTAATTTAATATTTTCACCTAGTTTTTCAAATTTCTCAATGCCATGTATAGTAAGAAACTGAATTGATTTATTTTCATTTTGAAAGAGACTTTGAATTCCATCAAGACAATTACATATGGTGTCTTCATCTTTGATGATGAACTCTTAGTAAGGTATGTTAGACAGATTTACCTTGGAACCTTTTCCCTGGGGAGGAGTTGTTAGGAGTCTCCTTTTCCTCACAAGGGAGAGGGAGACAGCTCTACAAATGGAAATTTTCTCTCAAGGAATTTACAGATTTCCAAAAGGAAAACATGATATTTTGTAGTGCTTTGGTTGGCTCTCAGTGACCTTTAACTAAAAATAACCCATATACTAAAGAGACATATTTTGAGGTGGCATAATCTGGTACCTAGTACCAGGACCTTGGCACACATTTAAAATGAGAAGAAACTTTTCAGAGATCTAATGCAATCAATATAAGCCCATAATACAACTCCCTGGGCCTATCTCAAGCCCAACAGGTGCTTGGCCAATAGATGTGTATGAATTAGTGACTTTCTGGTCAGCTGTCTTTGTAAAGTAGAATAAAATTATACTTAAGTCAATCACTGAAAATGCTTTAATGTGAAGCTTTGGAATTGGTGATGATGAGAGTGAAGAGCAGTGAACCTAATCTGTGCAAGAGTAAGAAACTCATCATCCACCTTAGTAGGTGATTTAAAAATAATGCTTGAAAAATCGTGAAAATTGATCATAGGAATCCCTGACAATATATCCTGGAAGAAGATTTATTGTAAGTCTTGATATAGTAATTAGTTGTGCCCTAGAAGTTGAAAAATGTTCATTTCAGCAGATTAGTGTAACTATTTTAAGTAGAGACTAAAATGTTCTCTCTGGTTTAGCAAAAATGAACTAATTTGTGGGAGAAAGAATATGGTTTGAACCCTTCAAGTTAGTAATAAGTACACAGAATTCATATGGCTTTTAAAAGTCAGTGTGCATAATTAATAATCTCCATTTACTCAATGAAGAGGAAGCAGTTAACATGAAAATAGAGCAATTAGGCTTCTGTAGTTTGTAAAAAGACATAACGATTCCTATTTGCAAATACTATTGAATTTTAAATCATTCTCAATTGGCAAATTGAGTGGGTGTTAAGACTTTAAAAAGCCAGTGAATGCTAGAAGGAAATAAATCTTTAAAACTTTAAACAAATTTCTGTAGAACTCCAGGTATTCTGGTTTATGCCTTTGAAACTGTTTCCCGTGGCCAGTACTGGGCCTCTGTGAGAAGATGGTGGCTAGAAATGTGTGGTGACACATGGTGGCAGGTGGCAAGCATAAGAAAGTGTGTCTCCAGCCAACTCCAGTGGCTGATGACAACTTTATATCATCATCAAGGGAACCAAGTCTTAGCAAATGCCTAATTCAGAACCTGGGACAGTTCCACTGAACCTGAGCAGGCTGGTAGCATGGCTGGCTAGATGGATCAGGTCTATATTACTCTTTCTTTCCTCTCTGCCTCCATACCAACTCTTGAGGCTGCATATACAATGTAAGTATCTCTTCTTGCTTTTTGTACTGCCACAGAATCTTACCTATTGTGGCTGCTCTTACTTTTCTGCTCTTGGTTCTGTGGTTCAAGGTTTCTGTTGATGATTATTTTAAGCAAAATAGTCCCTGAAAACTATTAAAGCAGGAGATGTGGACATAGACATACTTTACAGTTTGCCTCTGGTGTTTATGCCTTCAGGCATTGCTATCTCTGCATCAAAGCAACCTTAATGGTTGTGTGTTTAACTAATATAAGTCTGTACCTTAAGAATATAGGAGAGACTATTCATTTTTTTTTTCAGCTATATGTCTCATGTGTGCTGTATTGCTAGTCTTACCTGTTGTTAAGTTCAGAAATCAGCCACAATTGTCCAAGCATATAAATTTAGTTATATTCCTCTGTTGGTTGTTACATCACATCACAACCATTGGGTTAAACTTTGAGGTGTTTCTTGTGTTTCAGGAACTTAAATCATTTGGTTGGGGATCAAAATTAACCTGCTAGATAACAATACCCTACAATGAATAAAGTTGCAGCAAATTTCTGATTTTGCTTCTTTTTCCTGTTATTTTTTATTAACTTAAATAAATTGAGTTTCCTTGCAAAGAATAGCCACCACCCAAGATCCTTCTTTTAGGATGTTTGTTCTAGTCATCTTCTGTCCTTGAAATTTACACCATATAGTTTCAGAATCTTTGTCCATGTATAAGAGCAAAGTGATGAGGCTTGGATGCCAGATTTGAAGGGGCGTTACCTAGGAAACAAATCAAATTCTAAGTCTGTTTTCTGTAATTGGCCAAAATTGGAGAGGAACCCTTGAAATTTCACTTCCCAAGAATGCATCTTTATGTGAGCATGGTGTGCACAGAAACAGTTAAAAGGATCAGTTGAACAAATATAACTGATGAGATATTCAGCATTTCTTTTCTGCTTTTTGCTCTTTAAACAACTTGGATCTGTTTGCTCTTTCACAAATATAACTATTTTGGGTTTGTTCTTGGGGAAAGAGAAATTTAATTATGAAATGTTTACATTTTTGAATGTCTAGAATGCTTGATGAGCAATAAAAATGGGCTTCATATACTATAGACACCTAAGTTATTGAAATAATATTGAATCAGTGTATTGAAAATGTTGGGGGGCCTCCCAGGTGGCTCAGGGGTAAAGTCTCAGCACTGTCAAGCTCTCCCCAGCCACTGGGGCATGAGTTTGATCCCAGGCCAGGGGGTGACCCACAGGGCACAGCAGACCTCTCCTGTCTCCCTGCTGCTCCCCCCAGCAGTGGATTTCAGCCGATCTGCCTGCTCCGCTCCCCACTCTGTGTCTGGTGCATCCTCTCACCCTCTGCACCTCTGATCTAAAGAAGTACAAGCCATAAACAAGTTCATTCCCAGTTCTTACGTGCATACAAAAATAAAAAATAAATCTTTAAAAATGTTGGATAATATTTTTTTTGGTAGATACAGTAAAGAACAAGCAGTTTTGAGGAGGAAATACTATTGTGAGATTCATACTCTAGTTCTTGTAGTTTATAACTCCATCTCCCTTAAAGCAAAACACAAACATAGCAGCAGCCCTGAGATTTTTAAAGAAGCACATGCTGTGACAAGTTTGGTGCCTGCGAACCTCTTTCAAAAAGGGAGATGGCCCCACACCCCTACGCCTCCCCTCCTCCAAGGGTATTTAGACAGTCCATATCCCAGAAGTACCCAAGTCAGTCAGAGCTGCCAGTGACCACCCCCCTGTGGCCCCGGTCACTCCAAGCCAGGCAGCAAGTAGAGTGTGCCTTATCCAAGCCTCTGCAAACTGGCATGCCCGTAGTGCTGATCTGCCGAGTCAACATAGCTTGTCTCTCCCCTCCTCACAGGAGGCGCTGTCGTTTGCTGTGCTCTGTTAGCACCCACCCCCAGAAGAAAGATATGAATGTCCTAATTCTGGATATCTTACCTCACTTGTCAGAGGGACGCTGCAGGTGTGGTGAAGTCAGGGTCTCAAGTTGGGAAATGACCCTGGGCTATCTGGGGGAGCCCACGTCGTCCCAGGAAGACTAGAAACTTCTGAACATTTTCACAGACTGGAGGGGACAACAGGGTGGGATATTTTCTTGAAACCCTGATCCTGCACAGATATATCGACAAATTGTGTAGCAGTTATTATATCTAACTTGTTTTGTTGGGCCGTTCAGCCAAGACTGTAGGTCACAGCTGCAGTCTAATATAATTCAGCCACTTATTTTTAAGGATTTATTTATTTGTTCATACAGAACTGGGGTACAGGCCAGAGGTGCAGGGGTGGCAAGAGGATTCACCAGAGACAGAGTGGGGAGCAGAACAGGCAGATTGACGAAGTACACTGGTGAGGGGAGCAGTGGGCCGGTCAGGAGAGGTCTGCTGTGCCATGTGGATCTCCTCAGGGGCAGGCGGGGATCAAACTCATGCGGAAGTGGCTTTAGCTTCTTAGTGCTGTGCTTTAACCAGCTGCGCCACCAGGGAGGGCCCATAATTCAGCCACCTTTATAGAGACAAATAGTCTTTCTGTGGTCCGACCTGCAGCAGCAAAGCAGCGGTATCAACAAAGGTCGGGGAGCCTGAGCTGGCTGGTTCATGGCAGGATCCTCCTCACTCCTAGAGAAACACAGCTGCGAGGACAGTGTGTCAGCATCATTATCTCATAGAAGAGATGGTGCTTCGGGCCAAAAAGTAGACATGTATCATGGACAATAGTGTCAGTGCAACCAAGCAGGCGTCCAAAGGTAAGATAAAAGTGCACTAAGTCAAAAAAAAAAAAAGTGCACTAAGTCACTTAAGCTTGGGCTTTAAGCTCCCTGGATATTCGCATTGCAACCCCCTCAGTTCTTGGGCCCAGAGGAGGCTGTACATATGGCCATTCAGACCTTTTTGGGGAGTGTGCCTTCTGGGCTTATTTTTCCAGAGTCAATTTTTGTCTTAGAAAATTCCTTTGCAGTACTTTGCGAGAGTGGTTGCATTATCTACATACTGCAGGCGTCCGTAACAAGGTGGCTGAGTTATCTGCCCAGGGCCCATAAATAGTGCTGATAGCCTGGGTCTCTGAGCCCTCTGAGACCTAGTCAGGGTTTGCCTTGAGGCAGCAGACCGGCTTCACTGCCCCCTTTCCCCCCACTCCTCTGCTTTCTTCCCCTCTTGTCTCCTGCGTCCTGGCTCTCACCCCTTTCCCACACCTTTCCTGCCTTCCTCCCCCCACCCTCTCCCCTCTGGAAACCCCTTGAGCCCACGCACTGGCACACAGGCCAGTGGGAATGGTCTCCAAAATTGTACATCACACAAGTCAGAGCATCTGACAAAACAGCGAATGCCTTGACAGCTTTTATAAAACATTTTGGTAAAAATTTCCCTTTAAAGCATAGCGCAGTACTGTGAGCTAGAGATACATTCTTACTAGCTTGCCATCTCCTTCCTTGGCCTTGCGAGGAGGGCTAACCCAGGTTGCTCAGCCAGCAAGTGGCACGCTGTCATCAGCAAGGATTCTGGGCAGCAAGGCTCCCTCACCTGCCCTGTCCCTGCAGAAGGAGGGCAAACAGACTGGTACCTACTACCGGGAACCAATCTGTGTCCACCTGTGTCCCACTCTCCGTAAAGCTCCTTAATGTCTGGTGAAGACTTTCCAGGGCCCCACCACCACCCGCCCCAGCCACAGGGGGGCTCACAGCACAGGCACTTGAGGCAGAGAGGTGTGATTGCACAATGACCCCGGTTTCCTTGACACCTCTGGCCCTTCAGACTCCCAACATTAGAAGTGGTGTAGTTTCCCACCACATCTGACATCACCCTCGTCAGTATCTAATCGTGCTTCACAGCACTGTCCCTGCAGACTTGCAACTGGGAACAGCACCTCCCATTTTTCTCCTGAAATGCCGTGGAAACGAAGCAGTTCTTCACTCCACGTGTCTGGGAAATGCACACTCTCTGTAAACAGGGGTGATTAGAAGACGGCTCATCCCCATGAATTATACTGCTGCTGGATTCTCTTCCATCTCTGCTCCAATATTCATAAAGCATTTATCTGGGGTTGCAGCAATTATTTTGTCACCCATACCCTATTGTGTCAGGGTAATTAGGTGTAGAGTCAAAGAACATGGCTTTCTGGACTATGTAATTAATCATGCCCGCTAGTGAGCATTTTCTAGCATCCGACAATGCAGGTCTGACACAGACCAAACCTCCTAGCCGACTTCCCTTAATGCTGTGTCACTCAAAGGGCATGTGCAGAAAAGGCTGCTGTCCGCTAGAAGATGTAGACAGTAGAAATAGTAGTTACTGGAGTTTTGTAGTTCTGAAATCATTTTAAATCATGAATCTACTTCATGGTGTCAAGTACTTGAGAGCACATTTCAATAAAAACACATATGCCCAGACTTAAGCACATGACATTTCTTTTTTATCTGCTCTTGGTGTTTCCTTTTAAAGCAATAGAACATCGTAGATGCAGTGAAGGCCTTTATCTGTTCCCCTCTTCTCTACAGGGGTAACTAGCTTCCTGACATGGGGGGGGGCTTCTGATCCATCTTTTCATACTTTATTCTCTATCTCCATGTATATATCCATCCTCCACAACTTTAGAGTACCTTTCAGAATGTATGTACATGATTGTACATTGTGTCCTTTTGCAACATGTCTTTTCATTCTACACTGAGTATTTGAGGTATATTCAAATTGATATGCGTGGGTCGGTTTTTGAAAAGCTTTTCGAGTTCACTGTTGAAACAACAAGATGTTGTTAGTGGACAGCCTCTTGTTAGTGGACATTCACACTGTGCTGCTTCTCTCTAGTACAAACATCTCTCTTGTGAACACTCTTGCACCTGCTCGTTGCACACTTTTATGAGGGTTTTTCTAGGGTCAGAATCTGAGTAGTTTTTTCGTAACGGACCAGCAGTAAATATTTTCAGCTTCACAGCCAGAGGGCCTCTGTTGCAGCTGCTCACCTGTGCCCTGGGGTTGCAAAAGCAGCCATAGATGACCGTGACCAGGTCAGCGGGTCTGTGTGCCAGTGAGACCATACTTGCAGATGATGACATGTGAATTTCACATCACTTTCCTATGTTGTTATTCTTTTGATTTTTTTTTTTTACACAGCAGTTTATAAATACGCAAATTCATTTCTAGCTCAAGGGCTATACAAAAACTGATGTGGCCCAAATTATGATTTGCTGACCCTGGCTCTAGGGACTTGTTCTAGAAGTGGCATCCCTGGGCTAAATGGTATGTGCCACTCCAACTTGATTTCCTACACACATTTTCCAATAGCCTCACCAACACTTGTTATTATCAGACTTGTTTCTTTTATCATTATCACTTTAAAATTTTTCAATTGAAGCGATGCTGACTTAAACCATCATCTAGATTTTGGGTATATGACATTAGAATTTGCCATCTGTATGTGCTTCATTATGATGGCTGATCAAAAGTCTTCTTTGCATCTGCTTTCGGAATGCCGGGCAGTCTTGGTTCCCTTATCCAATAAAAGGAAACAGTTTGAGGAGGAGAGTAGTTCAATTTGTTGACAGATCGAGGAGGGCAGCAGACCCATGTCTGAAATATGACACAATACCTGGCAGGGTCTGGCTATGTGTTAAGAGTTACAAGGGATGGAAGGGAGAGTGGACAGTGGTCAGCATGTCCATCCTCTTCATGCCAGTGTCTGGCGATTCTGTTTGGCGCCAGAGTGATCTCGCCAGCATCTGGTGGTCAGCCATTCTGATGTATTTCTGTAGCAAAGCTCTGTTCCCTGGGAATGTAACAAAGCAGGATGATGAAGCCTAGAGGGAAAAGAAAGGAAATGGGAGAGCTTACCTGGTGGGATAGAGCAGGACACAGGCTTTGTTCCTGCATCCCCTCTACCGCCATGTAATTGACCCCCTTTATGCAATTAGCAGTTTTTCTGTATTGTAGCAATCTGATGTGTGTGCGGTGGCTCTCAGTTTTGCTTTGATAGGCATTTTTCTACACGTTGGTGTTTTCATTCATCCACAATGAGGAGATGTTATTTTCTTTGTTCATTAACTGCTTGGTTTCCCTTTTCTATTGACTTGTTTCCTTTTCCAGGTTTCTCCTGAGTTGTCTGCTTTTTTCCTTGGCAATCTGTAGTGTTCGTTGTTATTCTGAGAACCAATTTTTTGACAGAAACACTATGACAAATCAATCTTAACTTTGTTGTACTGGACTAATTTATGCTTTTTTTTTTCTAAAGAAGTTTCCAGATTAATTTACTTGTCCTCAAATCATTGTTATCTATTTCAAAGACCACTTCCATGCTCCCACTCCAAAGTTGAGATGTGGCACTGTCTCAGGCAGCCTGTCATCCTGCTGTTCGCCCTCCAGCCCATGTCCCCCAAACTGCCCTTCCATTCTCTCTCTGGTCCCTTTTCTGCGTCCCGTTTAATTTTGCTTCCAGGTCCTCAGTTAGATACAAATCCCTGATACCTGCTTAGAGATTTTTCTGAAGAGATCAATGTCTGAATCTAGTGGGTGATTGACTGATGTAAACTTTTAAGCACCAGTCAGATGAAAAAGGAGACTTTCTTTATTTCCTGAAATCAGGCCAGCTAGGCTGCAATAGAGCTGCCTTACCATTGCAAGATAAATGAGATTATTCCTTCAACACAGCCTATTATTGATTCAAGATATAGTTCTTATGTTCTATTAATGAAATTTGAGATACCAAAAAGGGGTAAGTGTTCTGAAAACGTATTGCCTGTTTTGCTAGCTTTCCTCTAGTGACAAGAGATTGAAACTACATTTGTTCTGCATGGGCCTTGCACCATGTCGAGCAACATAATTAAGATAATCTCTTTTATCCTATAAATCTTATAGCAGCATTCAAAGATATTCTTCCCCGAATGCTTTAAATTGCGATCTTTTGAAAGAGCAGTGCAGTGTTTATAAAAGGCAGGAAGATCTCGCGGCCTGTGTGGGAAGAGGGCTGTAACCAGCGATACGGCGGCGGAAGAGTGATGAATCTGCAGGCGGCAGAGGCCATTTGCATGACCAGACCATGTCAGTCCTGAGCCATGAGTGGCTCTGACGCCCATGCGGGCGGGATTTGCCTCCGCTGCAGCCATGGCCCCGAGCACTGTGACCCGGAGCCAGCGCGTGAGGTGGCTGGGCATGGGCTGTCTCGGCGGTGCCTCGCCCTGCTCTGCCTGCCCACTTTCCACCAGCCATCATCACTGTCTTTGCCTGTGTTCACTGAGCTTGGGAGGTGCTCCCAAGGTCCTGGGGGGATGTTGGGAGGAGACACCCTGAGCCATCCCGACTTCAATGCCACTCCAGCTGGGGAGGGCACGGCTGCCCAGGATTCAGAGGCTGCTACCTGGCAGTTTCTGAAGGAGAACAGGAATGGCGATGGTACAAGGTGGGAAGACAGCGAAAGTCCCTTTCAGAGAACCTGAAGGTATTTCCCCCTGCCTACAAGCACAACTTCAGCGCACAGGGTGGAGAGAAGAAAGAACGGAAATCTGAGAAAAACAACTCTAAACAGCTTCTCTCCTCTAGAGTCAAGGCCATTCTGGATGCCTCCGTGAATGAGCACACCTCGACCCTCCAGCCAGGGTCCTAGAAGGAATGGAGAGAAGCACACCTCTGAGCAGCCTGGGCTGGGGGTCTGAGCCCATTACCAGCATTCCTGGTTACAGCTGGAACTGAGGACCCAGCGAGGAGTATGCCTTTCCCTGGCAGTAGTTGTGACCAGTCGGGGAGCTGGATGACAAAGTAGCTGTGCAGAGAAGGTGTATGTGAGTTTGCTGGTGGCGGAGGTCAGCACTGACGGTGATGGTAAGAATGTTGAGTGGCGGGCACGGCCTTCCTGCTGCACAGAGTCGAGTCAAGCGCAACTCGGGAGAGAAGACCTATCCCGGGGACCTGGGTGTCTCTTGAAAGGAAGGTCAGCAGGAGCATTATTGTTACCGAGCCTGGGGCCCGCTGCTCGCCTGTCTTACTTCTGCCTTCATCTTGGTTTCGCCAAAATTATTCATTATTTCCATCAGTCCATCTACTCAACCACTTTTAGGAAACTGGCAGTGGAAGACCAAGTATGTGCGCCCCGTGAGCTCAGAAGAGAAGGAAACACCCCGTGACAGGCCAGTGGGGAAGCGCTGCAATGGGAGGTTGCACTGGACTCCACACCGGAAGCCCCCTGTCCCCGCCCCCTTTTCAAGTGACTCCCAAAGCAGCATACACACCCGATATAAACTGGTTCTTTCTTCAAAGACCCTGCCACCGTCCAGCTTAAACAGATGGAAAGCTCTGGTGGTTTCTTCTTTAAAACTCAGCTTCACAATGAACATAGGCAACTCCGTCTGTTAAAGAACAGTATTAACGAATGTAATGCACAGCTTGTGCCCTGCCATGCTGCGTTAAGCTCTGTGCTCGAAGCATGTCACACATGCATGTCCATGTTTTCTTTCTTTTTTAAAAGATTTATTTATTTGTGCATACAGAACTGTGGTACAGGCCAAGCCAGAGGTACAGGGGTGGTGAGAAGATTCACCAGAGACAGAGTGGGGAGCAAACAGGCCAACTGATGAAGTACACTGCTGAGGGGAGCAGTGGGCGGGTCAGGAGAGGTCTGCTGCGCCATGTGGGTCACTCTCTGGCCAGGCATCGAACTTGCACTGAAGCAGCTGCAGGGTGCATCACAATGCTGTGTTTTAACCTGTTGCACCACCAAGGAGGGCCTGCAACCATGCTTTCAAAGCAGGTGTCATAATGCCTCTGCTTTGCATCCTTCCTGCACGACACCTGTTTGCTTTGGAAAGGCCAGGAAAGAAGGCCGTGTAGGACACTGGCCAAAGGAAGTGCAGCTGGTGCTGGCCAGCGCCTTGCACCAATCCAGACCTGCATCCACCAAACAAACTGAGCAGACTGTACTAGAAGACTGCAAGGCCCGGGAAGTGTGTCTGAAGTCTGACAAATAGTTCCTTGGGCCTGACCACCAGGTGTGAATTATAACAGGAACCTCACAACCTGGTCTGTTGCTGACAGCATCACCGCCGGGACCCTGGATCCCCCCACTCTCCAGTGGACCAGCCTGGTGGGAAAGTTCACTTTCTCAGCCAGCTGACAATATTAATGATAATTACAGAGCAGCAAGTTCCTTTCCAAACTATTTAAAATAGAAAATTAGCAGCAAAACAGCAGTGACCACAGGGATTGCTGAATGAGTTTGCCTGGACTGAGCTGTGCTTCCCTGGGGTCTTGATTGCAGAGAACACGAGGGTGGGGGGGGGAGAAGAATCTGGAAGACATTTTTCACGTGGCCAGTCCTCTTCTTTCCTACCCAACCCCAGGAGGGATTTAAGCCAGAACTCTGGCCTCTGATTCATAATAAACATTTCAGAAGATTATTTCATGCATTGTTGAAATTGTCACTTGCCTTTCCTTTTTGATTTTGAATCGTAGCCGTAAGGAATAGCGTTCGTTGTTTTCTTCCCAAGCTGTCCTAGGAATAGCCACATGGGGTAGACAGTGGAGAACATTTCTCAGGTCTGGAGGATGCTGGCTGAAGCATCTCAAAGGCATGAATAGAGCCTTTTCTCCCTCTACCCTGCTTCTTCCCCTCCAGAGCACTGCACTCAGTAGTGCATCCCACTGTGGGGTCCGTGGTCCGAGATGGGCCAACACCAGGAAAGCGTCATCTGCAGCTTGACTCTTTCCAGAAAGAGAGGAGGAAGTAACCTGACCTTTTGGGAAAGGCCAACCCCAGTGGAGAGCCACTAAGCTAGAGTCTTTCCCCACATTTCCATTAAGGGGCCAGTGGGCATCTCCTGGTTACAATAAAATCCATGCAGTGCAATTTCATGGCAGCATGCTTAGCATGAAATTGGTATGAATACAGCTGTGAGTCTACCCAGCTGCCTCGCGATGATGACATAAAGCAGTGGGAAATATAGAGCTGTGCTTCAGGCAGCCACAGAGATTCTAAAGGACTTTAGTTCTTGTTTTAACTGAAATTTGTCTATGCCCAGGTCACTTCACCTTAAAATAAGTGTATTCCACACACTGCTGAAAAGTACGGGTATTGTAATAACAGGAATGGTACTTTGGTTCAGAAGTGCTGCTGCATACATTAAAGTACCCTTCCTGAGTGGCGGCGATGCGCCTGACAGTGGAGATACCTGTTTTCACCAGTTACAGTCTCCAGATGTTTCTTTGCACTGGAGGAATAATGAACTCTCACAACTTACGTGATTCAGCAATAATAAAAACTCTTGTAAAAGATACTTTCTTGGCCCTTCAAGTGATAGAAAATACACAACTGGAAATGAAAGTTCTCAGACATGTGCGTGGCAATCCATTAGGAATTGTGATTGATATAGATAACCATACCAATCTAAATTATCGGCACTCATGAAAGATTATTTCCATTTGCTTTCCTTTATGATGTAATATTTTTCACTCAAGCTGAATTAGTATTATGTCTTGCCAGTTCTACCACTGTAACCCGATGATTTCATTTATTTTGTGAATATCTGCAGCCTCGCTCCCAGCCCTTCAGGTCATTCATCTGTTGGCTCACTGAAATAGGCCTAACACAGAGAAGGCTTGTTAATGCTCTGTTGCTACAATATAAATTGGCTAGACACATGACTATCTCTTCATTTCAGAATTTAAATAAAAGTAAAAGCAAAAGTGTGTTGTGCCTTCCTGTGCCATTAACACATCTGGGTAGACAAAGAGTTCTTGTGTTTGGAAAGTTGCTGATCTCTTGGGGGAGGCCTGTTGATCAAGCCCCCACTCTTTTCATCAGCAATATGCTTTTCTCTCGGTCTCTAGGCCACTCTGTCAGGAAGGGGTAATGTTATTGACTAACTCTGTGACCCTCTTTACTCTCCCCTCCACAAGTGAGCAGGCTTCACTTCAGTGGCCTTGGATAAACTCTCTGTTTCTAACTTGAGTATCTGGAATGGCCACACATCCCTGTGTTCCCAGAACAGTCCCCTTATGCTGTTTTCTGGGTGTCATCACTTTCAAAATTTCCATTGACTATCAAAAGCATCCTGTTTGCAACAGTAGCACAGTGGGGTCCTCTAATCATCTCTTGTGGAGTCTGGGGGAAAAAAACAGCCCTTGTTTGTATAGATTTAACGGGCATCACCACAAATGTCCACCAGGGAGTGCTCTTGCTTCTAGCTTGCATCCCTCAGCGAGAGGAGGTTTTTCACTTCTGTCAGATTTCAAGAAAAGAAGAGGCTAACCGGGGTGGATCTGTGAGAAGACTTTAGTTGGGCACAAAGCTCTCAGTAGAACTTTTAAAACTTGGACATAAAGTCAAAGCCCATCTACACTGGAGAACCTAGAAAAGCACGGTCCCAGAAGGACCGGAAGTCAGGTGTTGCCCAGAGAAAAGTAAAAGAAGGGGGGCACCTGGAATTCTCCAGTTGATTTCAAGTGTCACTCTTGGGAGATTGTAATTGAGAGAGAAGGTCCGAGTCAAGCCCCTTCCATCTTGATTCCAGCTGCTTTTCTGGACAACCTCAGTGCAACGCTGTCTTGATTTCTTGAGCCCCAGCTGAGCAGTGCACAGCTGAATTGCTTCTTCAGAAAGGCATCAAAAGACACT
Organism: Condylura cristata; assembly: GCF_000260355.1. NCBI lineage: Eukaryota > Metazoa > Chordata > Mammalia > Eulipotyphla > Talpidae > Condylura > Condylura cristata. The sequence continues at coordinate 2,657,021 of NW_004567128.1, forward strand.
TCATTACCTTCTGAAAACGTGTCGGGCCCAACCCCTGCGACTTCTTTTCCCGTTTGCTCATCTCTCCTCCCATTTAAATGGCTGCATCCGAAAGCCCCCCCCACCCCCCCACTGAAAGCTTCACTGTGCCATCCTTCCTGGCTTCCTCACCGCTGCCTTCATGAGCTAAGTCCCCTCACTCAGAGCAGGTGCGCACAGATCAAGCAGTGGCCAACAGATCAAGCAGTTCCAGCCCGTGCAGCCTGCTGCCCAGCGAAAGCCTGCTCTGCCCGTGAGTGTGGCCCTCAGAGGAGGAGAAACATCTTTCCTTTGTTGCATTCATTGTTCTCTTGCTTGTAGACATGCCTGTGTGTTGTAATTCGATCAGTGTCACTGTGACCAGCATTTCTTCCCTCCCAGCATAACTGTGTCTTTCTCACCTAGGGTTTTTCCAGAAGCTACACTGTGGGAGGCCTTCAGATCATGTCATGCAAATGGGGCTGCCCGGGTCAGGCAGTGTTCAAACTGAGCTTCTGTGCTCAGTGAAGTTGCCTTCCTGTGAGTTATCTTTTCTGGGGTGTCTTTTGGAGCCATGAATTTGACCTGTCTTGGAGCCTTTGCGTCCTTAGAGAAGGAGAAGGGGCCCAGTCTTGGAATGGCTGAGGAAGATGGCTCCTCGGTCCCCACTTCCCCACCCCTGCAGGCTCTTGGGGCACTGCTTTTAGGATGCGAGTTTCTTCCATTTAATTCTTTCAGTATAATTTTAGAGTCTAAAGGGGAGGGAGAAAGAGAAAACTGTGGGCTCTTCTAGGAGTTGTGCTTTTCATTTTTTATTACACTTGAAATCCCCTAATGTCACCAGAATTGACAGCTCCTACCTTCGAAAATTTCATCAGTATTCTCTGCTGTGTATAAAACAAATTTCCTCGTTCCTATGAAATTTATGATGTGAGGAAGGAGCCGCCATAAATATTCTTCTCTCTTCCTGTGACATTATTCAGACAGTCTGTGAGTTATACTTCTGAAATCACCTGCTGTAGCCCCCACGATGCACAGCACTTGTAGTTTGTTTTTTCCAGGAATCCAGCACAAATCATTTTCTATGGGAGGTTAATTAATTGTTAAAACCAAATGAAATTTTACCCAAATGGAATGATAATATGAGATGCAGTTAATTCTTTATTTGTAATTTATTTTTTTCTTTTAGAACATCTGACTGGATCCCTTTGTGGTTGTGTGTGTGTCCGCGTGTGCACGCACGCTCTGAAGCACCCTTCTTTTGCAAAAGGCTTGTGTTTTACAATGAATAAACATACAAACTCTTCAGATAATTTTGGTGCGCTGAAGGAGTGATCGGGAATGTCAAATGTTAATATGGAATCTTATTTTTGAGCATCAAAAGATCTAAACATTTTGATGGTTCATTATCTGATGAAATAATGAACAATTTCCAATGGATTGGAAAAACAAATAAGTGATGGTTTTTAAAATGTCTTGCCTTTCCACTGCAAATCAAAGCAGAAAGATGTAATAGTCACTTAAAAGAATCTTCTGGCACAGGGAACTTGCAGAAGACAGCATCCACATAGGGTAGACGCTTTGGAAAGACCATGGCTTCAGCATGAGACACCCCTGTGTGTGGAGGGCACACTTGCACATGGATTTGGATAGGAGACTCTAGAGCTTGGGAGTGGAAAGACCTTGAGAAAGATGCACACACGACCTGTGAATTTTGGACGAACCAGAAGAGTGTTTTATAATCGCTGATGTTTAGGTGTCATTAGGAGATCACAGATAATAGAAAACTAGAAAATTATAAACAGCCTAGAGAAGATGCTTGTAGTCTTAACATTATATTTAAAGCTCAGTACTGGGGATAAAAGAAACTGTGAGATACTAATCTCAAATAATTAACTCTGATAATGGCACTTACTAATGCTCCATAAGAGCACATTAGCCTCAATGGCACATGTGGCCACCAGGAAAATGTGGCTTTCCAGACTCCTCTCAAGCAGTCTGCTGGTAGATCTGCCCTATGGCAGTTGAGCATTAACATGCGGGTGTTTGTGGAAGTTCATTATTTTTTAGAAACCCATGGTCCTCTTTTGAATACTGGAAAATAAAATGATTGTACTATGAGTAATCACCCCTTAATTAATTGTTTAAAATAACTTGTAGTGGGTTCTCCCTGGTGGTGCAACAGGGTAAGGCACCACACTATGAAGCAATCTGCAGTCACTGTGGCACGAGTTCATCCCAGGCCAGCGAGTGACCAACATGGTGTGGCAGACCTCTCCTGACCGGCCGGCTGCTCCCCTCAACAGTGTATTTCAGTCCATCTGCCTCTCATTCTGTCTATGGTGAAGCCTTTCACCCCCCCCCCACACACACACCTCTGGCCTGTACCCCATTACTTGTATGAACCATTTTCCCTAATTTTTGAAGCTTTTAAAAGTTATTTGCATCAATAAAAATTACAGCGGAACTAAGAAAACACCCTTATATCAATATATCTAGGAACTACTAATGTAACCACTATCCTTTATAGACTCAGTGTCTTCTGGTCATTTTCATGTGTGAGTGTATGTGTGTCCTCTCAGTAGGCACCGTGCGATATTCCAGGTGCACACCAAAGCACACACACTAGAATGAGATCGAGGGAAACATGGCTTGTAGTTGAATAAGTTAAAGATATGCTGTGTGTATCTTCTCTGGCAGAGGCACAAGCTTCTTAGGGTGCTAAAAGCTCTGATACTCCCACAGTAAAGGGAAGTTGCTTATTTTTGCTTTACTCAGCATTTTCTAAACATATCTGACTTCAGAACTGGATTTTGGTTTTGGTTAAATTCTCTAACAGTTAATAACTCAGGGAGCATGTCTGGTAAAATACAGAGGTTTTGTATTAAAATGTTTATATACCTGAGATTGATAGATGCAAGGTCATTAATGTCTCATTGTTTATCAGTCTATCAGAGATTAACAAGCCATTCTCTTGAAGGTCCTGAAGAAATAGTGTCTGAATATTTGAGCAAGGGTGGTGATGTGAGCACCTCCTTCAGAGATGGGGCCCAGGCAGGAAAGTCTGGGTGAGATGTGACAGGGCTCCTGCCAGTCAAGCTAGTCCTGAAAGCAGTGTACTCATTTTCTTCCTTTTCCCCCCACAGCCTTGTGAGATATAATTAACAATAACATTGTGTAAGTAAGTTTAAGGTGCACAATACTGTTGATTTGATACATATGGAGACTGCATTGTAACATTAGCAAACACCTTCATCCTGTCACATAATTACCAGTTCTTTCAATCGGGAGAATATTTAACCTTTAGTTATACAATACATCGCTAGCCAGAATTGCCAGTGGTGTACAGTAGAGCCACCGACTTGTTAGTCTGGTCACTGAAAGTCTGTGCCCTTTGACCAACATCTCCCCACTTCCCTCACCCCTCCAGCCCCTGTGAATCACCACTCTACATTCTGTTTTTAGGCATTTGCCTTTTTTATATTTCACATGTAAGGGCAATCATGTAGTGTGTCTTTCTCTGACTTACTTCACTTAGGATAATGCCCTCAAATTTAATCCAAGTTGTTGCAAAGGGGAACAATTTATTGTAGTAGAATAATATCCCATTATCTACGTATATGCCACATCTTCTATGTATTTATTTGTTGTGCACTTAGGTTGTTTCTGTACTACAATAAACATGGGGGTGCCTGCATCATATGGTGGTTGTAATTTTAACTTCTTGAGTAACCTCTCTGCTGTTCATATTGGCTGTCCCAATTTACATTCCCACAAGTGTTCATGGTTGCCTTTTCTCTACATCCTTATAAACACTTGTTTCTTGTCTTTCTGAGATTAGCGATTCTGACAGGTGTGAAGTGGTAACTTCTTGTGGTTTTGATGTGCATTTCCGTGACAGCTAGTGATGTTGATTAAGTACCTTGGCATGTACCTGTTGGTCATCTGTATATCTTCTTTGGGAAATTGCCTTTTAATGCCCTCTGTCCAGTTTTTTATTGTGGTGTTTGGCTTTTTGTTATTAACATCTTTATAAACTTGGGATCTTAACCCCTAGTCATATCTACTATAAATATCTCTCCCATTCCATAGGTTGCTTTTTCATTTTGTCATCTGTTTCTTTTGCTGTGCAGAAGTTTTTTACTTTGACATAGTCCTATTTTTGTTTTCGTTATTGTGCTTTTGGAGTCATACCTAGGAAATAATGTCAAGAAGCTGTTTCTTTATGTTTTCTTATATGGGTTTTAAGCTTTCATAGCTTATGTTTAATTATTTAATCCATTTTAAATTAATTTTTGTGAGTGGTTTAGAGTAGGAGTCCAATTTTATTTTTCTACATGTGGTTATCCGATTTCTTAACTCCCTTTATTGAAGAGACTGTCTTTTCTGCATTGAGTATTCTTGGCTCACTTGCAAATACTAGTTAGCCATATATGTGAGAGTTTCTTTATGGATTCCCAGTTATGCTCCATTGGTCTATGTGTCTGTTTTTACACCAATATCATATCACTTGGATAGTATAGTTTTGTAGTGTAATTTGAACTGAAACATAATGCCTCCAGCTTGATTCTTTCACAGTATTGCTTTGGCTGGTTGGGATCCTTTGTGGTTCTGTGCAGTTTTTAGGAATCTTTTCTATTTTGGGGGGAAATGTCATTGAAATTTTTATAGGGATTGCATTAAGTCTGTAGATGGCTTTCGGTAGTAGGGATACTTTAACGATATAAGTTTCTTTTTATCCATGAACATGGAATATCTTTCCATATATTTGTGTCTTCTTCATTTTCTTTCATCATAACATTATGGTCATAAATATGCAAATCTCTTTTACCTCCTTGTTTGAATTTATTACTAACTATTTTATTGTTCTAATACTGTTGAATGTTTTATTTAATTCAGTTTTCTAATTTTTTGTTGAGAATATTTGCACCTATAGTCACAAAGTATATTGGCCTGTATATTTCTTCTTTTGCAATGTTCTTATCTAACTCTGGTATCAGGGTAAATGCTGGCCTCATAAAATAAATTTGGAAATGTTCCCTCTTCTTGAACTTTTGGAAGAGTTTGAGAAGGGATGGCATTAATTCTCCTTTAAACATTTGTAGAATTCATCCGTGAAACCATCTGGTCCTGGGTTTCATTGTGTTGGGAAGTTTTGTTTTAATTACTGAGTCAATTTCCTTACTCAGTATTGATCTGTTCAGTTTTCTATTGCTTTATGATTCTGTCTTGGCATATTGTTTGCTCAAGAAATTGATCTATTTCTTCTAGGTTATCTAGTTTATCAGTGCCTCCTATGGTTCTTTGTATTTCTGTGGTGCCAGTTGTAGGTCTTTATTGCTGTTTTAATTACTTGTCTCCTCGCTCTTTCTGAATCAGTCTAGCTAAAGGTTTTTCAATTTTATCTTTTTTTTTAAGGTGTAATAATGGATTTATTTACAAGGAGAAAGGTAAAGGAACAACCCAGGGAAAGAGGGAGAGAAATTCAAGTTAATTAGAATGTCCTACCAGTTCTGCTGACTTGGACTCCACCAGCACGCTGAAAACCGATGAAGAGCCAAACAACCAGCAGCGAACCACCAGGCCAAGAGACCCCCAGAGCCCACATGTCCAGTTTTATCCCAACCTGGCTGCTCAGCTCCTCCCTCCTGTCCCAGCGTGCTTCTCCTTCTAATTGATGGGATTAGTAGTTTCAGTATCTGGAGTGGGGGCAGAGTCCATGAAACCTGTACCTGTGATAGTACTAGAAGGTGCCTTAGATTTGTGGAAAAATTTGGGCCTCAGTAGCCTTGCTTTGGGCCAACCCAATTTGGTTGGACATTTACCCATGAAGGATTGGGTAATTTTGGACATTTCTTTAGGAAAATAAATACTTCTTTTTTTCTCTCTCTCCCTGTGCTATGCACATTAATTCTGTAAAGTTCTATTCTGTTGAAGGCCTTGTGCATTAAGAATATGCTTTGTCTTTATACAGCAGATGGCAGTATCCATTTATAGCATATAAATTTGGGGGTCCTGAAGTAGGTGTTCCTCAGTGTGCTTGCTAACAAGTGAAGTTATTGTAACACTGGACCCTTTGTGCTGATTTAAGAAAATCCTATCTCTAATCAATTATGTTCTGCACATATTTCTGTAATGTGAAAAAACATGGGCAAATGTCAAATACAAAGACTCTAACAGTGTTAACAGAAATTTATATTATTTTATTCACAAATTTCCCTGTCAAAAAGAGGCATACAAAGATTTTCCATATGAAAGAAAATCTCTAAACTTGGCTACTACCTTGGAAAGAATCTTTTCAGCACCTACACTGCACAGAGTAGGTTGTATTATAACCAGGGGTTCAAGGGCAACGCTTAAGCAAAAGATTATTTACACATGGTGCCCTCATTGGGGGTGGGGGAGTAGGTGAGATAATAGCCCCAGGTGGAATGAGCCCAGGAAAGAAAGAATCAATGAGTGGTGGTGGGGACTCTGATGGGGAATCTAAGAGACTGCAGAAGTGGCCCCACAGTCAACCTTTTTCAATTTTATCTTAAAAGAAAAAAAAAAGCACAGCTCTTAGTTTTGTTGATCCTTCTTACTGTCTTTCAGTCTCTATTTCATTATTTCTGCTTTGATCTTTATTTCATTCCCTCTGCTACCTTTAAACTTCGTTTGTTCTTGAGATGTAAAGTCAAGTTGTTTATTTCAAATATCTTTCCTTAGTGTAGGCATTTGACACTATGAACTTCCCTCTTAAAATTGCTTCTGCAGGCCCTCCCTGGTGGCGCAGTGGGTTAAAGCACAGCACTGAGAATCTAAAAGCCGCTTCCGCATGAGTTTGATCCCCGCCTGCCCCGGAGGTGACCACATGGCGTGGCAGACCTCTCCTGACCCGCCCCCCGCTGCTCCCCTCAGCAGTGTACTTCGTTGATCTGCCTGTTCTGCTCCCCACTCTGTCTCTGGTGAAGCTTCTCATCGCCCCTGAGCCTCTGGCTGTACCCCAGTTCTGTATGCATAAATAAATAAATCTTTTAAAAAATTGCTTCTGCAGCATCCCATAGGTTTAATATGCTATGCTTTCATTTTCATTTCTTTCAGTGTATTTCTTGATTCCCTTTTAATTTCTTCTTTGACCCACTGTTTGTTCAAAAGCATGTTGTTTATTATCCACATATTTGTGAATTTTCTAGCTTTCCTTCCGTTATTATTTGTTTTCTGATGCTGTGTTATAAATGACCATAAACATAGGAGCTTAGATATTATTTATCTAGTATCTTACAGTTTCTGTGACTCAGGAGTTCAGGCATAACTGAGCTGAGTACTTTGCTCATTGTCTCACAGGCTGCAATAAGGCTATCAGCTGGTCTGCTTTCCTTTCCAGGGACTCTCATCCACATGCTCCTGGTTGTTATAAGATTTCTTTCTTGATGTTATAGACCTGGGATCCCTACATTTCTTGCTGTCTGTCGTTTCAAGTTGCTGGGGCAACTTGCAGTCCTAGAGCTCACCTGCATTCTTTGCCAAGAGGTGCTCTCAGAGCATGGCATCTTCCAAACCAGCTAGAGAGTCTTACTCCAGCTAAGATGGAGTCTTGTGTAACATTATATTACCTTTGTTGTGTAAGTAGCTTAATCAAGGGACTGACATCCCACTATCTTTACTGTATTCTGTTCATTAGACACAAATCCAGAATCCTATTTGCACTTAAGAGGAGAGGATTCTACAAGGGTGTGACTCTTTCAGGGTCACCTTTGCATGAGTCTGCTAGAAGCACCAAGGGCCTAAGGATGGAAGGTGGGGGGTGGAGTGAGGGCCAAAAGACTAGGGGACAATCAGAGGAAGAAGAGAATTTCAGAATATGGTGGCCACGGGCTTTCCAAGTCAATGTGCTCTCTTGTAGGTGGGCTCAGTTCCATCCTGCTCTGCAGCCTGTATTTGATGTACAGGTTTATTCACTCAGTGCTATCCTCTTAGAATTCCTTGCTCATTGTTGATATCACCCAGGGTCAACATCGAGATTCAGGAAGCCTCCAGGTAGATAGGTTTGTTTACCCAGGCTGGGTTATGTAATACTTTGGCCTCTTTTGTAGCTTCACCTCTCTCTGGCATCAATATGCGATAAGCAGAGAAGAGATACAAAAGCCTTGTTCAAGGAGAAACAGAAATACCCACATGGTTAATTGAAACATTTTTTTTCCATGAATACACAGTATGGTTTTTTTGCTTTCAAAATGACAAAGCAATGAATTGCTACTTTACAATTTTTCTCCCCCCCTCCAAGTATGTAACAAACCAACAACACAATGTGCCATATAATTATCAAGTACTAGGCTATGATTCTTCTCTTAAACTACAGAAATTAGTACATACATATAGTGTGAAAGAAACAATTGGCTCTAAGGGAAAAAGTAAAAAGTAGGTCTTCTCCTATTTGATGCCTGTCAAGTTTTTATAGAAGAATGTGTGGACAGAGAACTCTTGCCTGCAGGCAGACATCTTTTTTGTTCTTCAAAGATGACCAGCTCCCCCAGGTTGCAGACTTGGTCTGTCCAGTGGAGCAAGAGGCCAGAGTGCAGCCTGGATCTTGGAGTTCTGGGACTGTACACTCACCTCAACTGTGAATTGGCTGTGTAGTCTTAGACAGACAAGTCGACCTTTAGAGCCTGTTTTCTTGCCTGCAAAATGAAGTTCTTAACAATTCTCAGCTGCTGAGCTCTGTGTAAAGAATGGCATGTTCCAGCATGTTTAGCAAAAGACTGGGGGAGGTGAATTGGTGCTGGAGAGTGGAAGGGTTTTGTTACAATATGAGCAGAACAACTGTTCTTCATTATAGGCTGCTCTCTCCAGGGAATGGTGACTTTTGTTACCTGTATGCTATATACAAAGCAGAAAGCAGTACCTGGAAATAATGGAGAATATTGTTAATCTATTCCCACTTGAATCAACCACAATAATTCTAACTTTTTATTGAGGAATGGTTTACACATAGAAGAGAGCACATATTTTAATTGCACAGTCAACAAATTTTCAAAGATTGAACACACCTATATATCCAACACTAGATTAAAAAATATAACATTAACAGTCTTCCCAAGAAAACCCTCCACCCCCTCTGCAAGAATAACCATTTTTGTAACTTCTAACGGCATAGGTTTCCCAAATTTTCAACTGTATATAAATTGGACCACACATTGTTCATCCTTTTCTTCTGGCCTCTTTCACTAAACATTATATTTATGAAATCCATCCATGTTGATGAGAATATTGCATACTGTCCCTTTTCTTTGCTGTGTCATATTCCATTGGAGGAATACAGATGTTTCCTTATGCATTATACTGCTGATCAACATTCCAGTTTTTGGCTATTACCAATATTGTTTCCATGATTATTCTAGCATCTTCCTTTTAATGAACATATAGATGCATTTCTTTTTTTTTAAGACTTATTTATTTATGCATACAGAACTGGAGTACAGGCCAGAGGTGCAGGGGCTGTGAGAGAATTCACTAGAGACAGAGTGGGGAGCAGACCAAGCAAATCGACGAAGTACATTGTTGAGTGGAGCAGTGGGTGGGTAAGGAGAGGTCTGCGGTGCCATGTGGATCACCTCTGGGGGAGGGAACACACTTACACTAAGGCATCCACTGCCAGCCTTGCATTGCTGTGCTCATCCTGCTGCGCCACCAGGGAGGGCCATAGATGCATTTCTTAGGAGAACAAATTTCTGAGTCATAGGTTTGCTTTTGTTGCAATCTTGTTGATAAGCTAACTACAGTTCTGAAGTAGTTGCATCAGTCTTGGGATCTCAACAATTGTGTGTGAGAATTCAGTTTCTCCACTCCTTGATCTACATCTTTTTTTTCATTTTAGACATTGTGGTGAGTGAATAATGATACTGACACAGAGACCAGGCAAGAATTTCATTTGCTCTCCCACAGTGAGGCTCCAGGTCTGGTGAGGGTGGGGGATTTGTGATGGGGGTATATACTCACCCTGACCCAGACAAGGCAATATATGTTATTACCTAAAAGACTTTCCTTTATAGGATTTTAATAATAAGACAAGGAAGAAGACAATGAAAAAAGAAAGCGTAGCCTTTCTGACTCTAAAATAGCCAGAAATTAGATAAAACCCATCAGTTTCACTACACATTTCTATTTCTCTTGAATTTTCCATCAGAAACTTTAAACTCAGATGTTTGCAAAAGCATTTTATTCTACCCTTCTTTCTTTGAATGTCACACATCAAATATTAGTGAGAGATAATTGAAGGAGAGAGAATATATATTTTTTTAATATAACAGATTTCATTGTGTCCTAGGAAAATTTTATAACTATGTAAATCAGTCCCTTAAAAGGTAATATTGGCCCTCCCTGGTGGCGCAGCGGGTTAAAAGCACAGCACTGAGAATCTAAAACCGCTTCCGCATGAGTTCAATTCCCGCCTGCCCCGGAGGTGACCACATGGCGTGGCAGACCTCTCCTGACCCGCCCGCTGCTCCCCTCAGCAGTGTACTTCGTCGATCTGCCTATTCTGTTCCCCACTCTGTCTCTGGTGAAGCCTCTCGCCGCCCCTGAGCTTCTGGCCTGTACCCCAGTTCTGTATGTACAAATAAATAAATCTTTAAAAAAAAAAAAGGTAATATTGTTGTTTTCTTTGTTTCCCCCCCAAAGATTATTATAATAGCAAACACGTATTCAGTACCTATGACATTCTAGGGACTATTGTGAACACAGCCGTGTCTTCATTCATTTTGTCCTTATAACCATGCTGTGAGTTCGGCACCATCATCACCAATCCTATGAAGGGATGAGGAAGCAGAAACACCACAAGGCTCAAGGATCTTGCTGTACAACATATTGGTGACAATCATTTGAACTATGATTTTAAAACAAGTGACCTATCTTCAGATTTTATCTATGCTATAAACCAAAGATCTACAACTTAGTCTACAAAGAGCCAGATAATAAATAGTGTGGGTTTGGTGGGCCGTCCTCTCTATTTTGCTAACTATTCTGAATATCAATAATGATGAGGAGTTGGTGCTCATGGGTATCCATTATGGACTAGATGATTGTCTATACAATATTCCACACTTAAAATATCTCATTTTATTTTCAAATGAATTTATAAAGTAGGTGTTATGACATTGTTTCTTCATATGAAGAAATGTACATTCCTGTGACCAGAACTTGGATCTTTTCACTACACCTGCATCATCTCTTTCTTATTACTATAATGAATGATATCGCTGGACATACAGACTTCATAATGTGGGCAGCATCCACAAACTGGAGGCTCTCTTTGCCTGGGAAATGGTGATAGATTTGTGTATTCAAGTCTCATTTGTAAAGTTGCTTTTCTAACCATTATTAGCTCAAAAATAGCTTTTGTGAAAATCTAGGATTGAAAAATTGATGTTTGCCTTCTTTTCTAGATCAAAAAATAAGGTCAGTGGTCAGCCCCATGCAGTTCCTGTTGATAATGGCTTTTGCCTTCCATTAGCACATGAGGCATTTCCTCTTCATGTTGCTTTGCCTCCTGTTTAATTTGCCTTGGGATGGAGCTCCTACTGTCCTGAAAGGGAGCAGCCTGTGGACAATGGTTGAAAAGGGAAAGAGTGCTGGAAGAGCAGGGAAACATGGACTCTGAAGGAGACCGTGAACATGAGATTAGAGCAGCACTCAAAGGCCAGCGAGGGAAGGCAGTGGGGCTGGAGGCTCATAAGCCAAGCCTCACTCCCATCTCATTGTGTTGCCTTCGTTGGGTTCATTCAGCCAACAAATGTTCCCTGAGCCCATGCTGCATGCCTGGCAGGCCCCTAGGTGCTGGGCACAGCAGTGTTCAAGGCTGAAAATCCCTGACTCAAAGAGCCTATACAGTAAAAGTAACTTTTACAGTTTGATGAAAGGTAACAAGCACTGTGGAGAAAAATATATCAGCAAAGAGGATGGGGCCCGCTAGAGGGAAGGCTGCTGACTGCCAACATGGCGGTCCAGAGAGGTCTGCAGCTGAAGGTCACTTTGGGCCCATTCAGCCATTGGGGCATTTAGGGGAAAAGCTCCAGGAGGGGGATCCACAGGGCTGTAGACCCCCAGGGCGGAAGGGCTGTGGTACTGGAGGAGGAGTAGGCTGTGCTGGAGTGAGCCAGTGGCAGGGGTCAGAGAGGTGGGTGGGGACAAGGCCAGGCAGCACAATGTCTGTGGATCACAGGGAGGATTGTGGCTTTTCCTCTGGGCAAGATGGGATGTCATGTGGAGGTGAAGAGAGAGTATGGTAAGAGCTGCGTCGTTTGCAGGTGGATCCTGTGGATGTGGGTTGAGACGAGACTGTCTATTCTATAAGAATAGAGGGGCCTAGTTATAAAGATTTCTTTCTCCCGTGAGACTCGCTCTCACTTTTGCCCCCCATATCAGGGAACCACCAGCTGTGTGAGAGTCTGCTTGGGAGTTAACACCGTGGTCTTCTTCCAGCTCACAAGACCAGAGAGTAACGAGCGTCTCATCCTGTTCTCTTGGTTTTCTAATGATTAAACCAAGGAGAGTTTATTGTTTTCAGATGTTTATTGGGGACCACAGGGTGGCCAACTTTGCAATACTGCCCTTGAGCATCGTCCAGTTTACCAAATGAGTGAATCAACCATTTCAGAAGGCTGGTGCGGTATGGCTGGAGTGTGCTCTGTACTGTTGAGGTACAGTGAGGAACAACTCTGCCTGAAAGTCAGGGGATACCCCCTAGATGAAGTTGTACTCCTTAAATTCTGCTTTGGGGCCACATCTCAATCAGCTCTTCTGCCCCATCTATCCCATTCTCTTCTTCCTCTACTTTTTTTTTTTTTTTTAAGATTTATTTATTTGTGCATACAGAACTGGGGTACAGGCCAGAGGTTCAGGGGCAGTGAGAGGTTTCACCAGAGACAGAGTGGGGAACAGAACAGGCAGATCAACGAAGTACACTGCTGAGGGGAGCAGCAGGCGGGTCAGGAGAGGTCTGCCACGCCATGTGGTCACCTCCAGGGCAGGCGGGAATCGAACTCATGCAGAAGCGGCTTTAGATTCTCAGTGCTGTGCTTTAACCCACTGCGCCACCAGCGAGGGCCTCTTCCTCTACTTCTATGAGGCAGATGGTCACCTTCGTGCGCAGTGAACTCTGAAATTGGGGAATTCGTGCTCCAATCACTCAGGAAAAGAGGTGGTGCAGTGACTGGAACTGGAACCTGTCATTCCTCAGACAGAATCACAGGTTGACAGAGGCAAGAGCTGAAACATGGTCATCTTTTGCGGCTTCCAGCCTCACAGTCACTGTGGCCCCGGTCTCCCAATGCTTCCACTTGGTTTTCTCAAAGCAATTTGAGCCATTCTGGGAAAATGGCACCACTGCTGTTTATTCATGAAACCCCCCAGACCAGGAGAAGCAGCAACAAGTACAGATCAGCTGCCGGTTGTACTTGTTCTTGGCTGTATTGTTCACATCTAAAGACCTCAGCAGTTGATTGGCATTAATTAAGTTCTTCAACACCCTCTGCTGAGACTGTGAATACTAATATTAGCCTTCATTTGAAATTGATGCCGGGCTCTCCCCTAGGCCAAACTTGAGGACAGGCAGATTTGAGTTTTCTCGCTTTCCAGACTCCCCTTTTCATGTCTCGCTGCCTCTCCACATCCACCTGTCATCTCTAGTTCCAGAGGCTCCCTGCTGTGCCCATACCAACTTCCCAGACTTGCCAGTCTGTGGGTTGCCAATCTTGACCTTCACTTGCCCAACAGCACCTTGACTTCAGGGCCGGCACAGACCTCTGGGGCAAATCAGACTCTGCTCCCTGTCTTCCCTCCTTGTAACCGTGGGCAGGTCACCTGATATGCCTGTGCCTCAGTTTCTTACTTGCAGGTCAGGTATGAGCAGGCTAGTTGCGGAGATGAACTGGAAAAAACATACCGGTTAATGACTGCGAGCAGGGCCGCCCCCGCTCCAGCCGCGCCCTGGACTCAGTTGCTGTGAAGAGGCCTCTGCGCCCTGCACGCTGGGTCCTCGGTCGCCTTTGCCAGGGGCGGCGAGTTGGAAAGGAGGTGCCAGGTGGCCAGGCCTTTCCACACAGTCTCAGAGCCAGAAGCAATGCCCATGTCATTTTGTCCAAGGTGTGACAAAGGCCACAGTGGGTTCCTGCCGCCCCACTGCCTGTGCCATCACGGTCCACAGCCCAGGACTGTTGGGGAAGAATCAAAAGAACAGTATTTCGTGACATGTAAAAAGTACATGACATCCAATGGCAAGGTCAAGGGATGCAGTTTTATTGAAACACACCCATGTCCGTTTACTGTCGCCCTGTTACCTGCGACCCTCATCTCGCTTGATGTGAGGGCTTGAGTTGAACAGCTTCGCCAGACTATGGACCGTCAAGTCCAATGTTCTTTCTCTCTCTTTGAGAGAGAGAGAGAGAGAGAGAGAGAGTGTGTGTGTGTGTGTGTGTGTCTGGCCCTTCACCCTGTATGCTTGCCGGCCCCTGTTCTAGTCTGACACAAAGGTTGTCGGCCTGCCTTTTTAAGCAACCTGCGCTGCTGTCAGTTAAGTCTCCCATACTTCTATACGGACAGCCTGGTGGTCTTGATTCTGGCCTCTGGAACAGCCAGCGAGGGCCGGTTCTCCATCCATACAGATGGAGAACACTTCAGCCACACCCCATTGAGTGTTGTCTTGTCTAGTCAGGGTCACCCCTCCCTCGGTCACTCAGCTCTCACTCTTTTCCGACTCGTCCTCATTCAGGCCACCAGCCCGTGAAGGGGCATCTAGATGAGGTCCACGTCTACGCTCTCCCGAGTGCTACCCTTGCCGTCTGTGGGTAATGGCACGCTCAAGAGCTGTCTTCCCCTTTGCTAAGGTTTGGAAGACTTATCACCAACCGCAAGATCAGTTCAAAGGCGCCTCAGTGTCTGGAGACGTGTTCTCTTGTCACAGTGGGGGTGGGACGTCATTGGCACCTGGTAGGTTGCGGCCAGGTCTGCCGCTGTGCTCTCACAAGGCACAGGCCACCCCTGCCATCCAGCTGTTCCCAGTGCGCAGTGTCTGTGCTTAAGTGGAGACTCCCTGCTGTACCCGACATTTCTGAAGGGAGAATAAATGGGGTCACGACAAGTGTTTGCTTCTCCCTTGTTTTGCTTCCCAAGGGCAGTTGCCAAGTCTCTCCCTGCACTCAGCCAGGGCGGTTCATCTCAGGGTGGAGGGCCAGGCTGGGCTGTTGTTTGTGATAGAAAATCTCCAGTGAATGGTGTTGCTCTTTCTTTCTCTGTTTGTGGCCCATTGCAAAGCCAGGACTCTAGGTACTTGGCAAATGCCTGTAGCCCATCTCTAAAAGTAATTAATGTGCAGCAGAAGTAATTGGAAAATGAGTGCCTTATTCCTATGTCTTGTTCTGTAAAGAGCCACCCATTTGGATCCTTTCCCAGTGCCAATGCACTGGATGTTTGGGTAAATCTCCGGGTTAATGGACACCCACCCCCCCCAAAAAAAAAAAAAAAAGAAAAGAAAATCTCTACTAGCATTCTGCAGGAAATTCAGGCTAACATTACTTTTTGACATTCATGTAATAATCCTTTTTTAAAAAGATTTATTTATTCATACAGAACCGGGGGATATGGGCTAGAGGCGCAGGGGCGGTGAGAGGCTTCACCAGAGACAGAGCAGGGAGCAGAACAGGCAGATTGACAAAGTACACTGCTGAGGAGAGCAGTGGGTGGGTCAGGAGAGGTCTGCTGTGCCATGCAGGTCACCTCAGGGGCGGGGATAGAACTCATGCTGAAGTAGCGTTAGCTTCTTGGTGCTGTGCTTTAACGCACAGCACCACCAGGGAGGGCCCATATGTAATAATCCTTAATCTAATTTTGACAATACCAACCTCTCACTGAATGATACCAGCAAACCCTTTTGCGACTGTAAATTCTACAATGAGCATGGGCCCTGGACTCTTGCTATTTCCTACTTGATTTATCCGGAGCCTGCTTTGTCCTGGAGCAATTGTGTACTTAGTTGAGTGGCATTTCTCTCCTGAGCCATAAATCCTATTTTTAAGTGAGGACTAAAGGGACGATACCAATTGCCACAGTTCAGCACAAAGCAGGATGATTTGCTCTGGGACAGTGGGCCCTGGACTCAACCCCTGGGATGCCACTTAGGAGCAGAGTGACCCAGGGCAAGTGCCTCCGCACTTCGAGCGGCACATTCTTCATCTGCCACTTGAGAACGCTGCCTCTCTCAGATAAACGACTCTCCACCAGCGGAACTGGCCAGCTGCCTGCTTTGTCAGTAAAGTTTTATTGGCACACAGTGCTGTACATTCACGACGTCTTGTCTGCAGTTGCTTTAGTGCCGTGGAGTCACTGCGTTGAATTGTTTAAAGGGAGACCATCAGTCTGCAAAGCCTAACTTAACGGCTGTCGGACTCGCTATAGAAGTTTGTCTCCTGCAAATCTACCTCAATGATTTACTGAGACTCAAATAGAGTTCGTTACAGAAATCCCATCTACATACATGGAAAATCTTAGGGCCTCTCATTTCTATACACGAGAAATTGTTTCTGATGGCAACAGTAACCCTGTGAATGCTCTCGCACTCATCCAACATCCAAAGAATATGCACCCACATACTAATTCCTGCACAAACTAGGGGAGCACAGTTCTTGTTTAGCACATGAAAGAGTTGCTGGAGTTGCTAAGAGGTGAAGTAACTTCAGGTCATGCAGCTGATGCGGAGATAGGTGATAAAATCAGAAACATCATAGCTGTGGAGTCTGCCTTTCCCCCCTGCTGAGCCAGGCCATTTCAACCAGTGGCACCTTTGGTAGGGCCGTTTTCTGAAACATCTTACACAAAGCAGCCGACCGTCTGAATAGGTGCTGGGCCTCAAGTCCAGCGTGCCTGCTGATTTTGAGTGTTTGCTGTTTGCTGTTTTGGAAACCTCTGTGTTGGTGCCAATGGATGCCTTCCTCGCCCTCTGTCCTCTGTCACTGCTGCTTTCTCCTCTTTGCCTCACTTTTGTGTTTCTCAAAGTGACCAAGCCAGGCTCTCACGTGCTGCCCACAAAGCCAAATGCTGAGCCACAGTATTTCTAAAAAGGAATTCATTCCAGATGGCCCCCAAGGAAGTCAGTGCCGGGCTAACACCCTAGAAACCAGCTCTCCGAATGGTGGGAGTACTGTGAAAATATAAAGAGGGAGGAATGTGGAGAGTACAGAATGTGAGGCAGGTAGGGGACTTGGCACTGCCAGGTCCAAGGAGGTGCCCCACAGTCTGGGTGTCATGAATCATGTTCTCGAACTTTCTCTGGGCCACCAGCCCTTATCAATGAACAGGTGTCTGTTTTGATGTTACTCTCAACCCCAAAGTCACGCAAATTTTTATTAGAGACGTTACACAATATTTTAAGTACCTGGGACTGCAATTGCAGAGAGAGGCTTTAGTTGTGAGTTAAAGGTTCATCATGAGGAGAGGGCCTGGGGGCGGAGAAGGGAAAGTGGTAAGAGCTTAATCCTGTTTGGTGCTAATTTTTCCTCTAGGGGAGTTTTTGTACCAAATGGAGGGTTCAGCTGCCTTCTCTCCTTACGCTTCCCCACACTTCCCTTTCTTGAGAGGACCCTTCGCGGAGCCCGGTGGGCTCGCCTTGGTGGTGTGGAGCTGAAAGCAGGCCGTTGCAAGGAGCAGCTGAGGACGCTGTGCTGCACTGGGCCGGGCTGGGTCGGGGCCGCCTCGTGTTCCTTGTATTCACGAAGCGCAGCCGCCGCTGCTGGTAGCAGCTGGCTTGGGGACCTACTGCTTTGAGTGTGTTGTAGCTCACAGACACAGGGTGTCTTTACGGGGAGAAAGCCACAGCACGGCCACTGTTCCTGAGGTGGGCAGAAAGCACTGCAGCATTGGGGTGTGCTCCGTGCCTGCCCCTGGTGCCCCGCCGTGTGTGCGTGCCCTCAGCCAGCACCTGGGGTGGTTTCCACAGCTGGTTATTGGGGTGTGCCTCCAGCAGGTAGTCTGCTCCACTTGCACCTAGGGGAAGTGGGTCTTGCCCTGGCGGGCTCCAGTGACCCTCCCTGCCCTGTTCTCCTTGCTGGCTCCAGTTCTGGCATCTGAAGCTGTCCGGAATCACACGATGCCCTCCGTGCGTCTGCTCTGCAGGTGTTTGAGTCTTATCTCACCCTAAAGCCTTTGTTTCTTCCATGATAAAAAGTGTACCTACCTTCAAATGTTTCTCAAAAGACAAGACTCTCGCCCTTGGGGGAGGGGGTGCTGGTATCAATCTGTTCTTATACATCAATGTCTCTCTTTTCCAAGTATAACATTTTTCAGATTTCAAAGGTGATGAATATTCATTATAAACTACTTGGATAATATATAGCTCCAGAAGAAAGAATGCAAAACGTGGAAGGGAGAGGAGGAGGGAAGGAAAAAGGAGGGAAATCACCCCATTATCCCATTAGCCAGATAAATACTTTAGAAACTGTAGGGGTTTTTTTAAATTTTTATTTATTTTTGCATAGAGCTGGGGCACAGGCCAGAGGTGCAGGGGTGAGAGGATTCACCAGAGACAGAGCGGGAAGCAGGAAAGGCAGGTCTACTGCAATGTACTGCTGAGGGAGCAGCGGGACTGGAGAGGTCTGCTGCGCCCTGTGGGTCAGTTCCGTGGCCAGGGATCAAACTCAGGCCACAGTGGTGATAATGCTGAGATGCAACCCCTAGACCACCAAGGAGGCCATAAAGCCCGTGTTTATTTTCTAGTCTCTGTGTGGGAATAGTGTGTGTTTACTATAGTGATGGACGCTGTTCTTAAGGACTGCCTTGCACTCTGTTGTGTGGATACAGGAAGAATTACCTGTGCCCTTTTTCAAGTGTGACAGACACCTCACAGTGTTGGGAACTGCCCGTGGCAAGTGCAGTGGCCACTCACCCAGGCCTCCTCTTTCCTTCTCTTCTTGTGCCTTGAAATATAGGTGTTGAAATTAATGGAATTTTCTTAGTACTCAAACCCAACTTTGCCTTTGATCTGAGCACTTCCTATCTGACAGCCTTCAGGGGCCAGGCCCTTGGTAAACGTGCAGCCTTATGTCTATGAGCTGTTAAACTCGCCGGAAGCAGAGTATCACCACTTAAAGATGAAAACTCACCATGTTTCATTCCGGATGTACCTAGGGACGCATGTGTGTCTGTACCAGCAATAACGAGTCACTCAATCTGGTCCGCCCCTTGCTTTCAGCTATTTTATACTCTGTTCCTCGGGATCTGTTCCTTTCACGGTAACAAACTGTACGTTTAGATGGTTGACTTTTTCTGTTGTATGCCCATAAATGTGACCTTTTTAGAAAGCTCAATAGCACAGTTTGCTGCCTCAAAGCAACTCCTCTCAGATTCCCAGGCATTCTATGTGCTTGAAATAAGGGCGGAACAGATGTGCGAGCTTTTACACTCTAAAGCAAGACTGCTTAACCTGTGTTTCATGGATGCCTCAGTGTCATGGAATGGGGAGTTGTTATAAGCCCCTAGAAATTGCCCAGTTTTACTTGAGAAGTTTTCCCCTGAAAATCAGATTTCTTCTAGCCACGACGAGTGCTGGAAAGAGAAACTCAGTAAAGCCTCCCTGAAAGGCTGCGTGAGTGCACTCCAGGGCCACAGAGTGCTGCCATGAGGGTGTAGTGAGAGCACGTAGCTGTCAAGGTGAACTCCTCCTCCCACGCCTGGCCGGTGGTCGGTCATGTCGGTCTGTGTTTGAGTGTGCTGTCACACCCAGCCGTGTCTCCTCTCCTCTCCTCTCCTGAGATTTCCCCAGCTGGTGTCCTGCAAGAGCTCCCTGGCCCCTGCTACCCCCCACAAGGCACTGGCCCTGCTCTCCTCCCCCTCTTTCCCTGGTGCAGACATGATGACCTGGATTCTGTGAGCCCCAAACACTTTCCAGAGCCCATAGTGAGTGACGCTCTATGTGCAGCCTCATCTGTGCACCCCAGTGCCCGGAGGCAGTCCCCAGTCATCCAAGCTGCTTCAGATCCCCTGTGGGGGTGGCGATGCCTTCTCCCTCTTCGCCGTCTCTGTGTCAGTCACTTTGACACCAAACACTTCCTTCTGTCCTGCTGTTGCTCAGTGTCCAGTAAAAGTAACTAATTCAGGTTTGACCTACAGGTTCTGGTTCATTTTCCCTTTCTTTCTCATCTGCTTTCTGTTGTTCTCTCCTTCCTCCCTCTCCCCACCCTTCCACTTGCCTTGCCCTCTTCTGCCTCCCAATTCCTCTCCTCCATGGCTTCCTCCTGCCCCTGCCTGCACTCCCCTCCCTGGCCTGCTGCCTCTCTTCCCTCCCCCTCCTTCCCTTCCTTGGCTGAAAAATAAGGCAGCTTAGGGGTGATAGGACTTGTCCAGGCCTCCACAGGCAGGGATCCCACCTGTAATAAATGTCTCGTAATGGGCAGGCTGTGGTCGAGAATTTTCTTCAGACTAGCCCAGGGATCAGCAAAGGGTCATATGGTAAATACCGTGGGCTTTCTGAATCCTGAGGGCCCACAGCTGCCCCTCAGCCATGCCAGGTGTGGCCATAGACAGCCCTGGAGCAGAGCACTGTGGCTGTGTTCCAGAACTCTGCTATAAGACAGGATGGCCACACTTCCAGTTTGCAGGTGCCTGGTCCTCCTTCTGTCCTTAGAAAAACTAAGAAGATGCTACTTAAGTATTTTCTGTTTAATGATGCAAAAGTAATTACGTATATGTGATTGATGGAATTTCTAATATATAAGAAACTTTATAATTGTTCATTAGAAAGAAATATTCAAAAATAGTAAGAGATTACTAGAGTTTACATGTTGGTGACTATTCAGTGACCATTCTTCTAGGACAAAGTGGTTATTCTTAATCTCTTCCCTTTGTAGGTCTCTGGGAGTTTGGTTCATTTGTGATTTACCTCTTAACATTCAAGTTTCGTTGTGGTAATTAGTGGTTGGGGCCCCGGTTTGAGCCTAGTACCAGTGGCAGTAGAGATCAGGAGAGAGCTGATGAGATGACAAGTTACTGATTCAATCCGAATCATCTAAAGTGAGTAGCAAGCTTCCTCGCGTGATTGTCACACTAGTTGCTTCAAAACTATTCCACATCTTCAAGGTCTGACTTGTGTCATTATGTAATGCAGCTGCAAAGACCTTTATCTGTGCCCCATAACTTTTAATACGGGTACACACTAGTAGTTCAATTTTTCAATGATCGTAAACGTCAGTGGAAAGTCACACACAGGCACTTATTGTTGTTGTCATATTTGTATTTCAAGAACCATTATTTATTGAGCTCTCGTTACATACTAAACATTATGTGAAATGTTCTATATGTGTCATTTCATTGGATCCTTTCTGAAACTTCATGATGCAGGCATGCTGTTCTCATCTCATAGACAAGTAAACCAAGGCTCTGATGCTCAGCCAGCACGGACAGTAAGTGCTGCCCCGGGATTTGAAGTGGAGTCGGTGCACTCCTCTTGAGCCTGCACGCGGCGCAGCTTCCGGTGCTAATGATCGCCTTCTTTTTTGTTGCAGAGGGCAGGCTGCTTTCGTACAGGGGGAGTTAAAATCTCAGGCGCCAGTTACCTCAGTCACTTGACAGGCAGAGCTGCACTTGAGACAGGTTCAGCCATTTGCATAGTGATCAGCATGCAGGCCTGGTCCCCTCATGATTCCTTCCATCGCATCTGCCATTCGGGTTTGCACAGGAGAAAAGCTGTCTCTTCTTCCCAGAGGCTGCGGAGTTTTTGTCTCTGCCTTCGCCGATTGAGACATCCCAGCCTCGCCTGCCTTGGTCCTTGCCCCTCCAGCGATGGTGCTGGCACACACGGAGCCCGCGGCATCCTGTTACTCTCCAGCGCTAAAAATAGCCGAGCTCCTGGGTGAGACTTCATATATAATTCATGGTTTTGATTTATTAATCTCTCCATTCAATCAGAAAATGACATTTTTGCTGGCTGCGTTCCAATCTGCATTATCTTAGACATTTAGAATTTGTGTTAACTTGAATACCCCATGTGTGTACATGTGTGTGTTTATTTGGGGTTTTAGTAACGTCAGAATTGTCATGGTGTATCACTCCCTTAATCTTTCCCTTAACCCCTGACTTCAGAGTCGTAAAGGTACATCTGAAAGAAGCAAACATCAAATGCTGGCTGATGGTAATAAAAACACAGACCCAGGGAGAGTTTGCCTTCTTGTATAGCTTTGTTAAATTTACATTCAGCAAGTGAGGAAGGGCAGCACTTTGAAGTCAGTTCATTCATTCAGTAGGCATCGACTGAGCGTCTCTGAGTGCTAGACTGGTAGTAAAGAAGCAAGACGAGGAGACTACGGGTAACAGATCAACTCCCATGCTACCCTGTAGTTCTTGGGTCACTCCAGCTTCTGGGGCTTTACTGCCTTCCATGAGACCATCACTGCCTCCGCCGCTGCCACCGTTTGTCCTTGGCCACACCCAGGCTCTTAGAGCAGGTAGGGAGGACATGGTGATAGCAGATCAATGAATGAAAGAGAAAACCCAGAGTCCTGATGTTCTGCCATCAGATTCTACCGAGTGCCAGCTCTTAGGAACCTGATACCCTGGCATTTAAGCCAAGTCCAGTGGCCATGTCCTCATGGGGACAGTTCACACTTGTTTTACCTGCTATTAGCATAATAATCGGACTTTGTGCTTTTGAGTTACTAAATTCATTTGTTTAACATGTCATTTTCCAGAAGCCTTGTCCATACTTTGGGGGGTGCCAGGCAGAACCACAGGCATTAAAGAAACCAGACATGTCATCTAAAACTGGAGTATTATTTTCATTTTGTAATAATCTTTTAAATTAATCATATAATGAATATTCAAAGAAGTTCCAACATCAGTTTTGATCAAATATTGAATATGTACTTAAGATGTCATATTTTGTGCCCAGGGATAGCTGGGGTTCTTATTTATTCACTGTCCTTCCCTGCTTGTGTTCTAATGACAGTATCCAGCTTTCTGATGGGACCTAAGTCCATGCGGTTTCTGTGAAGCTGACTCTTCCCCACCCCACACCAAGCCGCGGTCAATGGAAGCCCGGGAGACTCTAGCTAAGTAACTGTTTTGCAGAAAGTCTGTGGCCTGTACCTAGTCTGTCAGATCCGCCTTAGGCTTTCCTGAACGTTGGGGGTGTGAGGAGCTCTTGCTTTCTGGAGGGCCACCACACAGAGTGAGTTGAGGGCTCTCCACTTAGTAATGACAAGGAAAATGTTGGACTAGCAGTGCTGTTCCTTTCTGTAAAGTGAAGAGGAGCTGCCAGAAGGGGGCAGCACACGGAAATGCTTTGCTTAGAAACGATCGCAGCGGGTAGTTTTGAAACATCCTCTGAATTGGGTTAAAATGAGCTGGAAATTAGTCATATTCCTTAAACTTGTCTGCTGCCTGTATGTATTTGTTTCTCATTGCTGCTGTAACAAATTACCAGGAACATAGTGACCCACGAGTAACACTTCCATTGAAGTTTGGGAGGTCAGCAATCAGAACTGGGTGGGCAATGCTGAGTTCTGCCCAAGGCTCTGGGAGGACTCCTCACTGCTCCCTCAGGGCCAGGGGCTGCCTGCCTTCCTTGGCTGCTCCCGGCCTCGCCTCTGCTTCTGCCATCTCCTCGGTCTCTCTGACTGGCCCTTCTGCAGCCCTCTTTTCCTTCGTGAGACCCCTTGTGATTACATTGGGTCTACCCAGATACGCCAAGATAATTACCCCACCTCCAAATGTTTTATCACATCTAAGGTCCCTCTTGCCAGGTAAGGAAGCATATTATCAGACTCTGGGAATTAGGACCTGGACATCTTTGGGACTAACCATAATGAGCAAATACATTCATTTTTGATTCGGACTGGTCTGAGTCGGAGTACTTTCATTTGCAACCAAGAGTCTGGAAAACTGCCATATTAAAGAAAATGAGATACTGGCGCAATTTATGGACCTTTTCTATAGATATTTGGAGTTACAAAGTTTTGTTTTGTTGTTTTTTTTTTCCTTTTGGAAAGATGAAAGAATTGCACAGATAACATTAAACTATACATATAACTTTAAATGATTCCAATATTTTCCTGTCCTTTAATCTCTTTGTATCTTTTTTAAACATCCTTTTCTCCTCTGTTATGCTACCAACTGGGAATTCTCTTTCACATTCTCTTGTTCTCACTCAAGTTCACCTTTAAAATATCTTGCTTCCTATAGCCTCTGAAATGCTACAGAGACTTTCTGCAATATATTCTCCTCCTGTTATCCATTTTTCTTCTATCTTCTCAACTGCCACCTTCTCATTTTTCAGAATATTTATCTTTTCTTAAATTCGAATTGTTTTCCCTTGCTCACTGTTTTCTGTGAATTTTTTTTTTCAGTATCTGTTCAGGGACAGGAAGTAGGCACAAGGTTTCTTTTTAAAAAATTGTGTGTTTCTGTTCTGGAGTGTTTTGTGATGATTCTCATGGCTCAAACATGGATTCCCACTTCATAATAAATGAATAAATCCACCTCTTACCTGGAGTTGTTCTCACTGTCTGCTGTTTCTACATAAATAACCTAGCTCTCTGTAACTTTCCTGAAAAGCTTACGACACCATATGTTTAGTCTTTAAGTACTCATCCATATTTCAGTCTCATCTTAATTGAGATATTCTTTTACCGGAACTTTTGAGATTTTACTCATAAGAATATGGAGGGTAAGAAAAAAATTCCAGGGTCCCTGAGTCTGAAAAATGCTTTTTACCTGATAAAGACAGATTAACAGGAGAAAAGTGTGTACATGTGGCTAGCTTTCCCATCGCATGGGAGCTTTCATAAGGGTATGAAGAGCCAGAAAGGCAGACCTGTGTATTCTTCTGCTGGGTGTGATGGAGAGCAGACAGCCGGCGGCACAGCAGGCTGAGGGAGGAGGTCACTGCAGGGAGCTGGGCAGGCTTGTGGAGGCCCTGCTTTCAGGGTTCCTGTCTGGTCAGAGTCTTGATGCTGCTTTCTCCTGGCATTGGGCAGGCCCCCCTGACATAGGGTCTTACAGCCTACTTCAGGGCTGAGGAGGTCAGCAAGGCCTCCTGCTTCTGCCACTTCCTCCAACATCTCTACCTAAAACATTCACTGTCTGCTGAGGTGCCATATTTTGGGTTAGGTTGTCTTGAACGCTGTCAGAAACACTGCGCGAGCTCCCTGTTTACTCTGTGATGTTTATATAGTATGTGGCAATTGAATGCAACACATGACATTTCTTTTTTCATTGTACTAACATGTCAGAAATAATTGTTTTAGATTTTATTTTTATTCACCATTTAACCATCTGTAAAGTCAAAATAAATAGCTATATAATAGACAGTAAGATACAAAGGAACTTTTAAATAGAACCTTACATATCTGTAAGTTTCAACGATCCACCTTTTCTAATTCCTGTTCTGTATAGTTAAGGCATATTTTTTTCTTTTCCCCTAATTTGTGTAAATTTTTACTGCATAGTACATGTAGCCATACCCAGACGAGCAATATAGTCTTAACCAATTACCTCTAGTATGCTTTCACTGCTGTTGAAATAAATGCCTCAGGGAATAAATAAGACTTTGATGGAAGGAATCTAACATGAAGAAGCAAGGCGATGAGGTTATTCTCTGTCATAAGAATGAGGTTAGAAGAAGCACTTTTTTTATTATTTTGTTTTTAATGAGATTGGGGTCTAAGGGGCTTTGGGGAAAAGAAATGAGATGTATTTCCTTGGGATACAAGCTTCTGGTCATGTTACTCCTTCTAAAGTGTCCCTTCCTTCCAGTGCTGCATGTCCGCTGTGGCATTGCAGCCACGGCATCTCTGTGTGCCCCTGCGTGTCCTCGGTGGCCCCTTTCCTTACTTCATCGCCTCGTTCTGAGCTAGCCTGTCTTCTCTTCCTCAGACTGTGTCTTTATGTCCCGGGTCCCCAGTGATTTCAGAGATCTGAGACGAGCGCCCACCCACCCCTTTGCCTTGGCGTCATCCCCCAGGGCTCTTCCCCACTCTTCCTGCCAATCCCTTTTTGTAAACCTGCTTGTTTACCACCTGGACAGTTTCAGTTCACTCCTGAGTGGTTTCCTGGCTCCAGTCCTCACTCTTCCTGCGTAGACTGTCTACCCAGTCATTTAGACAATTTGAGACTTTCTGTATGTACAGAGACTCAGAGAGGAGCAGCCCATTGGTGCTGTCATATCATGTGCACAGTGCTTTCCTGACTCTTCGAGTCTTCCCTTCTTAGATCACATACCCCACCCCTATTGCTACTGTGACAAACTCACGTCACTGTCAAGCTTTACTAACACAGGGCCTACACTCTTTATTTGAGCGCCTCAGGCCCTTCATGGCCTGTTGACATTTGCCACCTCATCCCTGCCACCTGTCTCTAGTCTCACACCCCAGCCCCGTCATCCTACTCCACTTCCCAGGCATGTCATGCCCTTAAACCTTTTGGTTTGATATGTGCTGATCTCTCTCTCTCTCTCTTTTTTTTTTTTTTTTTTTGCCAGAATTGCACGCAAGCCACCACAGATTCTTTTTTTTTTCAACTTCATTTAAAAATGCCTTTTTTTTTTTTAACAGCATACACCTTATAAAAATACTTGAACTGTCCCCATTCTCCTGGGACTTGAAATCTTGAGCAAGTGGGACCGCAATATGGGAAGAAGACAGCAGTGTGGCCATGATCCTCTTGTTGTGCTCAAACCCCAGCAACATGCTCAGTTGGGGTACCTCATTTGAACCCCTATGCCCTCAGGGATGGTCCAGCTTAATTTTCTCTTAGCGCCCAGATTAGAAAGTCCACTGCAAGGCATTTTGGAACATCCAGATTGCCATCATTGTCACCTTGACCCTCTAAGCTCTCAAGGTTGATGGTGTTATGACAGATTCCCTTTGTGCCTAAGATTACTCAATTTTGATTGCTAACAAACAAGACCCTTCTCTCCCCAAAAGAATCAAGGGATAAATATATTTTCTGCTCTGTGTATGTAGAATAATTAATTAGATGAGAAACCTTTGAAATTCCTCCCCCCCCTTTTTTTTCATTATAGCACATCAATTCCTCCACACACTCATCTTTATTAACCGCATCTCTTGGTCTTCCCTTATTTTTCATTTTCACCACCACCAGCCTTGTGTTGGTTCTGATGTCCTCGGCCCATATTCTTGAAGTCATTCCCTGATGTGGTTGGTCCTTTCCCTCTTTCCCTCTCTCCCCTTCCAGGACACTGCACCCAGATAAAAGGGCAATATTTCTCTTTCTGATGCCATACCAGTGGAATGTCAGATGACGTTAACACATGCACTGACCCCAAGGCCTCCTGTGATTTGATGTCGTATTCTTAGTGGGACTGCTTCCTTGGCTATCCCTCATCTGCGCTCATCTGCGCATGCTCCTCTGCTCAGGCTGCACACCCCCCACCCGAGCCTGCATTACTTATGTAAAAGATGTATTTATAATATATCACTGAATGCCCTTCCGAAACCCTTGTTCCAAACATCTTATTAACTGAGGCTACTAAGTCATATTTGTTGCTTCTTTTCCTCTCCCTGCCATGCTGTTTTCCTGTTCCCCTTATTTCATTTTCTCTGGGTAGTTCTTTTTCTTATGTTTAAAATAGTTTTATTCTTCACATAACACACATACAGTGGTTAGGGAAAAAAAAAACAAAGGATCAATTACAGAATATTCCATTTTACTAAATTATTACTGACTTCTAACCCCCCTTAGTACCACATCAAAACCCACTTCCTTTCAAAGCCCACTTGACTCTCTTTGACTGAAATGCTCATTTTTTCCCAGTCTGAATTCTTATACTCCATTATTGCCTTGTCTACATACTAGTGTGTGGAATTACCACCGGATCTCTCTCTTCATTGAGAACCGTTAATTAACCTGTTAAGTATGCACTTAAGTGGACGGCTTAAAGGTGTTTTCTCAAAGTATCAGTATTCTTACCTCACTTTCCTTTCTCCTTTATACAATTGCTAAATACTTCTTATACTAGAAATTTTGAAAGTTCACAGTAGGGCACTGCTGGTTATTAACAAACCCAGTGAATGGCAAAACCATTTCCAAGTGAATGCTGGGACTCTGTTGTGTTGGATAGGCACAGAAGACCTCTTGTGGTGATGGCAAACCCAGTGGGAAGGAGCTGTCTAGGATGTCCAGAGTACATGAGACTCAGAGCTTCAGACCTCCCAGAGCTAAGTCATCTGCTGGTGAAGATGTCTTTACTGGGAATCATTTGTTGCAAGTTAGAAATTCTCTCACACTAGCTGGTTCTTGGAAGGAAGGAGCTTGCAGTGCATTTACACTAGTCAACCCCACTCAGACACAGGAAACAGAAAGTGACCAGTTTCCTGACAATGGGAGAAGAAGCTCGAACTGAAAGCTCTGTGTCCCTCTGCAACTCTGTCTGTTAGCAAAATCAGGGCCATACCCATTTCTCCTTTCTTGGTCTTTACTCACCAACAATGTTGGCCACTTGTAAAGGACTCAAAGGGACCCCACGTACATGACCTTACATTTCCCTTACCTACCGTTGACTGACTGAATTTTCTGTGATTATGAGTGCAAATTCTTACATGAAAGGATTTGGCTGATTTTTGCTTTGATAACAGTAATTGATCTTAGGCCAAGTGTTCGTCCTTCGTCCCCAGCACTGTCAGGGGTTGGGGGCAGAGGTCATAGTAATAAATGCTTGTTCCTATCCTTTCAAGGCCCCTACACTTGCACAGTAAAAAGTTCAGTGTGGCCCTCCCTGGTGGTGCAGTGGGTTAAAGCACAGCACTGAGAAGCTAAAGCCACTTCCGCATGAGTTCGATTCCCGCCTGCCCCGGAGGTGACCACATGGCACGGCAGACCTCTCCTGACCCGCCCGCTGCTCCCCTCAGCAGTGTACTTTGTCGCTCTGCCTGTTCTGCTCCCCACTCTGTCTCTGGTGAAACCTCTCACCGCCCCTGAGCCTCTGACCTGTACCCCCATTCTGAATGTACAAAGAAATAAATCTTAAAAAAAAAAAAAAGTTCAGTGTAGCATATGTATTTGAGAATCACCATTGAGGAATATAAAGGAAGAAGAATTGAAGTTTAATACCCTGGGGCAGTCTCTTTGCCTTCCAGTTTTAGTTCCTAGTTCACTATGCTATAGAAGAATTCACTATGCTATAGAAGAATTGTTGAGTCAATCTTAAAATTGGCATGATACTGATGTCATCAATATGAAATGGGGGAAAATTATAAATTATTCCTTATAATCACATAAGCATATAGTTATATCAGCCTCATTAAGGGAACTACATGCAGTTTGGGCCTCCAAATTTAAAAGAACATATGGAAGAAATGGATGGGGCCTATGAAAAAAAAGGAAATAACAACAGGGAAAAAATGAAATTAACTTCAAATTAAAGACGATAGGCTTATTTAGCCGGGAAAAGAGAAGACAAAGTGACGATGTGAGAATTTGCACAACAGGAAAGTGAATAGGGTATGGGGAGCCCTCTACGGTGTGCCTTACAGTGTGTGGCAGAATATAGGCTTTTTTTAAAAAAAAAAGATTTATTTATTTTGTTCACACAGAACTGGGGCACAGGCCAGAGATGTGGAGGGTGAGAGAATTCACCAGGGACAGAGCGGGGAACAGAACAGGCAGAAGGACCAAGTCCACTGCTGAGGGGAGCAGCGGGCAGGTCAGGAGAGGTCTGCCGCGCCCTGTGGTCACCTCCGGGGCAGGCGGGGATCAAACTCATGAGGTAGTAGCTTAAGCTTCTTAGTGCTGTGCTTTAACCCGCTGCACCACCAGGGAGGGCCCAGAATATAGGCTTTAATGACAGCACTGAGTCGGCCCTTCAGATGGTGATGAAATGTGTAGAGAAGCCGCTGGTTCTTGATATAGTCCATGCACAACAGCAGGGACGCGGGAGTCTAAATTAGAGAACTTCTTGAGGTTGCCTTGAGCTCCCTGAGACTGAGGTCAGTGCTGTGAGGCTTAGTAAAGTTCAGAGGCAGAAGTAAAGGAAATTTGTCATGTTTCCCTTGATTAGTTATTCCAGATGTGGACAAACGAGGGTACTCTCTAGCGAGCCTTTAAAGGAGCATCAGTAATCACCAATCACTGAGCTTTCCTTAACAGAGAATTGTGAACTAAAGGTAAAAGCTAAAATGCCTTCATAATAAGTGGCATTCCGAGTGACTGTGAGAGAGGGAGGAGAGAAGGGTTGCAGAAAATGCCAAAAAGACGACGGGCATTTCAGTTAGAAAAATTCACAGACTTTCTTATAAGTAGTTTGTGGTGTGAGTCATCTTTCTCCACCCCTCTCCCTCAAGAATTTTCCACAAAGTCATCACAAAGCACCTGCCTCTAGTTATGGGATCTCTGTTAAGCTGCAGAGAAAATGCTAAGTGCAGCCGCAGTTGGGTTGGCCAGGAGCTGAGGTCACCTGTGGAAGGTGTTTGTATTCATATTGTCTGTGCGCATCAGCTCAGCAGCAGACTAAGTGGATATTTCAGTGTTGTGTGAGGACCATGGAAACATTTTGATGGAGTAAAGAAAAGTGCAAGATTGGAATTCTCAAGAAAGTTATTCTAGGACCTCAAGTGAGCAAATGAGCTCTTGGTACCTTAATTCTTCGAATGCAGATCATGGTCTATCTCATCTGCCTCAGGTTCCACTGATGTCTGGTTGCTCAAAAGAAAGTGCAGCCCTCTGATCCCACAGGTCCCACTGCCCAGCGGTGAGAACTGAGCAAGCCCTGGGCACCGCAGCTAGGCTTGCTTCTCGTGCGTGAAATGGTCTGGGACCCTGGGGTCCCCAAAACTCATTTGGGAGGCTGTAAGGTCAAAATTACTTTTATAATATTGTTGAGACCTTTTCTTTTTTCAATCTCATTCTCTCATGAATGCCTGCTGGAGTTTTCTGGAGGCTACACGGTGGGTGATATCTCAGCAGACTGAATGCAGAAGTAGATATGAGAATCCAGCTATCTTATTCCAACCGGATCTTACAGAGATTTGGCAAAGTATGAATCTGTGTGCTCTGCAGCTTTTCCTTTCGGAAGTACTTAATTTTCTTAAAAATATATCTACGTTAACATGTGGTGGGTTTATTGTACTTAATTTAAGGATTAATATGTAAACAGTTTTTCTTTAATTTCAGCACAGTAAATGTCAGTAGATATTTCTCACACAAGCAAAAGACTTTGTGCTCTTTAACTCTTTAGAGTGGGACAGCCTGAAGACAAACTTTCCACTAGCTGTCACTGATTGCCCCTTCCGACAAGAGTTCAGATGTTCTTACACTTAAGCAAGTAAACACAACCACCGTCCCACCGCCGAGTGAGGTGGCTGAGAACTGCGTAGCCTCAGGAACGTGGCAAGCTCCCTGCACCACCAAACGGCACCGAGGAGCTCAGCTCAGCAGTTCCTCGCCATCCCCATGCTCCTGCCTGAGCTTCCCCACTATTTCACGTAGGCACACTCAGGAGGAGCCTCTCAGGTGACCCCCCTCCTGAGTCCAGGGGCATTGCCTCCACCAAGGGCCCATGGGAGAATTTGCCTTGTCCCATGGACCAGTCCACTAACACTTGCGATGACATTTCGTTAGATTACTTCTGGGTGACGGCGGGCAGGGCCTCAGTTGTAATAATACCTTGCAAATGTAACATGTCTGTAATTAGACTGTCCTATAATTAGGGAGCTGACAACTTAGCCACAGCTTGTCACTAGCCAGTGACACAGCGGGACACAGGAAGAACCATGGAGGAGGACATCTGCCTGCCATTTGATGGCGAGGATTCCAAGGAAAGTCAGAATGAATACATCGTAATAACACTAACAAGTCATAGGAAGAGATCGCATTTCTTGATCAGAGACAAAGCTCAGCCTCGGGAAGAAAGGGCCATTTTCTTGCTCTGAGGGACAGTGAGGGAGATATGCTGTGGTAGCTCACAATGCCAGGCACACAGCTGAAGATGGAGCCATCACTTTGGTGGCGACTTCAGGAAGCATGAGAGAGTTCCCATTTCCTAAGCAAACTGGAGTGTTGGACTCAAAAGTGAGCCCTTGAGTGGTTCCGGGCTGGTGGGGGATTGATTTGATTAAATTAAGTCTTCCTAGGGTGCCAGTGAATCCGTCATCTGTCATTCCCCTACACCTGTTCTTACTGAATCCCTTGAAGGCTCATCTGGGTCCGTCCTTTCATACCATCTCCCACACCCACTAGGCGAGTCTGGCCATCTTCCCAGCTCCATCATGTCTCTCTCCTCCCTAGTTGGATTATCACATGCTCTTGTATTTAGAATGACCACTGCAACGACCCCTCTTCCCACTCAGGCACTCCCGTCTCTCTGCTCCCCCAATTACCTGCCAGAGCTCTGTTGATCAAGCTCATTTCCTCTTGTAACTGCCCCCCCCCCCCCGCGCTCTCCCCATTGGTGATAGAACGCTGTGGACTGCTAGGATGGAGTCCTTGGCAGGAAATGTTAGGCTTGGTCCCCAAGTACTTATGTCCCGTGCATGCATCTTTCGTTTCTCTCGCACTCGGGGCTGCACTCCAGCTGAGACCACGTCCAGTGTACCCTGCATCTTCCAGTTATCAACTCCATGATTCTTTGTCTGGGATGGTTATTTTCCTCTTATTTTCTGAATTCTCATTCATCCCTTAAGGCCTAACTCAAAAGGCATCTTTTCTTCAGGATGCTTCTCTGGTCTCCCAGCCTGACAGGTTTCCCCTCAGCATTGTCCTCTCTCCCCTCTCCTCTCCTATCTCCACACTCAAGGGCTCCACATTCAAATGGCCATTTGTTCTGCTGAGGTGGCTCTGGTAGAGTTGAGAGGTCAGGAGAGTGGCGATTTGGGTCCATCTGTTTGAGGGCTGCTATGTCCAGTTTCTTGCCATGTGATCTCTGGCAGATGACCCCATGCATTCTCAGCATTATTTACAAATTGAATGTAATGATTGCTGCCTCATAGGGTTGTTGTAAAGTCCGAGATGATAGGAGCAGAAATCTTCTCTAAGATTATGGAGCCTTGTACAGAGTGGGACATCATAATATCTAGCTGCCCACTGGCTATTTATATCTCTTACACTTGTATCTCTTCTACTAAAGCATTCAAGAAACTACTTTACTCCATACTCCCATAATCCCTGTATCATTTAGGCATGAACTCAACCTCAAGATACAGTTATCACAGGTTTAAGTAACAAGCAGTTGTTTTCACCTCATAAAATAAGAAATGTGAAGGTCAGCAGTCAAGGTTGGTTCTACGACTCAGTATCTTTCAGGGTCAAACTACTTCTAGCTGCTACACCACTATCTTTAGTATCTTAGATGTGCTGCATGCTTGTTATTTAATAGTTGCAAGGTGAAGGCCACAGCTCAAAGTGTGATGACCTCATTTGGGGACGGGAAGTTCTGTGTGTATGTCTGGGCACGCTAGCACACATGCACATGTGGTGGTGGCGAGACAGGAGGTGGGCCTCCAGAGGGCCTGGAGAAGGACTTCATTGCCACATGAGTTGGGTGGCAGCAGTGTCTCCCTCAGCTCCTGAAGACACGGACTAAGTCTTGTCCAGTTTGGTCCCCACTCTGCAGTGTCCAGTGGGTAGTAGAGAGCAGGGGGGAGGGGGAAGGTTGTTGGGCTGTAAATAGTAATTGATTGAGTTAATAAGGAAAATAATAGATTAACGCATGGATGCGAGTTCAAAAACCTGAAATAACCTGTCACAGCCATTTCTGGATATACATCTGCCTTTATGTTCACCCTCATAATAGCCTTCAGGACTAGAGCAATTTATCCATCAAGTAAAAGTGCTGTTATTCAAAGTGATTTGATTAGTTTTGTCTAGTCAGAGGCTAAGACATTATTTTAGAAAGACAGCATGAAAGTGAGGCCAGATCTAAGAGTTTTAAAATGTGTCTGAAATATTAAAATGTCTCAGACTAATATGAGCCTTTATGGTTTTCTCTTTATACAGTGTTGCATAGAAACTCAAAATATTATTACAAGGTATATCACAGGAACAATTTGTATTCTTAAAATTATACACCAGAAGAATTTTTTTAATGACCTCTTCCCCATTATCCTTCCATACCTCATCAGACAAGAGGAGATTCGATGGGAAATCAGCAGTTATAAACCTTGTTACCCTAAGAGATCTTTGGTATATGCCTGAGCAAAATACCGGCGAGAGGGCAGGGATAAAGGTGCAAAGGAAATCAGGTGACTTAAGGAGGCCTAGCAGAAGGTCCTGAGAGCAAATGTGGTTCAGAACTTGAATAAAGTTCATGTTTTAGAGGGGTGAGCTAATAATTTCCTATTTTCTAGATGCATAATTGACTGGCAAAAGTCTCTGCTCTTAATTTTGTTCCTATAAAACAAAGCTTTCTTGATTATAGAATTAGCAAGGTAGATATTCTCAAAATGGAGATCTCCTGACCTTTAGGAAGTTTCAGTTGTGGAACTGCATTGTATAAGAAGCAGAAGGGGGCCCTCCCTGGCGGCGCAGCGGGTTAAAGCACAGCACTAAGAAGCTTAAGCCACTTCCACATGAGTTCGATCCCCACCTGCCCCGGAGGAGATCCGCATGGCACGGCAGAACTCTCCTGACCCGCCCGCTGCTCCCGTCAGCAGTGGACTTTGTCAGTCGGCCTGTTCTGCTCCCCGCTCTGTCTCAGGTGAATCCTCTCATCGCCCCCTCATCTCTGGCCTGTACCCCAGTCTGTATGCATAAATTAAAAAATCTTTAAAAAAAGAGAGAGAGAGAGAAGCAGAAGGGAATGGAAACACACAAACTTATTGCATCCTTAAAACTTAAGAAGCTTAGAAAAATTAGGTGATATTTCAAGGGTCACAGATTGGGGACTAGATCTGAGAAATCCTACTCTCTATCTGTTACTCTTTCTGATGTCTCATATGGTGCCTTTAGTTTTAGAATCCCCTTTAAAATAACTAACTAACTATGAGTGGAAAAATTGGATTACATTGGTAGAACTTGAGAGATTTTTAGTCCACAAGTCTTTGTTTAGATGTTTCCCTACTGAAGCTAGAGTTATCTATCCTCAGGAACCGGTACTTCTCATAAGATAATAACCGTTTACTTTGTGGTACTTATTGTCATCACTTTACTTTTCTGGTCTCACCTTTTTTTTTAATCATTTAGTGGAGATAATAACAACTTTCTTGTCCAACTTAAAGGTTAGTTCATGGACAAAAGTATTTAGAAAAGTGAAACTGTACAAATGTACAGTATCTCATTTCATACTAATATCTCAAAATCAACTTGTCTTGCCTTCCATCTTCTAGTCCCACCCTACCCCCATACAGTACCGAAACATGAATACCAGGTAAAATGTAAACAGAAGAAAGGGGGGGGGGATGAAATAATGCCTCCCTTACAACTCTTACTGGTTTTTATCATGTTTCCCAAGAATTTCACTGTCATTAGATGCCTATTCTGTGTCTGAGAACATTGCTCCATTATTCTCCCCTAGGACTCCCTGGAGAAAGGACATTAATGTCTGCACTATGTTCATCATCTTTGGTGGCTCATGGACTTGTTACAATTGCCCTTTGGCTTCAGGCTTATAGGTCTAACCTCCTGTGGATGTACCTAGTTCATCCCATCCAAATTCAACATGTTAGAAAGTGAATACATAATCCTTTCCTACAAAGCTGCTTCTCAGGCATCTCCTGTCACAAGGCTATTTCCACTGGCCAGATGTCCATGATAGGCAATGGGAAGACTTCTTCTACCTCACCCACCATCCTCCTCCCATTTATAATCATATCTATAACCCTGATGATTTTATTTTGTTTTATTTTTTAGACTTATTTATTTATGCACACAAGAGCTGGGGTACAGGCCAGAGGTGTGTGCTGGGGGTGGTGGTGGTAGGATTCACCAGAGAAAGAGTGGGGAATAGAATAGACAGATTGACTGAAATGCACTGCTGAGGGAGCAGCGGGGAGACAGGAGAGGTCTGCTGCACCATGTGGATCAGCTCCCTGGCCGGGGATCAAGGGAAGTGGCTGTGGAGAGCTTCATAGTACTATGCTTTAACCCATTGCACCACCATGGAGGGCCCAATCCTGGTGATTTTTATCCTCAACACAATTCTTCACCCCTTCTTCTATCACAGATCCCACTACATTCTCCTAATTTGTCTTCTTATGCCCATTTTTCTTCCCAAAAGGTCCTTCTTAAAGTTTTAATCTGACCAGATCATCTCCTGTTTCAATTTGATCAAAGATCAAATTGTTTCATCACTGGAACCATGGTTCTCAAACTGGGTTCATATGGACCCCTTGGATATGGCTTAGGCTCTGTGTCAAAAGCAGCCTGCTAGTTGTTGAATGTAGAGACTGTGGAGCTGCGAGAAGACCAGTTAGTAGGCCTTTGCAACTATCCAGGAGGGAGATGGTTACTTGAACACAGGTTGCTGTGGTAGAGTCAGTGAGATGTGTAAGTAGTGTGGCTCCATTTTGAAGGTAAAACTGTGAAAAACTTGCTGATTGGTTCAAGATGAGATTTCAGAGTTAAAAATAAGTCCGGCATGGTGCCCTGGCTAAGGGGCTCTGTTTCTGTTTTGTCCTTGCTGGTCCTTCTCCATGGGGGGCATGTCTATGTGTATGTTGAGTGTTTCTCATATTGCCAATTAAATGTCACCTCCTTCGAGAGTTCTTCCTGGATCGTTGGATCTTCAAAAGTCATCATCATTTACTTTCAGTTGGAAAAAAACCCTCATTCTCTGTCCATTTGCTACGTGCTTTTTTCTTATTTGTTATTTTCTTATTTTTCTGCTTGTCTTGTATTTTCCTTATTAAGATGTAAAATCTGTGAGGACAGAAACGTGTATTATCGCTGGATGTAGTATCCAGTGTCTGGGGGTCATCGAATAAATGTATTTGTTGAATTAATGTATACCTTGCTTTTCGTTACGTACTTCTGTTTTCAGGACTGTGACCAGATGGTCAAAATGTTCTGGTGCAACTGACAAATGCATGAGACTCTCTCTACTGTAATTTGCAGCCAGTAACCCTCAGCCACCATCCTGTATGGAACATCTGGTCAAATAGCAGATCCCTGACTTCGATTTGTGAGAAGCCTTGTGATGCAGAGATCCTTCCCCCAACCACTGCCACTCCACAGAAAGCTTCTCCAATCATAAACTACACCACTGCTCAGGGCTTTAGTGACTGACTAGGCAACAATGAACAATGAGATTGATTTCCAGGCAAAAACTTATCTCTGAAATACTTTCACCTTCAAAATAGTGACCATAGAGGCTGTACCTTTTCCTAACAGCACTACCATGGCTCAAGAACATCCTTCTGGAGTTAATATCCATGTGCCTTGATTCATACACACACAGCTCAGAATTGGTTTCCAATTTAAGAACTAATTCTAGGTGAGGTATCATTTCCATTTTATAGGTGGGAAGACTGAGCCTCAAGGAAGTTAAATTACTGCTCTGGCCCTGATTCCCTGAGTCTATTATTCACGAATACATTCAATAGTAATGGAAAGTGTGTTTGGTTTGAAGAAATGACCAAATGTCACTTGAATTCAAGTAAAGCAAATTAAATAGATTCTCAAGACTGTGTAATATAGTCTCCAATGAGTAAATCTCTACAAGATCTAGAAGGAGCCTTAGAGATTATCCAGGCTGAAGATAAAACTTCAGAAAATTACATATGTACTCAAATGTCACTCATTGTTTTTTGTTTGTTTTAGGCAGATCCATT
The DNA here is from genome assembly GCF_000260355.1 of Condylura cristata. Classification (NCBI taxonomy): domain Eukaryota; kingdom Metazoa; phylum Chordata; class Mammalia; order Eulipotyphla; family Talpidae; genus Condylura; species Condylura cristata. The sequence goes on from NW_004567128.1 coordinate 2,694,751, forward strand.
TCATGCTAAACAAAGAAACCTATCCCAACCTTTGCCACACACACCTGTCATGGGGAGGGAACAGAGCCGAGAAGCCAGCTACTCAAATTTTTGCTTATCTGCCAAGAGGGCTTAAAGGTATATATAGACTGGCCATCTTAACATGCTTCAAGGGAACAGATTCCCTTCCATTTTTATACTAATGGAAAACAAAGGAGAATCTCTTTGCTTTAGCAAAAGGTATCAGCCCACTAGGACATACACTAGATAATTAATATGCCAGAGGATAATATAAAGTCCTAAAGAAACTAGTCATCTCCCTTGGTGGCTATTAGGCAGTGGAGAGTCAGCAACTGCACCATTCATAACTGTAGCTCACAAATTGGCACAGATTGAAGCCCAACAGTACGCTGTTCCAGGTAGACCAGATGTCTTGAAGGGAGACTGTCTCTGCACAAGTAAACAAAATGTCTATTTCCCATCAGTTTCACTGTTGAATAACTAGCTATTTATTTGCTTTTTGGAGTAGTTCGGGATTAATAGGGTTATCTTTTTACAAAGGGCAACCTGACTATTCTGTTGTCAGAAGGAAGCAAATTTTGAAAACATTCTCCAAAGATATTGCTTTATTTTTCTTTCTTGTTCAAGAGCCAGTCATGCTGCCAGAAGTGGACTGTGGAGGAAAGAGGGTGTTGGTGATCCCTCTCTCAGGGACAGGGGATACTGGAGAAGGATAATGAGAGGGTCTTCGTTACCATCCGTGGGAATTCAAAGGAGGATGGAAGAGAGGTGGGGAGGAGATCAGGCAGGAAGCAGTACCCAGCTTTGGTTTGGCTGTAAATCTAAGGAGCATAAAATTCATTCATTCAGCAAATATTTATTAAAGTGCTTCTCTAGCCAGGGAACTGTTGTAGGCATTTGGAATCCATTGGTAAACAAAACAAAACAAAACAAAACAAAACAAAACAAAAAAGAATTCCTGCCCTGGTGGAGCTTTGATTCCAGCAAGAGAATCAGACAGGAAACAAGAAACAAGAGACATAAAAAAATAAATTATATAATGTTCTGGTGGGTGATAAGTGCTATGGAAACAAGAAAAAAAAAAAAAAGGCAGTTAATGGGGCCTTGGAGGCCAGGGCGTGGGGCCTTGGAATTTTAAATAGGCTTTTCAGAGATGGCTTTTTGGAAGTGATATTTATCTGGACCTGATGGGGGGGAGGAGCTGGCCATGATAGATAATATGTGAGGGAAAAGCTTTTAGGTGGAGGGAACAACCATTGCAAAGAGCCAAGCTAGGAGGATGCCTGCAAGGCCAGTGTCACCCTGGCCTGGGGGGGGGGGAGGGTGTGCAAATGAATGGAGAAGAGCGTGAAGCAGTAGCTCAGATAGCTCCAGGGCCAGGCTTTTGACACTAGCTGGTCTTTAGAGGCGTGCAACTTTAGCTCAAGGAGAGTGTAGTGTGTGGAGTCTGAATCTGAGCTGCGTTGAAAACACATCTCTTTGTCTGCTATGTTGACAGTCGACTGTGGCATAAAAATACAAGATTGTTCACTTGAAAACATGTTGCCTTACTTTATGGCAGGATGGCTGTGAGACTCAAATGTGAAAGTGATTTAAAAATTACCATGCATAGTATAGACCCAAACTGTATATTTTCATATACAAAAAAATTGGGGGGTTAAAAGCCAAGGTCCCTCTTGCCTTCTCTGATCCATGAGTAATGACCCCACTCATGAAATTTAACTAGTCTAGCCATAGGAAGTTGAAGGGAAATTGATTCCATTTCTTTTCTGGATAATGTAATTTTATGCCTGTTTCAACTCATTTAGATTTTTTCAGACTGTTACTGATTTCATGTTTAATTTCTGCAAGAATGCCTTAAAAAAGTGGAAGTCCTAGGCTTGAATGATGGAGGCTTTAAATACAGCAACAGATCAGGCTAGGAGCTGGCATCTAGCAACTGAAACCCATTTCCTTTTCCCTAATCCCCTCGGAGCTAGAGGTGCCGGCTAGCTCCTCAGGCATCGCCTGGGAGGGGGCATTTCTCTTCCAGTGGCCTGCCAGCAGGTGAAAGCTTCTGGGTGGGAGAACAAACACTTTGTGCAGACATCTGACCTTCAGAGAGTCTGGGGAGAGATTTTAAAGGGTTTTGGAGAAGAGGCCTTGAGAGTCCAAGGGAAATAACAAGCAAGGGGGCCTGAAGCCCCTGTGCCTCCCAGGAGACAGAACTGAGTTAATGAAGGGGGGCGGATGCCCAGGATAATTATGTAAAAGAGAACTGAACGCCAGGAGTTCCAAATGGCTGCAACTTGGAGTTTACTCTGCCTAAGGTGAGTGTTTGTGTGCCTGTGTTTTTGTTTTGTGAGCAAGGATTTTGTTTATTTTTCCTCCTTCACCCACCGCTCAATTTGAGGAAGCAGCTAGCTCTCCATGCCAGCCCCCCATTCTGTTGGGTTCTCTCCCTTCAGCTCAGACTCCCGTTCAGATTAGTCTCTGGCTCCTGGGACCCTCCTCTCTCCACCCCCCTCCAGCAAGGAGCAGTGTGTCCGCCTTACCCCCAAGGCCTCGGGTTATTTCTTATTTCTCCTGTGCGCCCCTGGATCCGCGCCCCCAACGACACACCTTCCCGGCCAGCCCAGCTGTCACGTCTTGCTCCAGCGGCTTGGGGGGAGCAGTGGAAACTCTGCGCTCTCCAAATGCTGCCCGCTCCGCCAGGCATCTTCCTTCCCTTCCCTGCCCCTGGCTGCGCGCTCCAGCCTAGACCGCCGCGGCCCCTTCCCGGTCCCAGTTTTGTTTACAGCATAGACCCAGGCTGTGGGCCCCCTGCGGCGGCCGGGCTCGCCTTTGCTTTGGGGAGGAAGGCGCGGCGTTCACGGTCCCCGTGTGCCCTGCACTGTAGATCCGATCTGGAGGCACACGCAGCGGGTGACAGGAGAGCCCCCTCCCTCGCGGGTGGGGGTGGGGAGAGGAGCAGGGACTCGGCTCAGGCGAGGAGGCAGGGAGGCAGCTGCAGTGCCGCGAGGGGTGCGTGCGCGTGTGCCAAGCTCGCCTGCCGCCTCCGGCTCAGTCTGCGCTCCTCGGCGCGTGGGGCAGCGGGGCCGGAGGGCCGGGGAGGC
>NW_004567128.1:2698019-2707053 GCF_000260355.1 Condylura cristata
CCGGGCGCGGGCGCCCATCCCCGGTCCTGCTCGGGATGCACAAGCAGCTCGCGGCCGGAGGGGGGTAGCAGCCACCGCCTCCAGGTGCGGGCTCTCCGGGCCGCCGCCGCCACCCGCCATCGCCGCCACTCGAGCCCCGGGGCGCGCTGAGGTCCCGGCCGGCCATGGGGCTGCCCAGGCTGCCGTTACTGGCGTGAGAAGGGGCGACGGAGACGCCGCGCTCGGGGTCCCCGGCTGCCTGCATGGATGTCTTCAGCTTTGTGAAGATTGCAAAGCTCTCGAGGTAGGGGCTGCGCCGCTTCCCTGGCACCCAGGGCCGCCGCCGCGGGCAACTTGGTGCTTTATTTTTCAGGAGGTTCAAGGAGAAGCAAGAGCGGAGGAGCGCAGCCGGGCGTGAGATGGGACAGAAACGAGGGGCAGGGGCTGCCTTCTTCAACTTACTTCCCCCGGCTGCCGGCTCTTGCCTTCCGCGAGTGTAGACCGCACACCCAGACACACGCCCTCACGCACACACCAACATTCGCCACAGTTTGTTTTCCGCGAGCAAAAAGCCCCGTGCCGCTCAGGCTGACATGTGCAATTCGGGGCTGAGAGGATGGTTGTAGTCGCTGCCGGGAACGCGCTTCCAGGGGAGACTTCCTCCCCCAGCAACAGTGACCCAAAGCGCCCCAGTCCCCCACGCCTAAATTAGACCTCCACATCCTCCAAAAGTCAGGCTGTAGCTTGGCCGAAGCAGCGACCTAGATGTTGGAGTCATAGCGGCAGAAGCCAGCAGCCTTTCGGTAACTGTGGCCCTGACCCTTGGGGGATACAGAAATGTGTTCTCCAAGTGGCCATGTTGTTGAAACCCAATGAAAAGAACGGAGTCAGGCAGATTCCTGGGGCCGTGCTGACAGAGAAGGAACATTGCCATTTTGCCCCGCCTCAGTGTTCCCTGGCCAGAGCCTTCCTGCTGGTCTCCTGCCCTGCCAGGTTTGGGCAGCCTTCACTCCGGACCCTGAGGTCTGGTCTGTGGTCTGAGCCCGCAGGGCCTGGGGTGAGAAGTCTTACAGGAGCAGACCCCACCGTCTCTGCCCACCTTTCTGGAAGGGCTGGCCTTCTGCGGAGCTGGGGAGCTGCAGGTAGAGACAGCTGGGCTTCCCAGGACCCTGCCGGGCTCCTTCCTTCCGAGAGTCAGAGTGGGCTGTGCTGATTCCATCAGCCTCGGTTGGCCGAGTCTGAAAGGTGGACTCAGCTTCACTAACTGACACTCGAGCCGTTTTAAAGCATTCGGTGTGGAGGCTGCCATTTCAGGGCACCTCCGCAGAACCTGCAGGTCTTTCCTTGTCCCCCTGGCCCCTCTCCACTGTCCCTCGCTATAACATGGGCCAGCCTGAATGTCACGAGCACATCTGGAGAGGGCCCTGATTCCTTCCGGGGAGCCTTGAGGCAGATGCTTAGTGGGGAAACTGTGGAACAGGCTACGGAGAGGTGTTTGTTGTTGTCAGATCAGAAGGGAGAGGGATGTCGGGCAGCAAACTGGTTTCGGGCCACTGCCAGCAAGGGCGGGCCTCACCCTCTGCCCTGGTAACTTCCCGCATGTCTGCCCAGGGCTGGTTCACAAACAGCTATCAGATAATGAACCAGGGTGGGAGCAAAACCATGGGCAACCACTTAGGACAACAGCCGTGCCCCTGTGATGGGCAGAGAGACTGCCGAAGGCCAAGAGAAGTTTGACCAAGAGTTTAGTTTATAGTGACCGAAATATTTTTCAGTGTCCTGAGATGCCAAAACAATGAAATTAATGGGACATCTAGAGCCTGATTTAGTCCTTACACTTCGGAGCTTGGCAAAGGACAGTTCTGTGTGTCAGTGAAAAGGAGTTCTCTACTCATTAGACTAAATCCTGGGATGCTTTCATGATAGTCACAAATCTGAGTTCTTGCAAAACTAGCCAGGAAGGCTGTGGGGGATTTGAATCTTATTTTAAAGACAGGCTAAAATTTAGTAAATGAGTGTGAATTTCACTTGCTAGCCTTAATGGGATCCAAATCGAGTCTTTCTCTAAAGCGAGAAGTGGCACATGTTCTGAGCTTATGTGCGGATTAAGAAATCTCCCGGCCACGGGGATTCTTCTTGTTCTCGGTGTCAGCTCAATGATGGCCCCACGGCTGAAGCGGAAAGGCCTCAGAGGGTCAGGGGCGTGCAGAAGCAGCGTTTGCAGATGTCTGTGTCTGTCCTTGAAGGAATAAAGGCTTATGTGTGTGTTTTAAACACTTAGAGAAATCAAGTACTTTTCTCAAAGGTGAAGTCTGAAAGTGCTTACACTGCAGGATTTTCCTGATTTGGAGCTGGATAATCTTCCTAAAGGATTTAGCTTTGCTTGACGTGGTTACTTGAGTGCTTAAAATTCTCTTGGTTTAGGAGTGAACGCTCATAGTTACCCGGGCCTCAGCCTTGCTTCTGGTTCCTAATGAGTTGAACTTGAGTTTCTACATGTTAATTCAGAAAGCACCTGCTATAGAAAGCATACTTGATATTTGCTAAATGTCCTATCTATGAGTAAAGAGACTGGTAACTACAGAGAATTTCAAGAGAATAGTAATCCCCACTGGAATTAATAAAAGCGTATTTTGACTTTTCAAAGTGCCTACACTTAGCCATTTGTTCCCAGAACCTGTGCACGTTTGATCATGTGAAAAGTCAGGATTCACTTCGCCCTCATTGCTGTCTTATCACCATTTAAAAAAATAAAACAAAAACACGCTGCCAGGCGTTGGAATAGCTGGCAAGTTGCGACCCTTTTACATCATCTCTTTGAGCTCTGCCCCTTGCTTGCATGCATCGTGGGTGACATGGAACGTCACAGTTCTGGCTGAAAATGTTTTTTTTTTGTTGTTGTTGTTGTTGTTGTTCTTCTAATTTTGTGGTTATTAAACTGCTTGATAGTTTACATGCAATTTTACTTTGCTGTTGCCTTGGTAACAGTTATATATCATTTTCTATCCTTGTAGATGAGAGCGTTACAGACGATTGCCTTATCAACCAGTAATAGAATAAAAATAGGCATATATTTTTTATTGTTACTGCTCTTTGTAGCGACTATTTCGCTTATAAAGCAGCTGCACTCTTTCAAATGTTTATAGAAGAATGCAGTTCAGTAAGAAAACATACGATTATGTCCCCTTTGCCTGAAGGAAGTGATTGTAAGCCCAAAACTCATAGGGGGGTCTTCTAAATCTGAGTGACACCTTCATGGATTGCGTAGCCTGACTTGGGTTCTTTTCTTAAAGCAAAAGGGCACACTTGGAAACAATGACATGGTCCCAGTTATCAATATGAAGATGATTTTTGGTGGTAGTAGGTAAATTAGAGGCTGCTTTGTTTTACATTGTCATGTAGTTGCACGAGGTATTTTGTGGTATAGAACAGTGCTAATATCTTTGTAATGAAGTATACTATATTTGTAGATGATCCTCAAATGATCCACTAAACCCTATTAGTGACTACCTCTACATTTCTATTGTTTACTTTTACCATATTCAGAATTAAACATTTCCTAGGGAATAGAGAACTTAAGCAAATGCAAAAGGTCATATTTTTCCCGTCTCTTCTCTTTTTACTGGAGTAATTGTATTAATCTTGTCGAGATTAGTGAGTTCTGGAGGCTAGCACTCAGAGACCCTGAGTTTGAGTTTTCTAAAAAATGTTACTTGCTCGTCATCAGAACGCTTTCTGACTTCTGCTGATTTTCTTGGCTGTCGGGAGGTGAAATGATGAACAGTTTCATAACAGAACTAGATTTCTGGTTTAGGAATGTTGAATTCAGTTTCCAAGGGACTGCCACTCGCCATTCTGGGTGGGTAGATGCCTGGCTCAGACTAGGTGCCATCCATTTCGGGGACACCAACCCCACCTCTCTTTCTGTGTGCAAGTGAATTTCACCTTCTTGCTATCTAAATTGATGAAGATTGTCAGCTGCAGTGAAACTTAGTTGTCATTTAAGTGAACGACCTGGAAATTCTTGCTTTCTGCTTATGGATCCTTCCCAATATTCACTCTCTGTTTATTTAAACATGTGTGCACGCAAGTGTGAGCACCCCTCCCGCTCCCCCACACACATATCAACCATATTACTTTATAATTCCATTTGGAGTTTGCAATGGAAGTATAGCTATGAGAGAATGCACTTTGTTGGTGAACTAGAAATTTATCTTTAAGGGATGGATTTAAAATGACTGATTTCATATTTGACTCAGTTAGGAAAACTGAGAACATTCCTGAGTTGTTGAAAATAGTCTTTAGATCTAACACCCTTATCAACAAATGATCATGAACTTTGAAAACTAATCATAGTTTTCAAAACTATATAATCTATAAATATATTACACCAGAGTTTGGCAAAGTATTGTCTGTGGGCCAAGTCTGGTTGACTCACTATTTTAGTATAGCCTGTGTACTAAGAATCGTTTTTCAAATGCTTTCCAAAAATCAAAAGATGATGATAGTGGAGTTAAAATGTCAGTGTCTGTAAAGTTTTATTGCAACACAGCTATTCTGATGCATTCATGTACCGTCTAGGGCTGCATTTGTCTCTAATAGCAAACCTGAATAGATCCTACAAAGACCTCTTGCCCTGCAAAGTCTGAAATGTTTACTATGTGGCTCTTTACAGAAACAGTTTATTGACTCTTAGGTTAAACAATGCCTTTTCCGATTTCCTCTTCTTTAAATTCTCAGCACGTGTGTGGCTACAAGCATAAGCAAACACAGACCATCAAAAACCTGCCACTAGTCAAGTGGGAAGGACAGATTTTATTTAGTGACAAGACTAGTGCAGTAGGGAAAAGAAGCTGCCCTGAAGTCCACATGCCTTTGATTTGTGAGGGTGACTGAGTCTTTTAATGATAGGAAGAGGAAATGGGGGATTGAACTTGGGCCCATCAGAGACAGAGAAGTGAAAAATCACAAGTCAAGGAGGGTGGCCTGGTCCACGTAAAGCCCATCTGTGTTTGCTAAGTGATGCACACATAAATTAAGCTGGAAATCGGCACCTTGTCTTCAGGCGCTGGCTGGAACAGAGTACATTCTATTGGCAGCCTCGAGTTCTTGCAGGCATGAACTTTGATGGGGGCTGGAGTCATCCTAGAGATGTGGTCTTGAGCAGCTAGAGACTTAAAAAAAAAGTTAGCGTTTGTTCAGATCTTGATAGGCAAGGCTGAGGACTAGTCCAGGAAGTGCTGAGAGAAGTCTGGCTGGGCTTGGTCAAGGACAGAAAACGTGTTGACACATTAACTTTAGCATGTCAAATACATGAACTTACTAAGGGACCTCCACAACAAATGTAGACCTTATCTTTAGTTAAACTTTGGATCTCAGATTATCTCTCTGAACTGTTGGATACTGGCTGTTCAGTCGCCCTACTGGTTTTTGTTGTGCTGGGGCCCGTTGTCTGCTTTTTCTTTAGTTACCAGGCTGGGCTACTTCCTTTGAGCTGGAGAGCTACGTTTCAGAGTGATGCTTACCTTAAACAGGCCTGTAGACTTCTGGTTTTACATGGATGAGAAAGGGGTGGGCGGTCATACTGGCTTGGCTTCCACAACATGTGCTGAGTGCTGATAAGCTGGTCCCAGGGAAAAGGCCTGGTGTTCCCTTACAGCACGTGGAACTGGCCCCTCCAAACGGCTGCTGACCTTCATTCATCTCTTTCCATGTGGAAAGAAAACCAGGTGAGTGGATTTAGTTGGAAGCAGAGACCTGGAGGTAGGTTGTACTCATTTGGAGTGAAGGTCAACCCAACCGCTGAATGATTTGAGTGAGGATGCTGTCATGGAAAACTGTCAACAGCCTTCAGTTCTTCACAGCAAGGACCCATCAGGAGCTGGTAGGCTGCCTTAGTGTCTGAGGAAGTTATTGGTCATTATGTGCCTGAGCTGTGAAAACTATCTTGCAATCTAAGCCTTAGTTTTAGATATAAAAGTTAACATTCCTATTTTTTTTCCTGGCATAGAGCTGAGAAGGGATTCCTGCCTGAACTCTTCTTTTGGAAACCTGTTTTCAAGAATGGTTTACAGTATTTGGTGTGTGGTAAATGCTCTACTAATACGTAGTGAATCAAATCACAACAATCGTTCTAAGGCTTTGTGCAAATAAATGATCATAATTTGTTTAGCTGAACAATCACCATGATTAGTAACTCGAGAATCAAGGAGTATACAACTTAAAAAATACAGCCTGTCCTAGCTCGAGGTCTCAGAGAATTGACTTGTATATCTGCTTTGTCATTTGAAGCATTTTTTCTGTTGCTGGTGGTTTAGAAAGTAATCAACTTGGACTTCTAAGATATCTGTGAGTTACCGCTACCAGCTCAACAAACAAAATCACAATTATGCTAAAATAGGTTTCTATACATGTCAGTAAGTTTTTATTTTTGGAAGTCCTTGTTGAGTGATTGGAAAGCTCTATCATTTTTTATGAAAGAAATGTTTCTGAAGTTTGAAAAGGAAAGGCAATTACCCTATAATTATAATATACTATAGGGCTTTCATTTTTATTTTGGTTGTTTTTCATATGTTTTATAAAGTGTATGGGATTTGCTTCATTGAAAATAATAGATAATTGGTAATTATCTAACACAGATGAGCTTTAAAGAAAATAACAGACCAAAGTTCATACAATTAACACAAAAACCCACCCAACAAATGAGCATATTTATATCCTGGGATTGAGCATGTTTGTGTATATAGTGGTGCCCTTACTCCCTGAGGGAGGGCGCTGTGGTGGAGAACAGGCAGTGCCCTGGCTGACTGCAGGCTGTGACTTGGCATCTGTGCTCGATGGCACCACTGCCCAGGATTTCACAGCGGCCCCGGCCACGGAGTCCAGGGAGCTGGTCCAGGGCACGCTGCTGGTGAAACCCAGTGCTGGCCACCAGCCCTGAGCCTGGGGCCTTGGTGGCCTGCAGCACGGGCGCACGTGGGGGCAGTGTGGCTGGGCCTGGGTACCAGCCCCTCGCGCCCAGTTCTCAGAGTTGCGCAAATGGTGACGAGTGCCTGCACCCTGTTGCGTGGCTGCGTTGGCGTGCGGCTGTCACCTGGTTTGTTCAGTTGCTGTCTTTTATTTTCATTTTTATTTGCTTGTATTAGAATAGCTTTCCTGCCAGCTTTTGTAAATAAAGGTTCACTGGAACATAGCCAGGCCCGTTTGTTTATGTATCGTCTGTGGCTGCTTTTGGCAGAGCTGAGTAGTTGTGACCAAGACCCCATGACTTGCAAGGCCTAAAAGCTCCACTCGGCGCTGGACGATCTTTTACTGTTCCTCCTCATGCTCCTGGCCTTGTACTCAAATGCCCCTTTGAAGCAGAGCTGTGCCCTGGGGTCTGCCTGCTTGGCTGGGAGGGGTGGGAGGCCGTGCTTGGAGGGGTATCCTGCTCACAGCCTCACTGGCTCCCTCCTCACTTGGGTCTTTGCGTCTGAGCACTTACTGCCACCTGCATGTTCACTAGTGGCTTTGTGAAGATGGAGCCTTCCGACCTTGGGCAGCAACGTGCTTCTTGCTGACCTTGGGCCAAATCCACATTCTTTGCCTCCACCACTTGGGATTCGCCCCCTTTCTTTTGGGGGCCCTATTTCTGGACACTTGGCATCTCTCTTCTCAGCACTAACTTCCCTCGTAGCCCCTAAACACACACGTGCACACATTCACACACATGCACACATGTGCGCCCTTCTGCTTCTGACTAGATGGAGTTCTCAGACGTGCCCGTGGCGCTGCCCTCTGAGCTCTCATGCAGTCTACTGCATTTTGTCTGGGCCCTCAGCGCCCTCACTTTCACTTGCGAAGCTGGTGTTTGTCTTTTGTGCTTCAAGTTTTAGCCTATGCTTGTTCTGTGTAGCCTTCAGTCCTGGGTTCATGTCTAGATGAGTATCTTTTGTTAGTGAAGAGCATTGAACTGTTTCAATGGGTTAACTGAATGTTGGCAGTGGCTCATTTCTTGCTCACATGGAGCCCCCGGCAGATGTCCTTGATGGAGGGAGGGTACTCAGCTATACTCTCCTTCCCAGAACCGAAAGACGGAGATGTTCTCAACTGCAGTATGACATACAGGCAGCCATGCCCATCCATGCTCACTGACAGATGAGGGAGAAAAATGGCAGAAGGAGAAATGGTAGGAGCTTTTCAGGATCACACCTGGAGTGGAAATTCATCAAGACCAGTCTTCTACCCACACCCCATTACCCAGAACCCTGGCCCTGTCTAGCTCCCAGGGCGGCTGGGGAATTTCACCTCACTGTGTACCCAGTCTCTACTGGGCATCACATACCCTACCTCTATCAGGGTCTTTATTCACTGTGGTGTGGACTGTGCTTTTATTCCCAGTTCTTGAACCTTTCCCAAGTCCAAGAAAGTGACATTATGCTTCCTCTTCTAGAAGTAGAGTCTTCTCTCCCACCTCATTGCTGCTGGACTTGTGACTTGCTTTGTCCCTAGAACCTAGGCAGGGGACAAACTATCAGTTTTGCTTGCCCACTGGAAGAGACGGTGCATTTCTGTTTTATTTCTGACATTATTTTTTTATATAATAGTTTATTTTTACATCATTTTGTACATTTTTTTTTCATCGCAATTGTAATCCCCATGGGTTTCCCATCACCGAGTCACCCGTGTGCCATCACCATAGTCCTGTACACTTCCATCCCCCTCACCCCCAGTTTTGATCCCATTCCCCACTCCACCCCCACAAAATGTCTCTGATATACGGCTGTTTTGATTATTATGGCTTTGTAGTATAGCTTGCAGTCTGGGATTGTAATGCCTCCATTTTGTTTTTTCTTAGACATGAGGGTTTTGGCTATTCGAGGTCTTTCGTTGTTCCATATGAATCTCATCAATACTTTTTTTCTATTTCTTTGAAGAATGTCATTGAGATTTTTATTGGGATGGCATTAAATCTGTATATCGCTTTTGGTAGGATGGCCATTTTGATGATGTTAATTCTCCCGATCCATGAGCAGGGGATGTCTTTCCATTTCATGGTGTCTTCTTGTATTTCTTT
>NW_004567128.1:2711103-2723291 GCF_000260355.1 Condylura cristata
TTAAGAATGGTGCCAAGACCTGACCAAACCCTAATGTTGTCTAGTCTCAGATCTCTGTTGTAGGGGCAGAAGATGCAGGTAGGACTAGAGGGGCCCCAATTGCCAGCTCCTCTTCTCCACCTCTCGGGCTCTAAGTAGAGCAGTTTTTTTTTTTTTTTCTCCCAATCCCTGCAGCAACTTGGGATCCGCTCACCTAGCTGTGTTGTCTCAGTTTATATCCAGGGCTTTTTCTGGGCTGCTGGGGCAAAGGACGGCAACAACTCTGTGGGGTGTCCTCGGGTCTCTGGTTCCGAGCTGCAGTCTTTTCCCACAATTTGGTTTCCTCTCCCTAGCTGAGTTGTCTCAGTTTATCTCCAGGGCTGTAGCAGGGCTGGGGCAAAAAGCTGCTGCAGCTGTGCAGAGCAGCCTCAGCTGCCTCTGCAGTCAGTCTCCCTCTGCAGTGCTTCCTGGCATCCAGGTGCCTAGATTTTTAAAGGAGCTGAACGAGTAGGAAGCCACTGTTCCCCCACCAGATTTGCAGGGTTCTGCTAATCCTGCGTTTTTCTTCTTCTGGTTAGGAATTCCCTGATGGGAACTCCCCAATCGCCAATTCTCCCTTGGTTATATTCCTTCTAGTGAGTCCAGGGCGTTCTCATTTGGGTTGAAACTCGTAGCATGTAAGTCTATAGTCTGTTTTTATATATTCCCGTGCGAGTTTGGATGTAGTTGGCTCAGCGTCTTTATTCTGCCGCCATCTTACCCATTCCCTATTTCTGACATTATTATGTGAAGAACTGCCTGGGGGATCCTGGGAGCCCTAGAAGCTAGGGCCACATGGTCTAACACTGTCCTGCAAATCCATGAGCATGAAAACTTACTGTCGAGGCCACTGGATTGTGGGGGAGTTTTGTTATGCAGCGTTATTGTGGTGATAGCGACTTGTAGAGATCATCTTATAGTTGAATCAGTCTGAAGTTGTGACTCATTTATGAGCCCTTTGAGGGTAAGCCCCCTTTTGGATAAACCTCTTGTATTCAGAGTAGATATTGAAGCATTTTGTGAGCTATGAGTGGGTCAGAGTGAAACCATGCTACATTCTATATGGTGTCAAATATTGCTTTTCATGCATCCACCTGGTTCAATACTTCATTCAAAGATCAGATTACTCCTGAGGGGTAGGACCTGTTTCCATGGCCCACTCATTGTGCCTGCTGGACACTGGGAAGTGAGCTACTACCTGCCCTGTGCTCTAGGGCCCATCCCATATTGGTCTAGTTCCTGTCATTCTCACATTCATTTTCTTGCCCTTGCTTCTGGTCCTAGAAATCCCAGTCTTCTCAAATTATGTCTATTGCTTCTCTACTGTCAAGAGAAAACTGTAAATAACATTTTTAATATACTTAAAAGTGTTGGTAATAAAAGTTTTGTGTACTTGTTTGTGATATTAAAGCATCCTTGATAGATACTCTTATATACTGTGTACAAGGAGGAAATGGAGAACTAAATGCCTGTACTAAATGAAAGACATTGTCTTACTAAAGTGTATGTATTTGACCTAGTGTGGGTCTTTATATTGCTCTTTTAAAATATCACACTCGATGAGAAAATTTTAAGAAGTGGGTCTATGAGAACTTTGCTTAAAATTTTCATGCAACATAGTGCAGCAGTGGGAAGAAGAAACAGGAAAGGCTCTGCACAGTGACATAGAGAGCCCTTTGGACATATTTATCATCAAGTGAATTATTACGTATGTCAGGGGAAAAAGCAAACTGTTTCAAAATGGGGGGCTTGAAAATAAATAGATACACGTATTTGTGTGTATGTGTGTGTTTGTATGTATAGTGTTTGCATGGAAATATCTGGAAGGATCCATGGAAAAGCTAACAACAGCAGCATTTTGCTCTTGGAAGCAGGGCCAGAGGTTCTGTGAGAGAGGGACCAAGCAGATGGGGCAAAGACCGTTTCCCCATGTCCTCCTCTACACTTTTTATTTTTATTTTGTTTTCGAACCCTGGGAGCATGTTAATGATAAGCAAACACATTCACATTTCAAACAAGTAATAGGGTACTCACATAGATTTAAACACCAATGTCATCACATTTTAAAGATACTTTCCCTGCTTATAAAAGTAAGTTTATTGTCAACAATATTAAAAATATAGAATATTTAAAGGGAAAATGCATGTTTGAAATTTTACCAGACAGTTATAATCACTGTCACATCTCTATTTTCTTTCGCCTTTTCTTTGTTTTATGTAGTTAATATCATATATATACATTTCTGTAGTTTTTAGAAAATATTATGGTCCCATATCTTTGAAAATTCATTATAAATATAAACAGCTACATATACTACCAAAGTTTGCTGAATGCCTTCCCATCTAATTAACATTTAGCTTACTTCCAGTGTTTTGCTTTGAATAATATTATGATGAATAGCTTTACAGTTAAGTCTTTGGATTTCATGGGCATATTTTTGATGACATTAATCATAGCGAACTGAGTATTCCAAAACGCATAAAAGTCAGAGGGTAGCTAGATGCCATTAAAATGCCATTAAAATTTTATGCTGAAATTGTGGGAATTATAGTTTCCTCAAAGGTATTAAAATTAGAAAACAGTGTTTGACCTTGAAGTGACCCTCATGAGAGGACTTGGAGCACTTTATGGTGGGGGGGCTGGGTTGATGGTAGGTGGAGCTTCAGGTACATTCTGAGTTGAGCCTTTGTTTCCTCACATTTGTGAGGTGGGGAAATGATGCAATATTGCCTCTAAATTTAACCCTATTTCTAAACTTCCATCATTTTACCATTGAATAAGCAAATTCTAAATTCGGTGAGAACTTAAATTAAAATAACATAGAATATTATGCAGCTATAAAAACAAAGAGCAAGGGAACATATTCTGCAGTGATACAGGATAATATTAGTAGTATTAAGGGTATGTTAAGTAAAAATGATAACTTATACAATAGGATGCTTGGTTTATACAATAGGATGCTTGGTTTTACATAAATATTATGAAAGATTATATATGAAACTAGTAAATGTGTTATTAAAATTGGAAGAGGTAAGATGGAAAAGAATTCTTACTTGAACCAAAGGAAACTGAGAAAATTTTGATACCCCAGAATGTTGAAATGTCTGCCCTGGAAGAAACTAGAAGTTTCTAACTTGGTTCTAACCTATAATTTCTTAATTTTCTGTCTTTAGGATAATTTAAATGTAGGAATTTAATATATTAAGGAAATACACCAAAAAAGGTATATAGAAATTTCAAATCTATAAAATTTTAATGTTAATTTTTTTGTAGCAAATTAAGATAAAACTGGAAGATCTTATCATTATAAAAATGATCTCTTCTTGTGTAGAGTTGAGTACTCTTAAGCAAAATTCCTTCACTTTTGGTAACTAAATTAGTTTTTTTTTTTCAGATAGAAATACAATCAGGAAACATTTTTTTGTTTTGTTTTGTTGTCCACTCCTCAACAAGGATTGTGTATCGTATCAGTATTTAAAATTTGAATTTATTAACTTTTCATGGCAGTCCTTAAAGTCTTATCCTCTGATAATCTTCTGTTCAACAAAGAGGACAACTTGGTATTGTTTGGATAACTACATTCTGGGATTTATTGATGAATGTTTCCTTTAGGACTGCAATTAGATTATGATGCCATAATTTGGCTTTCCGGTTGAGATCATGTTGACAGGCTGAAGAATAGAGTGCCATTTAACTAAGTTGATGGAATATCTGTAGAAGGCAATAAAGTGCCTAATCCTTCTCTACTGTTTAATCCTTTAGTTTATCTCATTTAGTACTCTGTGCTCATGTAGAGCTCCATAAACTGCCAGTTATCCGGAATATACGGCTGCATTTAATCAAATTGTCTAGCTATTATAGGTATATGTGTTAATATTTTTTAAGATCATCTGAACACAAGATGATACATGCATAAAACTATACCAGGAATAATTCAGGGTTTTATTGCTAACCTAGAAGCCATTTCAGATATTTTCCTGTGTCTTAGGTCTGGGATTGGCATGGGCAAACTACCACTTACGAGTCAAATCCAACCTGTTCCTGTGTTTATATAAAGCTGAGAATGGATTTTATACTCTTAATTGGTTCCCAAAAGTCAAAAGAAGATGATTTCATGACACACAAAAAAGTGTGAAATTCAAATTCCAGTGCCCATCAATAAAGTTTTATTGGCACATATCCCTGCTCACTACTCATAGTCTATGGTTGCGTTCTTGAAACAATGGAAGAACTGAGTAGTTGCTACAGAGATAAGATGACCCACAAGCCCAAAATAGCTGCCTCTTCACAGAAAGTTTGCTGACCTCTGTTCTACATCATCAGTGGTTGTTGAAGGGAAGAGAATTACAAATGAATGCATAGGTACAAATTTAGATAGATTAATATTTTTTCTTTCTTTCTGGGGTTACTTTTGGAATTCTGCATAAATAGACATTTAGACACTATCACTTATAGATGAGTTTCTCTATTGACATTCCTACTGTGAACAATTCTTGCTTTCCCCAGACAGACTGTAAATAACTTGAGTAAGAATTGTGTTGTAAATGTTTGAATTCTCCTGCCATGCTTGCTTTTTTCCCCACAAAGGTGATGTACTAACACACACAAAAGCAAGGGATTCAAAGCAGAATGCTGATAAACTACCATCCTATTACCCACAAGGAATACATCCCAAGACCCCCGTGGATGTCTAAAACGGGCTAGCGCGGAACCCAATATATGTCGTTTTGTTCCGTACATACACACTATGGTAAAGTTCAACTTATAAATTAGGCATAGTAAGAGGATAATAGCAACAATAATAAACAGAACAGTTATAGCATGCTGTAATCACAAGTTATGGCAATTCAGCCTCTTAAAAGATCTTACTGTATTTTTTTTTTTTTTGGACTGAAGTTGACCATGAGTAACCTTGGACAGTGATACCACAATGCTGTGGACTGCGGGGGTTGGGGAGTGGAGTCCCAGCTTCCACTCCACCCCAACCTGGTACTACTGCCAAACTGAGTGTCTGGCAGGGAAGAAGGAGAGGAAAAGATTTGTTTAGGCAGCCCAGAGCACCGGCCTTGGAAAGCAGGGTGGTATAGCTAAGTCTGTTCCTGAAAGGGATGGCTACCTAGGTGCTGCTGCTGAGGGACTGACAAGTCTGCTGACTCCAGGGGCAGCCTGATGGCCACCAGCCCACAGTGATGGAGTTCTACGGAAATGGGAAACTGCTTTCCCTGTACTCCAGGTACGCAGGCTTGGAGTTGACACAAACTGCAAAGGTCTTTTATTTTGTGTTTTGCATTGAGCAAATTAACTTCATCAAGAAACTATTCATGGGGTGATTAAAAGTTTCAAAAGAGAATTACAAACAAGTAATTCAAAGTAATTTTTCTTGATGACATGGTAAAAACCAATTGATTTCTCAGGCCTGGTTGTTTCAGTGTCATGGAATGAAACTGACTTTTCTTTGTCTCGCTATAGCCATCATCATGTTCCGTGAAGATGATGGAAGGGTAGGTGTGGAGTGTACACTGAGCATGCCCATGAATGGGTGGCTGTGGATGGTCACATGTTAGACACATCTGATGCTCGGTGATGGCTCTGAGTGCGGTTGTTACTCTAGCCAAAACCCACAGTAAGATTTTGGTTTCCACTGTTCACAGCACTCACATATACATATGCACACACATGTATGTGCACACACACAATTAACAAGTTTCACAAATGAATACTGAGTCAGATACAATCTAATTCTATTCTGTTTTATCCATTTTCATTTATAAATTCTGCTGATTGTTGTCCAGTTGCAGTAAGTAGCTCATACCCCCTCCCCCAACAATAACTTGTAGTCCATGTTTGAAAAACAGTAGGATGATGGGCATGTGACCTTCCTGCTCCTGGGAACTTTTTGTTCTTCTTGAAACATGGCTTTTCATCCTTTGGGAACCTCTTCCCCATGCCATCCACAATATACCAGAGTGGTTGCTCATCATCATTCCTTGTGACCTAGGTTGTGCGACCGAGAGCTCTTGCCCACAGTTTACTGAACTTGAACTGGCAAGGAAGGGCTTGGTTCCTCTATGGTGATAGCCTTCAAGAAGGTCAGCCCAAACTCCCAGTAGCCACAGGTGTCAGTGCCAGGGGACCTCTGTCCAAGAGCTTGAGCGTCATCCCAGGGACATCCTGGGAGAAAGGGCTGGTGGCAACTGAGCTTTGGATCCAGCCATGCCAGAGGCTAGTCTTCCTTGGTGGGTTTACTTATTCAAGTTACCATTTGTTTATTCTTGATCTAGTCTAAGGTGATTTCTGTCAAGAAAGACATCTGAGTCATATGCATAAACCAGTTCAGAAATGGGAAATCCCATTCCTGGCCATGTATGGATTCCACAACTGGACCTAATGGCAAAAAATCTTCTCTTGCATCTGGAGTGGCATGACACTTTCAAGCGAGACAGCGATTTCTCATCTCACTGAGTTGAGAGGTGTGACTTCATTAGAATTTTGTAGTAGGAGATAGGCCCCATCTATGTGTGTATACATGTGCGTATGTGTAGCTAGAGCACGAGGGGGCAAACATGAGAGAAGAGGGAGAAAGTAGATAAGGAGAGACTTACTGGAAAGATCCATGTTATCATTAGAGAAACCCAATTTCCCCATCCTTCTGTTTGTATTTTCCTATTGTATTATCTTCATAGATGTGACTCCCGGGGACTGTCTATCCTAAGGCTTGAGGTGAACTTCAGTGGTAAATAAAATATTTTTTATTTGATCCGAAGGTTATGGGACTCTCTGAATGGAAGACTGTCAGATGGGGCTCGAAGAGGATGACATAGGTAGAGGCCCCGCCACAAGAAATCTTTTTTTTCTGTCACTTGCCTAAGTGGGTGCAGGTGATACCATGGACACATTGTATCTTTGCATCCCTAATGTGCTTTATCCAAACATCAGTAACACAGGATATTTTCTAAACAAACTTATTGCAGTGTAATGTACATGTACAGTTAAATCTAGCTCAGTGAATTCTCACAAATGGAAAATACCTATGTTTGCAAGTGCTCAGTTCAAGAACCAGAGTGTGCTTTGAACTCCAATAGCCCTCCTTGAAACCCTTCTAGAAGTTAACCCCTATTCTGACTTCTGTCACTAACAATCAGTTCATCCGGCCTGTCTCTGAACTTAAACTAAATGGAATCATATGGCTAAATCTGTCTTCTTTCACTCAAGTAATGTCTGCAAGACTCATCTGTGTTTGTGTGTACTTGTCTTTCATTGAATCCCACTGCCATAAAGTATTACCTTATATGGAGACCCCAATTTATTTATGCTGCAGATGGCTATTTGAGGAGTTTCCAGTCTTTTCTTGGAGCAGAGCTGTTATGATCTTTCTTGTGCCTGTCCTTTGATGATGGTATGTGGGGGGGGGGGCGGGCGCATTCCTTGGAGTAGAACTTTTGTAGTCACTGGGCAGTAAACTCCTTGAAAGGAGAGATTGTCTTATTCACTGTTTCTAAGCCCTATACTTAGCCCAGAAGCTGATACATAGAAAGTACACAGACTTCTTGAACGTTCCTGAAATGTCCCTTCATGAACTTTATCATTCAGGCTGGATCATACACCAGTATTCAGACAGGCTCCATAGGCCAGCCCATCTGGATTTAATGAGTTAAGATTAAGCTGCTGTAACAGAAGAACTGAAACATGTAATGCCTGCCCCTTCCGAATCATTTGGCTCTTGCTCTCATAAGGTCTCTTCCAAGCAGTAGCATGGGTGCCTCTGCCCTGTCTGTACATCTTTGGTGTGTAGCTCTAAGTAACCATACTTGTGTGCGTGAAGCAGGCAGATTTGGAATGTGTGGAAAATTGTTCTCCATCATTTGTGAGTAGTCCTCCTGGGGCCTACCAAACCAGAGGAGATGCTGGAAATGGTGGTCTCACAGGCATCATGAGTAAAGGAACCAGCATAGTGACCAGGAACCTCACTGGGCTTCCCAGAGCTGCTGCTTGGTATTCTTCTCCGCCTTTATGTTCGTCTCAGTGCCCCCGACTCTTCAGTACTGTGTCTTCCTGGGGTAGTGAGAGAAGTCTTGGTCTCAGAGCCATGACAGTTTTCCTTGTCAGTAATGGCCAGCCACACATGCTGCCCCTGTGCTGCCCACTCCGCTAGAGAAGTCTGGCGGGGGATGGGGGCATAGCTCTCCCACGCTGCTGAAGACTTGGAAGATGGTTGCAGTCAGCTCTGCTCTATGTGCTCTGAGCAACATATATGTTCTTGAGATTGCTGAGCTCTTGCAAAGGCGAGTAATAAAAGTGCCAGGCTTGTGGGGAAATTGAGTGAAGGGCATGACACTGAAAATACTCCAACACATTGGGAGTGGCATATTAAAAAAGAACCTAATAAAAAATGATTTGCACAAGTAGTTAAGAAGCGCATACTTATGTTGCTCTCTCCTGGAAACTAGTTCACTGATGGCGTGGATGGGCATCGAGGGGCTGCAGCTTGTGTTACTGCCAAGGGCTGGAAAAAGGGGGGTCTGCCATCAAGGGAGGCTGTGACATTCGGTGTGACTGGGTGTGGCCCCAACACATGCTGTGAACCAGGGATCTGTCATTGTTGAGGGTGCCTGTGTGTTTCCTGGGCTGCTCTGTTCAGCTAGGTGCAGTTTTTGAGTTCGCTGTGCTCCCAGATGAAAGCATGTGCCAGTCACCAGGAGGTCTGTGCCTATTCGCAGTTTCCGATACATGCTGCCACTGAAACCAATGCACACTTAGAAATCCTCGTGATAACAGAGCCCACTGTATCAGGACAGTGCAGGTGGTGCTGCAGAGCAAGGGGTGGCTGTGCGCCGTGCATTTGAGCAGTAAATTTTGACCATCCTCATCCTCAAACCAGACAGCCTGCTGCTGGGTAAATCAGGAATTGATTCCTTTGGAAAGTGCAGTGGCTAATGTTCTGCTCATGTCTTTCAGTTTCCAGTGCTTTCCTCTGTATTCTTTTCCAAGTAACATGGTCTCCTTGTTGGCAACTGACAGGACGCATAAATGAGCCTTACCATAAGGTCCCTCCCAGGCTCTCACGCCCTTTCTCTGAGTGTAGATTGCTCTCTTTTCCTAATACTTCCAGAAAGGATACAATTATCTTCTTTGAACAGAAAGCGGAGGGGTATCACACTCTTTAGAAAGTTCCTGTGTCCACAGTAAATAACCATTTCTGCTACAAAGTCAATCAGTCATTTGTATTGACAGTGGGGTGATTTTTGGCGCCCAGAACGTTGCTATTATCATGAGTACTGGTGATGACAACCTCTTTGCATTGGTAATAACCAGTGATATTATTAATACTAACAGTATCAGTATTGGTTTTGTTTCTTTTTATGCAGTTTTACTATTACTAACACCACTTCTTGCCGTTTATATTAATAGCTATTTTACCACTTCTAAAAACCTGTGGGTGATATTACTGCTAACTGCTTCCTCCTCTGCCTCCCACTTTCCCTCCCCCACCTCCCGCCATTGTCACTAGGGCCCCTACTGCTACTGCTGCCTAAAGTGTATTGAGCGCTTTCTGTACCCCAGGTAGGTACCTTAAGAAGCATTTCATCTGCAAAAGTTCGGGGGTTTGATGTTCACATTGTTCCCATTTTGCAGAGGGGCAACTCGAGGGTCCTAGGGGATAAGTAGCTACTTTACCCCAAGAAGAGGTGGTCAGGATCTGCCCAGTGCTCCAGATCCAGAGTCCTGACTCGCCCCCACCCCAGGCTACTGGGGCAAGGGTACTGCCTTGCTGCGCTGTGATCATGGGGAGCTGCCTTTGAAAACGACTCTCTCTCTCTCTCTCTGGCCAGGACACTCTCTGCTCTTTGTTGTGCTTTGTATCTTTCCCGAACTGTAGACTCAAACACAGGTCGCCTCATGGCCGTCCATGCGGGTGTGAGTGAAAGTGGCTACTTCCCTTTCTTTTCAGGAGAGTGACTTGTGTCATCACACCAATGGGCAAAGCAGCCAGGGACCCCAAGTCCCGAGCAACTTCCTCGCTGGCTATCTTGTTACCCAGCCCCCTTTCTTTTAGACCCATACTACCTTTGTACATTTTGTTTCTGGATGAAATGAATGTCATCTATGCAAAAGAACAGTAACTGTCAGGAGATGTCAAAGAATATTAAAAAGTCTGCGTTGTGGAGGTAATCTGAAGTTTCAGGAAAAACTAGTTACTTTCCTCTTGGAATAATTGTTGGAGGATCTGATTAAGAATTCTCAGTGGCATGCATAGTTAACTCTAGGGTGGGAACGAGTTTCTCATATAGAATGCTGTGTATCCAGTGGGAACGATGTAGCTCTCAGGCTGAATTTGGTGGGGTCGTGTGGTCCATTTTGCAACACACTGTATCAAGTCCAAGAAACTTGGTTTCTAAGAAATAGATAGGAGCAGAGTCTTTGAAATCACTGCAGCATTATGGAACAGATGTGCTTGCGTGAGGTGTGTTAGTTGGAAGTCCAGAATCCCCACTCAGAATGCAACAGTAAATTGAATCCAGACTGTTCTATAAGCAGATGCTTTTTGTGTGTGTGCCTTGTTTCCTGTTTGTCATTTTCAGTGACATTTACAATAAGTGCCCTTGAAACCATGAGTACCAGGGAAAGTTGGTCTGTGTAGCAGTGAGTCACAGTGCTGATAACATATGCTTTGGGATTCACTGCCCACCACCGGCATCCTGACAGCTGCATCTGGGGTTCAGTCCCAGGCAAACACGGGGAGACTCCTCCGCTCCCATCCCTAGCAGGTTGTGCATTCCCTGTAGGGAACTTGGCATTTTCCGGTCAGGGAGATTCCTTCTTGACCCACCACACAAGCTGTTTGTGTTGCAAAACTATGAAATTGAAAAGATTCCCTCCCTTCTCATTTCAAATGTTACGATGAGCCCCAGACCATATCGAGCTATTGTCTTCAGCCTTATAAATTTCTCCACTACCGAAGTGACCAGATTCATTGTAAAGTAAGGATTTTGCTTCAACTTGTTGTGTCTCACTGCTGACATCTTTGGCTGTGTCCTCCTTAGGTCACATCATAAAAGGAGGAGGAAAGAGGGAGGAGGTGGCCCTTTTTGTGCACAGGTGAAAATGACATGGATGGTTGTCAGAGCCAGCTTCCAAATTGCGAGTGGAGTGTCAGGTTCCTGTTAGGAGCTCGGAAGTCCCGAGTGCACGGGTGGCCCGCAGCAGGGATTTCCGGGCTCTGGGGTTGGTATAGGTGAGCTCTACCAGGGTTTTCAACAAGATAATCCTTTCCAGTTATCCCTCTTCTTGTTTGGAGTTGTGTTCCTCCCTGCTTCTCTGTGGACCTAACATTTTATTATGAGCATCACATATTCAGCCATTAATAATAGCTGCTCGTTCTTGATTGTTGTACTTTTTTTGTTAATGAGTTTATCGGTTCCGGTGACCTTTCTAGAGAGAAAACACATTGGTCCTTGAAACCCAGTCTGGCTTTCAGTGCAGGCTTCCCTGCAGTTGCTTGACCTCCTGAGTTGTACTCAGGGGGTTTCAGTGTAGTGCCAGGCGTTGTTTACACTCCTCAGTGCACTGGCGCTTCTGCCTCTAAGATGACACGGTTCCAGAAGTGACCACCAGGCTCCATGAGGATCCAAGGGTAGGAAAAGCTTTATCGAGGGGAATCACACTGCTCCTTCCTAAGCAGCCACTAAACGCAATGGGAAGGTACGAAGATGCAGGGCTGCCTTTGGTTACTTCTAGAAGCTTCACAGCAGCAAGCGTGAGAGGTAACACTGTTTGGAGGGAATTGGGGTCCCTAAGTAATTATCAGGAGCCACAATGTTTGGTTAGAAGAGGCATTTTTATAGTCTCGTGGGACTTGGTTTTGTAGCAGTGGTTTTGTGAGTAGACACTTACCTCCCACTGGGGAGAAGCTAGCATCATGGAACATTTTTAAAGGGGGAGAGGAGATTAATGTCCATTGGCACCTGTTGAAGTCTGGAGAGACTCCTAGGGGAAGCCTTTTTTTTTTTTTAAAGATTTTATTTATTTGTGCATACAGAACTGGGGTGCAGGCCAGAGGCTCAGGGGCGGTGAGAGGCTTCACCAGAGACAGAATGGGCAACAGAACAGGCAGATGGTCGGAGTACACTGCTGAGGGGAGCAGCGGGCGGGTCAGGAGAGGTCTGCCACGC
>NW_004567128.1:2723391-2765901 GCF_000260355.1 Condylura cristata
TCTCCTCCGGGGCAGGCGGGATCGAACTCATGCGGAAGTGGCTTAAGCTTCTTAGTGCAGTGCTTTAACCCGCTGCGCCACCAGGGAGGGCCGGGGGAGCCTTTTTGCTCAGTCTTTTTATGACTGCTCTGTGGCTCATGAATGGAAGTCGTTTCTGGTCAGTAGATGGCTGGGGCACGTGGACGACACACCCAGGGAAGATAGCATGGTGCGCCACGTGAGCCAAGCTAACTTTACTTAAAAGCCTTTCAAAGTAAACAAGTCAGCCTCCCAGAAATAAAGAGATTGCATTATCTCCGATGCGTGCTAGCAATGTTTGTAAGTAAGTCAGTGGTTCTCAATGTGGGGTAAAGAAGATGACATTTGGCAGTCTTTGGAGATGGTATTTCCGGTTGTCACAACTGGGGATGGCAGGTGTGCCACTGATGACCAGTGGGGCAGCAAGGGAGCCAGCTGAGGCTCGTGCAGTTCCCGGGACAGCTCCCTACTACAGTGAACAATCTGGCCTGAAAAGTCAGCGCTGCCGGTGTGAGAACTCCTGTTCTCACATTCAAAGGAGCAGAGCCTGTTCCAGCAAGAGTCCTGGGAGCCTGACTCGTCCCACCCCTGCCCCACCCAGCACTTCCATAAGGTCAAAAATCAACGGAGTCCAACTAACTCTGATACTTTGAGGTTGTTTTGTTATGGCAAATAACCTCTCCTGCTGGTAGAGATTCAAAGCCAGATTGAAAAACAGTTCTCTCTAACCTGCACCATCAGAAAGCCATATGCAGCCTAAATGAGTGGTGGACAGTCTTGTGATCCATCAAAGACAAAACTGGAAGGGAGCAAAATTTAGAAAGCCTTCTAAGTGCTCATTTTTGAAGCATGGGGAATCAGTTGTATTAGAGAAAAAGGAAATGTGTCAGAAAGTTATTTAGAGAATGTTAAAAGGGAAGGATGTTGACTTTTTACCACTTTATTTCCCTTCAAGGTGCTTCTTTCATTTCTCTGACTTAGCATTTCTTTTTTTTTTTTTTTTTGAAACAACTATTAAGCTTCCTGCTCATGGTGAGTCTTGTATTTTGACACATGTAGAGGTGGCTTTATGGCACCATAATACAGAGAGAGAGGCTCAGAATTCATGTATGTGAGAAGAAGATTGCTCGAGGTAGAATTAAGTAAGTAGTGATGAGCAAAATCTAGAAAAAGAAACACTTTATGGATTTTTAATGCCCTAATTATAGGAAAAGAGCTTGAGGGAAACAAAGGTGTTGGCCCCCCCCCCCAATTCACTAACAGTAGCTATCATTGACATATATAGCAAATTTCATGGAATCTAAGAGGCCCTAACTGCCAGATTTGCTTGCAGACCAAATACAGTCCATTGATAGTGTTTCTAAATAAAGTTTTATTGGTACACAGCCTCACCACTCACTTATGCATGATCTGTGGCTGCTTTTTTGCTACAGTGGCAGAGTTGAATGATTGTGGGAGAAATTGTATAGCTGACAAAGTCCGAACTAGACACTATAGGTTCCTTTACAGAAAAGGGTTTGGACATTGCCAAACCCTTGTGCTTTTATTTTATTCTTTTGGGGGTAATTTTTAGGATTAGGCATTATTATTAACCTTATAATATTTTTGTGCATACATAAAAATGAAATCTAAGCCAGCAACTCAAATCAAGGCATTCCCCAAGCTTATATGTGTCACACATGGAGCTGGACCATGTGGGTCACCTCCCAGTGCACTGTCCATGATTTTCCACAGAATGTTTACTGTGGGGCCATGGAAGAATCAGTGATGAAGCATTTCTTGAATGAGTTTTTCATCATAGCCTCAAAGATTTCCTTCCGGGATGCTGACATCTTTTCATCACATTTGATGCACACATGTTGTTGATCTTCCCAGAAGTGTTCAACAGAATTTTTTTTTTTTTTGGCGACAGCCAGGTCTCCTGTTCCTTCTTCCTCTGGCTGTCCATCCTCAGCTGTACCAGGGAGGAATAGTGGGTGTCCAGTCTTGACCCTGGGAATAGCCAAGCATGTGTGCATTCTCCGGGTTGACAGATTATTGAAAATCCCACTTATTGTAAGAGGAACCTCGGGATTATCAGCTGTGACAGGCATGTGCCTCTTAAAGTCCATGAAATACATCAGCTTGCTTATTTCCCAGCAGGTTGGGGATGGCTAGGTGTCTGGCTAACTGACAGGAGGGAGGGAAGAAGAGTCCAGTCACGTGCCTGCAGGTCTTCAGTAAGCCAGGCTTTCTGTGCACACTTGGAATGGCTGGGTCATTCTTTGCTTCACTTTATCAAGATGAATAGACTTCCTATCAAGCCTCAAAGTAAAGGCTCTTCACGAGTCTCTGGATCTTAAGCCGCGCCACTCTTCCGGGGCTGCAATAATTCGGATGGATTGCCATAGTGCTCAGTGCTGACAGCTGAGCTCGGCCCCCTGCGTGGGAGACTCGCCCTGAGCCTCCGTATGGCTCCTGCCTGGGCAGCTGCGGCGGCCTAGGTGAACTTTGCCGCCGAACGAATCTCTCTCCTCTTCTCTGTGCAGAGCAGTGCTGTCCTGTGCAGGTCTGGGGGCCCCCAGTGGGATGACAGGCGAGTCACTGCATGAGTGGCTGTGTGTTCGAGAATGCTAGCTGATGAACAGGTGTCTGCTCCTTCGCAGGCTCCTGGCTGCAGGCTGTGCTTCTGAGAAATCCCAGAGAGACCGGTAGTTAGAAAGCATCTGGGGGTCAGCAAAGGAAGGCTGCCTTTCTGGGCTCAGGGCTGCCCAGCATTTTGAGTCTAGAAACCCCATAATTCCCTGGCAGTTGAGATCATCAGACTGTACAAGCTATCAAGGAAGGGCCACTCCTTTCCAGAATGCACCTGGTGGATGAAACACTTCAAGCCAGCGGGGGGCCTCTCAGGAGCAAGAAGGTCTCAACTGTGCCAAGCCCAGACAAAGTCATGTCAGGGCCTTTGTACTCATAGCACGTCCCAGTTCGGGCTGCAAGTTTGTTCCTTCGCCAGATAAGGTTATATAAGCAGCTTTCACAGGAGAAAACAATTTGAGTTCTCCCTCCTTGGCATTGGTGGGTTCCTGGAGGGCTTTGAAAAGACCAGTGCTCTTTAAAACAACAGAGACATGAGATGCACATTGAGGAGAACTTGCAGTGTGTGCTTTAAACTCATTTGAGTTGAAGAGGCTCCTCCGATGTGGCAAGAGGCCGAGATGAAGGCCAGGGCTGCCAGGTTTCTGTGGTTACAGACTGAGTGTTCCAGATCCACAGGGAATCAAGCTGAGGCCATTGCAAACTTGGAAGCTGAAGCCTGGCTGTGCTCTTCTTCATAGAGCTTCATACCTCTCAGGCCCCACAACTTGAGCGTCACCACAACTTCAGGCTCTCACCTTGTGGAAGCAAGGAAAATCCTATCAACATTTGCCAGACAGCCAGGGATGAGAGAAGATCCTGACTGGCCATCAGCCAGGGCTGTACTCAGTGCTCAGGAGACTGGCC
Source organism: Condylura cristata (assembly GCF_000260355.1). Classification (NCBI taxonomy): domain Eukaryota; kingdom Metazoa; phylum Chordata; class Mammalia; order Eulipotyphla; family Talpidae; genus Condylura; species Condylura cristata. The sequence goes on from NW_004567128.1 coordinate 2,726,890, forward strand.
GCATGGTCCCCTTTCTGCTGAGCCCACCAGTCGAATCACAGTCCCAATAGCCAGGCTACCCTCCCACCACCCAGACACAGACCTCTTGGCTACGCTGCAGTCTGGCTCTTTTCTATGAACTTGCACAGTCACGAGCAGCTGCCTGCCTCTGCAGCCTCACATCTGCACGTGGCAACCCCAAGAGCATGAAGTCTTGACGGATACAGGCGTGTCTGCAGAGGGTTCTGGGTGGATGCTGAGCTGGCAAACTCTAGTCATTAAGGGCTTCTCAGTGGGAAGAAGGATACTTAGATTTCAAGTCTGACTTTGCTGCTCCAAGACCTTCATGGGTGTATCCAAGCACCTCAAAGGGTTCATTAAAATGCAGACTGCCAGGCCCACTCCAGAGTTTCCGATTCAGTGCCTCAGTGGAGGTCTGGGGGGGTTGTCATCTGAACCAAATTCCCAGGAAGTGCTGAGGCTGCTGTTCCAGAAGCCACACATTGAGAACCAAGAAGAGGAAGAAGAGCAGAGGCCGAGAGCAGGAGAAAAGGGCTGCTGGAAAGAGAAGAGCCAGGGGTCTGAAAGGCAGGAGGGCCCCCACAGCTGGCGTGGAAAGGCCAAGAGCCAGGAAATGCAGGCATGTCTGCAAGTTGACCCTCGAGGCTGTGGGCCAAGAGCAGCCTAGTCCAGCATAGGTGAGAAACTTTTCTTTGCGACGAACTTCACGTGCCTGGAGAAGACTGCTTCCAGTCACTCCCATTTACCCAGACGGCACTGCGCACCTCAGCCCTCTCCTTTGCTAATTAGTCTCCACTTCAAATTTGCATAGCTAGAGCACGTTCAGGTGACTTTGGCCCAATAAAGTAATCTTCTGTCTAAAAGAATCCCAAACTGCTCTTGGTTCCAAAGATACAAAAATTCAAACTTTGGACCATCCCAAACTCAAGGTTTCTCTGCCTTTTTCTCTGACTAGAAGTTTCTGGAAATGGGCAGGTTTTCTATGATGAGGAAGCCTTAAGTGACTTCTGCTTAAAATAGCTGTTGTTGTATGAGGCAGGTGGTTGGAAGACATTAACAGAGCTGCCCCAAGTGGAGTAGTAATGGAATCTGGGCTCTTCTCCAGCACATCTATTTGGGATGAAGCAACACCTCCTTGCAACGAACCCCAGCGGCGTGCAGGGTGGAGAGGCAAGCCACACAGTGTTTATCCCCCTTGTTTCTGGGATCCCCGATCGCCAGCTTTCCCTTCTGGCTGTATGTCAGTGAGACCGAAAAGAAAAATGGTTTTAATGTTCAAATTCAAGGAGAACCAACCCAAGGGAAGGTCATCTGAGAGCCAAGGAGAGTGCTGGGAAAGGAAGATGTGTCAGGAAATGTCCCATCTCTTCCCAAATCCGATTCAGCTCAGCTTAGCCACCACCTGCCTGATAGGAGGTGAAATGTCAAGGGCCAGGGATTCTCAAAATGATCTCAAAGAGGCTTTCTGAAGTCTCACATTTTAGAAATACAACTTCTGAATTCCACCTCAGACCTACTAAATTGGGAACTCAGTGTTTTAATATGTCCCTCACCTGATTCTGGTGAGCTTCAAGATCAAGCACTACCATGCCTGGTCCACTGGTTCTCAAACTTGGCCACACATTGAAACCTTCTGGGGAGCTTTTAAAAATAGGGATGTCAGTATTTCCTCTTCCCATTCCCAAGTAATGTGCTGGAAAATGTTTTAAAATGGACTCTTTAGACGATAGAGCCCTGGTGTATAATGTCTACTCATTTCTGTGATGTAAAGACTCCAGCCATTGCCAGTTTCAAGCTCTTATTATGAATGTCACTGAACACAGAGTTGGTAAGGCATGTTCACTGTTGGCTTTTGTGTGCTACCCCATCCCTGGAGATTCAGATTAGTCAGTCCAGGCTGTGACCTGAGCATTAGGATCTTTTAGAGACATCCCAGCTGATCCTAATGAAAAGTCAACTTTGAAAGCCACAACAGTAGAGTTCCTGTGACATAATTTGTTAGTGATTTTGTTTCCTCTCATGCAGCTATGGGAGAAATATCACTTCCTGCTCCTTTGACGTAACCCTTTATATACTATGACAAAGCAGGTCTATAAAGAAGTTAGGGAAGAATTTCATGCACCACCCCCCGTCTTCTTCTCTCAAGATATGTAAATAAAAAACTAAATATGATGTTAAAATGTGTATACTTAACATCAAAACCAAATTTAGTTTGCATGCAATAACTTGGATCAAATTTTTAGATCATAAAATATTATGTGTGAGACAAGATAATTTTTCTTCACTTTATAAGTTTATTTCAAGGCAACGATCTATGTCATATCTCTTAAATTGGTTTCAAATAATCTAAGCATTTAATTAATGTGATATCTAAACACACAAAATAGCAAATTTTGTCTCTGAACATTAGAATAAAACAACAACTGGGATAGACAGTTTGACTAAAAGACACACACACAAAAAAGAAATGTGGCATTTTGAAAAATGCAGTGTTGATGAAAAGGGTAAATCATAAGGTGATTTTCTATTATGTGGCTTCCCATCGTCATGTTCGAAAAAAGTGATTTCTCCTATCCGCAGAAAGAAAAACGGCATAATAAGAGCAACAAATATAAAATTGATTAAACTAAAAATGAATCATTTACTCTAGTATGGCATTTAGTTTTCAGTGTCTAAAAATAAAAATCCATTATAAGCAGGCTATTCTTTACATGCTTATATGGAATCATCACTAATGAAAAGATGCTTTTAATTACTGTCCATTAAATACAAATAAATCTAGAAACGTCACTGACCAGGTTATAGGTGATAGGGTTTAATTGCATCTTAAAGTGGTTATTCATTCCAAATATTCGTATAGGAGGGAAGAGGGATAGTAGGTATCATTTTTGTGAAATAAGGTTGGCCAAAAGCTGATGACATTGAAATAGAGCAGAAGTCACATGGAGATTCATTACTTTAGTCTCTCTACCTTGATATAGGTTTGAAATTTTCCATAATGAAGATTTAAAAGTGCATAACTGTTTTATTGTTTATACCTGGCATGCTAAGCAGAGGGGAAATATAAAAAAAATGCAAGAGATGATTCTAGCTCACAAAATGCAAGCAACAGGACCCCATTCCAACTCACTTACCTGGTGGTTCATTTTCACCCATTTTTCAGATCAATGAAAGCTACTACTTAGATGTGTCCAAACATTGAAAAGCAATTGTAGTAGGACATTTTCCCAAAATGTTAGCACCTGCCTGTGTTCTAGCCTTGGTGTAGAGAGTATATTTGAGCCGTTCTCTGATAGCTCAGAGCTAGTCTCACTTTAGACCTTGGTCTGTTTTGTGCTGCCCCTGGTGATTGTCTTGAGGGTTGTTCATTCAGTCAACAGATGTTCACTTAGTGCAATGGTTGGCTAGGTGCTGAGCAGCAGTGACCAAGTTGGCACCTTCCTGCACTTAACATTCTACTGGTTGTGGAAGGAGGCGTAGGTGTGGACCTTGAGTGGGAAAAGACATTAACTAGCTCATATCCAACTCCTCTGTTATTTGTAGTTTCATTCATCTCCTTTCTCTGAACTGTCAACTTTTTTAATTCTCAGTTTACCTATTGTGAATGATTTTTTAAAAAATTGATGCCGATTTTTTTGTCTAGTACTCAGGTCATTGTTCCTGTACTCAGCGTGATTTTTTTTTTTTGAAGATTTATTTATTTATGCACACAGAGCTGGGGTACAGGCCAGAGGTGCAGGGGCGGTGAGAGGCTTTACCAGAGACAGAGTGGGGAGCAAAACAGGCAGATTGAAGAAGTACACTGCTGAGGGGAGCAGTGGGCGGGTCAGGAGAGGTCTGCCGCACCATGTGGGTCACCTCCGGGGCGGGGATCAAACTAATGCTGAAGTGACTTTAGCTTCTCCGTGCTGTGCTTTAACCCACTGCGCCACCAGGGAGGGCCCAGTCAGCGTGATTTTATCATTAAGTTTGTTACCAAGGTGTAGAAACACTACAGTGTATAGATACACTAGCCTTTGAGTAAGTCTGTGAGGTACAGTTGGGTGACTCTTGCCTCACTGTCCTTCCTTTCATTACCCTCCCCGATTACTCCTGTTTCTGTGTTCCTAGATAGCTGAGGTTTCTGGATGCATGATTCATTCATTTGGCATTTAAGGTACAGTTATTAGTACCTACTATGTACACTGAATATTCTAGGAGCTGTGGACACTGCACATAAAACATAAAACACCGTGTGAGCCCTGAGAGCTGGAGGGCGCAATAATTTGTAATTACTAGGTGATGAAACATTTTCAAGCACCCCATGCAAACTGGGGGTGAGTTTCCCCAGCTCCACAACACCTGCTGAGGTTCATAGGGTACCTTTTTCTGATTCATTAAACAAGGTTGCTAGGGTAGAAATGTCTTAATTTCCCCTTACTCTAAACAAGTTATCAATTAGTAATGTCTTGGCAAAGCAGACATTGGGACACATCTACATTGGGCGACTTCTGCCTAGCACCTATCCTTAGCTAGCATGGTTCATCCTGCACAGATCCACCTGGCATAAATTTGAATTAATTGAAGTTAAAGGTGATAGTCTTCTTCCTCCTCTTTCCTATCTCAAAGGTCCACACTGGAGTCCCCAAACTTTTAGTAAAATAAGAGTTAGTTCAAAGAAGAGTCTGACACTTTTAATCTTTCACCCAGAGAGTGAAATCTGCTCCAATAGTTACATCAAAGAATTTCCCCTCCTGCAATATCTAGATATTTTCTAGTTTACAGTTTTATACTTAGCTTTGAAGCTATTTAATATAATTTGCAGAGTGGAAGGGCTTGATCCTTTCCTGTTATCTTCCACAGAGGTAACTTATGTCTTCCCTGTAATTGGCTCTCACACAGTCCCTGACTTTTTAAGGCATGCACACCAATCTGGTGTTATTTAGAGTGAAAATAGTAACATTGAAACATGGTGCTGATGTTGCTGATGTGGCTGGTACTGAAGATGTGGACAGCTGGTAACTGGACACTGGACACCTAGGCATGAGGTGGAGACAGAGGGGAGGCTCTGCAGGGAGCCAGAACATGCAGACTGTTCCCTCCAGAGGTGCTTGGGGCAGGGCTCTTCTTGGATGTGGCTGTTGCTGATCATGTGGCCTGTTTGCTGAGCTCTGTCCTTCCCTGCCTGGCCTGGCCTGGCCTTGCCATCTGTTGCAGTTGGTGACACAGGCGTACCCTCTCTGGATTTGCTTGGATAGCTTCCTCTTTAAGGCTGAGTTACTTGCATTGGCACATTGATGCTCAAGAAGTTCATCCATTCATTCAACAGGTTGATGCCTTCCTTTGTTCCGGACACTAGGGTACGCCCAGGGAATCTCAGCATAGAAGATGAGGCATTGTTTCTAACCTCAATGGTCCTTTCTAGCAGATAAGCCAACACATAAATAATAGAAGAGAACAGAAGTATTGAAAATATTCTAGAAGCTCTAAATTGACTTCCCTGAACTAAGTTAGAAATTACAGTTGAGCTAAGGTGCCTGTCTTTGGCTCATTAAGTCTTGTTGTGTTTTCTCTGAAATGGCAGGTCTCCTGGGATGAATCTAGGAAACATTCTCTTTAGAGTCCCTGAAAGTCAGAAGGGCACATTTTCCGGTAACTTTTAATCATTCTTTACTAGCACTGCATATTGAACATGGAGCATATCACCTGGGTAGGTAGAGGGAATAGATGAAAGGGGAAAAACGAAAGAAAACATGTGGTTTCCTTGCAATGTAGTCAGCAGCATAGTTGGAGTTTTTTAAAGTCCCAAGCTACCATCCCATCTTTGCTAACACAAGTACACTGATTTAAACACCCTGTACTTCTAGGGAACAGGAATAAAATCCTGAACACCAAGCATAGACACATTGGGAAGTGTTTTGAGAAATAATTACCTTCCTAGACAGACAGAGCTGGCACTGAGCTTCCCGGGCTTCCTGGACTGACCGCCATTGCACGGTAGACACCAAAGAGTCTCACTTCAAAGTTCAAGCCACTGAACTTTGCATGTGGCCACTCACTTACTGGAGGGATCCATACCTTGAGCTACACATTGAGCCTTGAGGCAAATTGCTATAAAAGCCATCCCCTAAGCTGTAAAAATTCCGCTAAGAGTTCTGCCAATGTTTTTTCCCTCCATAAGCAAGAGCTCATGCGGCTCTTGTGCATTTACCCTTGGAAGGGCCCCTGGAAACACTAAGGTCCACTTGCTCTAAGGCTAGTTCATGGCACAGCAAGTGCAGCAACATGCAGTTCCATAACTCCTACTCAGAGTTCCATAACTCCAGAGGATGCATTCAAGCTTTAGATCACCATGGAACTAAAGGGCATGTGTGGCAACCGTGGAAGGGTTATTCACTCAAGTGAGAAAGGAGCATGTGGAGATTTTTATGGCGCACAAGTGCCCAGGCCCCACACCTCCCCACCAAAGCAGAATTCTGGGGATGGTGTTCTGGCTTTGCTCAACAAAGTGAATGTCATTAGCAATTACCGGAGCAAAATAAAACCAAGGCCCTTCTCTTTCCCCAGCATGCCTAATGCTAGACTGACTCTTCCAGATCCTTCTACACCATTGTTGCCCATCCCATCCCATCTTTCCTTTCTCTTTGGCTTACTCACTCATACTTCCTGGAATGAAAAACACCTGAAAGGGGCAAACTGTTCACAGAGTCATTTTTTAAATGTTATTGCAAAAGTAAGTAGTTTGGCCTCACATAAGTAACAAAGGGGAAAAACGGAGTACTAATGGTGATGATAGTTTAAGGAACTCCATTTATTTCCAGGGATTCTATTAATCAAATATCACTATAACTTTATTGCATATTCACCAGAAATCATTACACTTTGGTAGTTTTTGAATTCCATTACCCAGTGTCATAAATTCCTTCTAATAAGAAATCACAGCTGTCAAGTCCAGTCTGATTAAAGGGAATGACAGATGATCTGCAACCTTGGAGATGGTGTTTTGGCTGCCCATTACTTCCATATGAAAGATGATGAAGTGATTAGAAAAGGAAATCCATAGGTACAATTTCAAGGCCCCACATCATAAATAATTTTAAAGGAGAGTAATCTGCGTTTTTCATGTCATTTATTGTTTACATGCAGTTTTTCAAATTGCCTCTACCCCAAGGCATATGAGCTCTCTACTTCATATCAAATACCTTTTAAAAATCTCATCAGCCATACACAACACCATGACCATAAAACTTCTGTGTCACAGTCTTCTCTGCTAATAAGCTTGAGTGCCTACATATCACAAAGCACAGCTACTTATCAAACAGGCGAGCCGTGATGGCTCTTCCTACTGTCTTAACTTCATACTACTGACAGTAACTGGGATCTTTTGCTCAGAAATGTGGCTTCACGTGACTGCAATAAAAAATTAAAATTTAGTGATAATTGAAGATTGAAATCATTAAAGTTAATTCAAAATTCCTTCAAAAAAGTAAAATAAAATAATTGAAAAATGGCTCCATATAGTTAATTTTCAGATGAAATCTCCTAACATGCTCATTGGTGTTGCTCTCTCTTTTACTTACTACATGTCATGTAATAATATAAATGACATTTGATGGTGACAGTATGAATATATTTTGATACCTTCACAGTTCAAAATTGGTAATAGGAATTGCCTTACCCAAAAATATCAAATAAAGCTGAGATCCAAATGTGTCTTTGGTGTGGCACATAATGATAAAGAGAATTTTGCTCTTAGAAAAATAAAAATTTATTGATTTAAAAATTACTGAATTACTTAAATTTTTGAAAATAAAAAAATTCCATTCATATGGATGGACCTAGAGAGAATTACGCATAGTGAAATAAGCCAAACAGAAAAACACTGTGTGATTTCCCTCGTGTGGTATACAGAGAAGACAAATGGACAGAAGAACTAAATAAAGCGAAAATAAGCTTTGGAAAATAAGACCAGTTAGTGGTGACCGGAAGGGAAGAGGTAGGAAAATCAGGACGAGAGGACAAGGGTAGATAAAGGGGAAGATTGAGCCTCCAGGGGTGAACTCTGGAAACCGAGACACATGTTGAGTCTGAACAATGAACACCTGAGACTTGCATCATAAGATGATGTGATGTCATTTCCGTGAAGAAAAGACAAAAATTCAAAAAGAGAAGGTTCCATTCATAGAATGAGAACTGTGTTGTAAATTCTGATCAGGGAGTAAAACTGTCATGACTGCCTCTGATATGGTTCTCCTGTTCTCCTCTTGCACTGGGTACAATACTTTCTCTCTCCAACTTTTGCGAGAAAGTATCTATGAAGCGTGACTACACCTTCACATCTTCTCTGGGGCCTTCCTTTATGTCAGCAAGGACCATGTATAGAGGAAGGTACAGGGAGCGAAATTGAGTATGGGGAGGGGAGCATCGGAAAAACCGGAATTTATTTCACCAGTCTATGGGAATAAACATTACTTTCTCTCTAATGATTGTTGGAAGAAAATATCAGAGTAGAAAAGAAAGTAGGGTAAATAGATATGATTTTTGATCAAGCTGGTTTAGAAGATGCAGACCACCAGTCAGACAGAAAGTACCACAGGTCCTTCTCAACTGAATCCCATTCACTTTGGTTTTGATGGAGCCTTCTCCAACCTCTCTACTTCTACTATTTTCTAATAATCCTCTCAAATGTTTCAGATTATCTGCTACATCCCATTATGTTTCTGTTATTTCTGAGTCAGTGGTCCCTAAACAAGTTGATTTTCTTCCAAGCAAAACTGGATTATATTTATTCTTGTTGCCACAATCAAACCAAAAGCGGGTTCTCTGGAAGAATCAACAAAGTCAATAAATCCCTAGCTATGGGAACTAAGGGAAAGAGAAGGCACAAGTCACTAATGTTAGAAATGAAAGAGGACCCATCGCTACAGGTGCCTTTGATGTTAGAAGGATAATAAAGAATTTATATGAAAAACTCTACTCACAATATGCTAACTTAGATGAAATGAAAGACACAATCTGACGCCTAGAGAAATGGATGATCTGAGTAGGCCTAAGTCCATTAATGACTTTGAATCAATAATTAATAACCTAAAACAGGAAGCACCAGATCCAGGTGTGTTCACTGGTGAATTCTGCCAAATATTTTAAGGGAAAAAAATTAAGAAAAAAGTAAACCAATTCTTTATCATCTCTGCCAGAATACAGGCGCAGAGGGAATAGTTCCTAACTCATTCTAGGGGCCAACATTGCCTTAATACAAAACCAGAGACATTAAAGAAAACCACAGAGCAGCTGCTCTCATGAAGGATGCAAGAATCTGAACAAAATATTAATGAATGCAAACCAAAAATGAATAAAAGGAATTTAATGTATACCTTATGTATGCAGCATGGTTTAACATTTGAAAATCAGGCAGCAATGAATATCCTCAGGTTAAAAAGTTAAAAATCACACCGTCATATCAACACATACAGAAAAAGCATTTGACAGAATCCAGCACCCACTAATATAGAAACTCTCTGTCCCTTCGTTCAGTTTTGCTGTGGAATGAAAACTGTAAAAAATAAAGCCCATTAAAAATTAATTAAACCAAAAATGCTTATGAATCAATTATTTCCTTACTAGAGAATGCTCCTCTCAGGACATTACTCTGCTCTGATTTGGCTTGAAAAAGCCATCTCCGCAGCCTGAATTAACTCTGTCACCAGAACTCTTGGGCATTCTCCTCACAGGGTCTCAGCGCACTGGGGTGGCTCTGCTGTGTCCAGCCTCTAGACCCCTGGGTGCCACGAGATGTGACATTGTTCTGAGTCCATTAAGTCGCCACCAGTGGTTCTGTGGAGGGGTTGAGGAGAGCTGATTGTGTCCAGGCACCGTCAGGGGTTTCTGAAACTGCCTGTGGTCAACTGTGGTGAGGCAGTGAGCACCAAGAGTGTGGAAGGTGTGGCACTGGTGTCACAGGAGGTCTGATGTGGGGTAGGAGGGCTGTTGTGAACTGTACAGCACCACATTTCCTTCAGCAGTTAAGCATGGTGAAGGATGAAGCTCCCTGCCATCTGCTTGCCCTCCCCCTAAAGATGGCAGCGAGGGCACCTCTGGAGTCAGCTTCCCAGTTTAATTCTAGGTGTTTGCCAAATGTTGAGCATTTAGCGTCCATCAAAATCACCTTTAGGGTTTGTTGAGTGAAATTACCAGGCCCCACCTCCAGAGCCTCTGATCCCTCAGGTATAGGCTTGGGCCTGAGAGCTTGTGTTTGTTCGAGTCCCCGGCTGCCGCAGCGGGGAGAAAGCCTGCCAGGAACAGCAGAGTAGACAATGGAGGAAGAAGGCCCCAGGAAGTCGCTCATGCGTTTGTCCCATCATTTTTTTAATGGCTAGTGGAACATTTTGTCTTGGGAAAATATACAGTGAGAGTTCCAGACTTAAAAAAATGGAGTGTGCAATTCCCTTTTAAGGCCTTTGCAAACTGGAATGAGATGAGAACAAAGAGCAAACAGGGCAAAGAGCAGTGTCAGATGAGAAAAGCAGGGCTTCTGCTGGCGGCTCCCAGGTCACTCCTTTTGTTTTAGCCCCATGTGTCCATCCTTGATTGACAGAGGGTTTCTCAGTGTGCCACCTGCCTGGCTTATACACAACACATAATAAGCTTCAGGAGAAATCTATTGACTTTGAAGGCTTTGCCATTTTCTGAATATGGCATGATGACCTTCTGGAATCGTTGATCATTAACTCTTCCACTTATTTCCCTCCAAAACATTACCAAACACTTCTTCAATGCCAACAGTAACCCCTAAGTTATGCCCATTCTGTTATTGAAACCGATAGAGATGCCTTTCGAGAAAATAGGAAGGACTCCAAGTCAGTGGGAAGCGACAGGTCAAAGAGCAGTTGCAAAGCGATTTGTGCTAATTGGATAATCTAACAGTTGTCTTTTTCATTGGTAAAAGTCTGACAAAACAGAGGCAGGGAGATCTGTGTCTTTTTCTTCATGACTTGGTGATATATGCTAGATAACGAAGCCTGATCTCTTATCAGAGTTACACAAATATTAATTAGTGAACTAGAAAAAAAGAGAAAAAAATCTACTAACTTTCTGTTTTGTCTGTTTCTGTGTCTGCAGTTCTGGAAGCAGACCAGGCCAGGTTCTCTGGCCAGTGTGCAGGGGCAGGCTCGGGCTCGGGCCCTGACCAGGGAGAATGCCAGATCCTGGGTAGGGGCCTTTCCACAGGTCTGAATCAGTTATGTCTAGGATGCAGGCTAAGTAACCAAGGTAGCTATGTACTTGTCACTATTTCGTTCCAGTTACAAAATGAAACTAGCAGAGGTGAGGTGTAGAGTCCTACAGATGAATCAAAGGGACACAGAAAATTAGGGAGTGCTGCCCATTAGCAAATGTACCTGTTCCAGAGGTCGGGGGTAAAGAAAGAAGTTTGGAGACTCTTGGTGTTTGCTGAAATACCACTCACTACATAAAATGTGTGTTTGAGATTAAGGTTTGAGATTAACGCTAACCTTAAGAAACGACTGTATCATTTTGTAACTCCAGCTTGAAGACCCAAAATTTTAGATTCTCTACAGCAAAAAAAGTTAACAAGAGCAAAGGCATGCTAAAAGAGCTGGGTGGATCTTTTTCAGAGGGAATACTGTTTCTTTTCACACTTTTCTATTCCTAGCACAACACTTGGGTAATGCTGATAGCAAGCCCTGCATTTAATTATAGAAAACAATGCCAGCACAAAATGGAATTTCCCAATGCCGGCTTTCCCCTTTTATCCGACATCATTTAATTTGCCAAACCACTTGAATGAAAGATTGCGACTGAAAGGTTAATGGAAGTCATGTTGCCCTTGGCTTAATTTTGTCCCTTGTCCTTTATGTGATTTGATGTTCATCTCAAACTTGTAAATTCAAAGACGTGACAACATAAATGAGTATGTGTGTGTATAGACATACGTGAGCATGTACGTGAGTCTTTTAATTACTGCGTAGATTTCCTGGGTTTTTTAAACATCTATTAGGCAGATGAGTCAAAATTAAATGAATTGGACAAAGTCATTTCAAGGAAATTGAGTTTTATGTTAGCCCCCAAAGTCTCAAATTCTGGGACCTATTGCTTGGAAGGGCACTGTCATGTAAACACATCCAAATGGCAAATGGTTGGGATGGTCGTCTTGTGCTCCCAGACCACCCACACGGCTGGCCGTCTTTTACAAGAGCCCACGGGAACCCATGTGGTCCTGTTCAGCATTTTAGGTGTTTATTTATTACAGCTACAGAGGAAGGACACACAGCTGGGTCAGCGAGTGGCAGTGTGTGGGCAGTCTGGGGGATCCCCTGCACAGACTGCCCTCTCCAGCCTCGAACCCACAGTGTGTGTTCTCCCAGCTGGGGGAGCAACTCAAGGACAGCATTTCTGCCGGGAAGCCTGTCTGACACTCAGTGCCAAGCTGGCGTTCAGGCACATCATCACCACAGCCACCCGTGGCTGCTAAAATCTCAGCCACCCCAAAGGAAAGCAGGTGTGTGTGCCCCAGGCGGGCCCAACCGCCCGTTTACGCAGGGACTTCTCAAACGCTGAGCTCGCACAAGGTCCTGCTAGCTGACCTTTCTCAAGAATGGCTCAGGCTGGCTATGTTAACCTTTCGCTGCAGAGACATATGTTTTGCTTTTAATTTCCTTTGAATTTTCTCTTTCTTTTTTAGTGTTCCTGTAGTATTGTTTGCATACTGATTGAGGATAGGTTTGAGTGAATGTATCAGCCTTTCAGCTCCTCGAGGGCAGAAGGTGTAGCCTCCCTGTGGGTGTTCATTCTTCTGGCACCCGAATGACAAGTGGACCTGAAGGGAAACCCAAAGAACGTTCCTAGAAATGACTGAATGAATGCATCTAGAAGTCAAATTTTGGTTGTGTGTATCAATGAGAAGTTGGGTATTTGTTAGAGCTTCACTTAACACTATAATTTAGAGAGCACGAATTCTCCTTTTTCTGAACAGAATTCCTGCAGCCTGGACACAAAAGTTTAAATATTGATGTCCTTTCTAGACTCTCCAAGTTAGTTACTAAATACTTACTTTTTGTATCACTTCATACTTTGATCAGTTGCACGTGGCCACACATATCTCCATGCACGAAGATGGCTGTGTCAGATGCGCCGTCCCTCAGAACTCCCCTTCTGTTCGGTCAGCATCAGAGCCTTGGCTTGCCTCAGCCCCTGTTGCCATCGCTGCCACCTTCCAGGTTTGGTGCAGCAGCTGAGTGGCACCTGGAAGCACTTGGATTGAAGGTGGAACATGACAGTAAGCACACTAGACATGTAAGTGGGAACAAAGAAAGTGGATATAACTGTTGACCGACCGTATCTGGGCCTCTAGATGTTCTGAACTGTTTGCAGGCATCTAAGTCAGGTTTAGCACAGCCTTCCCATCCAGGACATTTGCTACTGTGAAGAGAAGCTGTGTGTGTGCTTTAGTTACACACATATTAAAATGAGAAAGGTGTGTGACCGACACAAATGGGTACAAAATTGAAGAAGGACCTCTGAACGGAAGTCAGCTGACATCTGAATGAGTGTGTTTCTTTCACTTTTTAAATTTAATTACCTAGAATGTGACTAGAAACACACAATTGAATTAAATGGTTTTGAAAGTTAGGAGTCTCTGACTTTCTGGGAACTGTTTTTACAGAAGTGTAGGGAATGCCTTTATTGAGTTCTCATCCCAAAATGGAATATTCTCATCCGAAAAGACAGCCTGAGGCTGACTAAGTTTTGAGTTGAGTTGAACAGAAACTGTTCCAATCGCGCAGCACTAACTGTTAGAGGTCAGGAGACTCCACCGACAGGAGCCAGGACAGTCTCACAGAAGGAAGTTGGGGAGTGAAGGAGTATCAGTGTTTGGCCATCACTTAAAGCCCAGTTGGCTGTTTGTGATTGGTTGTCCTCAGCGTTTTGGTGTTATGACATTGAGGCCTTTACAAGCATAGATTTTGGTCTGTCTCTGCAGGGGGGCACAGTATTGGTGTCGCCTCAGAGTAATGGCCAACTTGTTCAGTTTATTTAATACTAGTTTACCACATGCCCCGTTAAAATAAGTTAGCATGTATGTCTCACATGCACCACCTCTTTTCAAGTGCAGGTACTTCATTTTTTCTTAATTAAAAATGATTATTGGAGTGTTCTGTTAAACTGGGAAACAGACCTATACTTCTTTGTTCAGGTAGGTTTGGGGAATGGCAGAGTCACCATGTGTGGACTCTGGATGTCCAGGGATGACCCTGTTGGGGCACAATGAAAGTCATTCTGTACTCCTCTTGAGTTGCTCTAGGCTGGCAAATAAGCACCAGATAGAGTGATAAAAGAAAAAAAAGGGAATTTTATATAAATAGCATGTGTTCCACTGTGTTTATAGGCCACATCTTCTCAATCCATTCATCTGGGGCACTTAGGTTGTTTCCATATCCTAGGTAAGCTTTCTGAATTCTGCTGCAATAAATGCAGGAGTGGAGGTCTCCTTTCAAATTACTGTGTTTGTGTCTTTTGGGTCTATCCCCAGGCGTGAAGCTGCTGGATCCTCTGGAAGCTCCAGTTTTAGTAGTCTGGGGACCTCCACACAGCTCTCCATGGTGGTCGGGCCAGTTTGCACTGCCACCGGCAGTGTGAGTGAGTGTGCTCCCTTTTCTCCACATCCTCGCCAGCACTTGTTGTTGCCAGTATTTTTAATATGGGCACAAAAATGAGCAACAATGAAAGAAAATAAAATTGAATCGATCAATCAGTAACTAGATAAATAGCTTCTCCTTCTTTGACATGTGCTCAGATCGCCTGGGGGTCTTGCTGAACTGGAGGTTTTGGTGTGGGTGGGGCCTACCACCGTGCCTCTCACAAGCTCCCAGGTGATGCCTGAAATCTGAAAGGTGGTGCAGGCCACACTTGAATAGTGAAGCCTTAGATTCAAAGTAGGTTTTACAGAATTCTTCCATCTACTCACAGATGACTTACTCCCCCACGGAGGTCTCTAACTTATCTCACAGTTTGGGTTTTGCATTACTTTCACTCTTCTAAGGTGTTCAGATGTCATTCCCATTAGACTCTGCAGACTTCTCTGGCTTAGTATCACTGTGGTCAGAAAATTAAAGGAACCAGAAGATCAAGTCTACTGTGACTGTTTTGAAATAAATGTGTAGAACTATTTCGCCCCCTCAAAAAAAAAGTTACAAAGGATGGAGATAAGTCTATTAGAGTGTTAACTTGAGCTCTTGAGTTTTATAGTTATAAGGTGCAGCAGTTAAAAAAAAAGTTCCTTCCTGTATCTAAATAATTTTTTAAAGATTGTTTCTAGATGTTTGGTATTCATTGCAGGTATTAATTACAGATTCAGGCTCCTGAGGTTTGGCTTTGTTTTCACGTAATGGCTGGGCCTCTTCTCCCCTCCTAAATCCTTATTGGATTGTCAGGGAAGATGGGCTGCAGAACACACTTCCCTGGAATTTATCTGAGTGAGCTATTTATTTATGTAAAATATTTATTTGCTTATGCATACAGAACTGGGGTATAGGCCAGAGGTGCAGGGGGTGAGAGGACTCACCAGAGACAGAGTGGGGAGCAGAACAGGCAGATCGATGAAGTACACTGCTGAGGAGAGTAGCGAGCGGGTCAGGAGAGGTCTGCTGCATCATGGGGGTCACCTCCTTGCCTGGGATTGAACTCGTGATGTAGTGGCTGTGATAGCTTCATAGTATTGTGCTTTAACTCATTGAACCACCAGAGAGGGCCTGAGCTTTTAATTTAGTTATTCCAGGCCAAAATTTCCACTAACATTTCTTAATTCAGTAAAGTAGGTCGTTTAAGTTTTAGGAAACTGTGTGGTGTGTGTGTAGATGTGTGTGAGTGAGAGAAAGAGTGTATGAGTGTGTAAGAGACAGTGTGTGTGAGAGTGAGTGTGAGTGTGTGAAAAAGCAAGTGTGTGTGTGTGAGTGAGAGAGTATGTGTGTGAGTGAGTGTGTGAAAGAGTGTGTGTGTGTGTGTGTGTGTGTGTGAGAGAGAGAGAGAGAGAGGTGTTTCTTGTGGAATGCCTTTGATGTTGAGAACTTGGGGAAGCCAGTGAGCAGTGAGCCCACTGTCTTCTGTTGCCATCCAAGACTGGCTCATTGCCCTTACACGGCCCTGAGTAACACTGTACCACTGGCCCTGAAGGCAGTTGAGTCTGTTGCCTACCATAATAGAGTGCGTCTTGGCAAATGGTGTTCATGGGTGTGTGGTTGTGCCTAGACCACCAACAGTCATTTTCTGCACATAAATGTGCAGGTATTTTGATCCAGAAACTCCATAGCTAGAAATCCATCCAAATAATTAGACGGGTGTGTAATATTGTACAAAGATGTTCCTAGTTCACCATAGCAAATATTAGAACCCACCTAATATCCATCAGTATAGAATACTCATGCAGTTGGAATAATATGCATTCATTATAAATCTATATTAATCATCATGGAAAAGAGCTATGATGTGGTGTTACAAGAATAAAGCAGATTACAAAGAGGACATTATAGTGGGATATCATTTTTGCAAAAAAAAAATGTGTGTTAATAATTTTCAAAGCAAAGTCATGACTCATACACAGAACTGAATAGTTAATGCATTAGGAGCTCAGTGGTGGGTGGTGGACGACTGTGGGTACTTTGGTGTGAGAAAACCATGGTGATCACACCTGAGGAGGATCCTGTATAGTGGGAAAAAAAAAAGATGTTTAAAAGAGTTTTTTTAAAAGGCATATTGAAAATGAATTTGCACGTCCATCTTGCAGAATCCACTTACTTGGTATTATTTTGTTTCACTTAGTTATCTGCAGCTTAGAGTTGTGAATAAGTTCAGAGGCAGTGCAGGGTCTGAGCACCCCCCCCCACAACAGAATCAGACAACTTGGAAAGGTGTGTTTTAAAATTTAGAGTCTGATCAGCGCCTCCCTTTTCCTTAAATCACAAATCTCCCTGCATATAGGCATGTATTAAAGTCTCGAGAACAGAAAGACGGGCTGGTATTGTCTATAAGAATGTGCTATTTTTGCTTAGTCTCTATGTATCTGTATTTCACGTGTTTCCAAAATAGCACTTATTGTTTTTTTTTCCTAATTAGTGGGAGGAGCCTTCCTCAATATTGAAATAATCACAAATTGTTGCCTGTTTTTAGTAAATTCTTAAACAGCAACACAAAGCAAAGATGCTCAGATCTGCTGCTCACTGGGTGCTGTGACTCGGGGAGCAGTGAGAGCTGAGCACGATGTCCTGGCTAGCCTGCTTCTATTTCTGGTTGATCCACCCATTGGTTGTGTTGTGCTCAGGCCTAGAATAATCCCGAAATTTACAAGAGACAGTGAAGAAGCCAAGGTGCATTGGCATGACAGAGGTGCTTTTTGCTTTAGCACAATTAATTAAGTGCCAAGAAGTTGCTACTGTTTTACTGTGCCTTCTTAAGCTGAAAACCCAGATCACTGAAGAGCCACTTCTGAGGGAGTAGGGGGCTGGGGGAGGGGGAGGGCGGCAGGAAGTAACAGCAGGAAAATGGTTCCCATAAGCTGCCTGTGTGACAGTTACAAATGAGTAGAGGTTTCCAAGTTCACGCAAACCCCCTTCCTCAGGTTAAGGTATTTATTTATAAAAATGATTTGAAAAGTGAACAGAACAGAGCTGTTTCTTTTCCCAATTCTGCAGTTGTAAAGAGATAATAAACATGCTCGTGGCTTATATTCTCCTGTAAGTATTTGTCTAGGTATTGATTATTGCCTAGAGATTTGTTGTCTTTCTCAGCTTTGGGTGTTTTTTCTTGTCTTCCCCAGGCATGCTGTTGTCCGCCTGCCATAATCCTCATTTCCTCACAGCCTGCCAAACTGCAGCTCTTTCTGAGTGCCAGCTTTTTCTTATAATCCTCATCCTGACTGATGAGACACTTGCAGAGAAGTTGGCCTGCAAATACAATACAGTGTATATCTTATTGACAGTGCACATGGGACATTTGGATAACCTTAGATGGTTATATCCATCACCCATTCTATCAAAAATAATTGTGATTGTGTCAGTATTTAAAACAACAAACAAACAAACAAACAAAAACATTCCTTTGGTTTAGCTCAGAGTAGTTGGTGCCAAAATGTGTTTGTTAGTTGAATGGGCTTATTTCTGGCAAGCTACATATCCCCGTCGTGGACTGTTGTGTGTGGCTGTGTATGCCTCCTGTCTTCAGGAGCCATACACTTAGAGAGACATTTGGTTTTGAGGTTTGGTTCTAAGAACATTACCTGTGCTACAAAGCTGGACATACTTCCTGTGATTCTCAGGGCTTCAGCCCTAGGAGTAGGACTGACTTTTGGAGAAACAAAGTGTTGGTGTACAGCTGAAAATTTCCCAACCCCAACTGGGTTCCTCTGAGGCTGGATGGGTCAACAGATTAGCCAGAGACAGATTGGTAAGAGTAAACCTAAACTGTTGTAACATAGGTATGGAGAATCTACATGGCTCTAAATGCTGACATAAAATGGGACAAACCAGGGATATATAGGACCTGAGACATCAGAGAGAGGGGGCAGGGAGAGGCTTCACTTGACAAAGTGGTGATGACCTGATCCCTTTGCTTTGAGAGCAAAAAGTGAGATTCTCAGATATGGAGGACCTGTCTACTGATAAACTTAGACCTGGATGATCATACTACATTTTTCTAGGTCATAAAAAGGTGATGTAATGATTCCTTCCTTGAGTAGGAAAAAGGGCAAAGAGCTCTTCTCAGCCTTTGAGACCTTCACTATGGAACTTAAAATAATCTACATTCTTTAGTAGTGATATTAGACTTCCTGAGAATCTCCATTCACTGTTTAGTTTCCACATCCAGGTGACACTTATGTAACAGGTACAGGTTTCATGGACTCCGCCCCCACTCCAGATGCTGGAACTCCAGATCCCATCAGTACCAAGGAGAAGCATGCCGGGACGTGAGGGTGGAGCTGAGCAGCCAGGTTGGGATAAAACCGGAGATGTGGGCTCTGGGGGGAGACCTGGTGGTTCGCAGCTGATCGTTTTGGCTCTCAGTCGGTTTTCAGCGTGCGGGTGGAGTCCAAGTCAGCAGAACTGGTAGGACATCCTAGTTCATCTGTGTTTCTCTCCCTCTTTCCCTGGGTTATTCCTTCACCTTTCTCCTTATAAATAAATCCATTATTTAACCTTTTGAGTGTGTCCATAATACGATTGAATCATAAGTGCGCGGGTGAAGACCCACAGACAGGCAGCCCAATTCACATTGGGGTACCCTGTAACACTTATTGGAAGAGGCCTGCCCTGGGCATATTGAGAAAAGCCTATTGATGCTTTGGGGGCACACTGGTCCCACATAAACAAGAGGCAAACCTGGTTTTTGGTGCCTGTCTAGAGCATATGCCCAGACATGTTGCAGATGTAATGAAGTTAAAACCAGGGCATCCTATCATACTTAGTGAAATAAGCCAGAAAGAAAAGGAAAAATACTGGGTGGTTTCACTCATAGCAGAGTATAACAGACCAGGAGAGGAAATAATAATAATAATAATGAACAGCCATATACCAGAGACATTTTACGGGGGAGGGTTGGGGAATGGGATCAAGAACAGTGCAAGGAGGGAAATGCACTGGACTATGGTGATGGCACAGGGTGATTTGGTGACGGGAAGCCCATGGGCATTACAACTGAGATGGAAAGATGCACAAAATGATGTAAAAATAAGCTATTATATTACTAAACAATAGCAATAGCTATTTCATATAACTAGAATTTGCACTTCTGTAGTGTCCCTTGAATAAAGTAATGTGTAAAGGTGATTAAAAGGTGTTTGAGATTAAAAAAAAAATCATGGCATCTTAGATTACTGAGCACTGTAACACAATGACTGATGTTCTTGTAAGGAGGACAGGAGAAGACCCAGACAGAGATACAGAAAGAAGTCCATGGAGCAATGGAGACAGAGATCAAAGTAATGCAACTACATGCCAATGATTGCCAGTAACTAGCAGAAGAAAGGAGAAGGCAGGGAAAGATTACTAATCTAGGGTTCTTCCCTAGAGCCTTTAGAGGGAGCATGGCCCCTGTTGGTCAGTGACTTCAGATATCTAACTTCCAGACTGAGAGAAAAAAATTGCTTTTGTTTGAAGTCACCAAGTATTTGTTCGTTTTTTATGGCAGCCTTGGGAAACATCTACTCAGTATCCCCCATTTCCTGCTGATGTTCTCCTTTCGTCCTTCTGCTTCTTAGTCTTGCACTTCCCATGCTCTGATTGTATAACTTTCTCCATGCATGAGTGAAGGTTGAATAAGGGAAGCAGAATCCACTCTAGGTATGCCGAACAGGAGGGGATTGAATATAGGAAATCAGCTGCATGCATATTGTTAGAGGGCCCCTCAGATGGTGTCCTGTTTATGCATATTCACTCCTCTCCCCACAACAAGAACAGGGAGGGATCTGTTCAGAGAAAGGCATCCTTAGGCGAATCGCTTGTTGTGCGAACATCACAGAGTTGACTACACAAACCTAGAGAGGACAGCCTGCACATACCTGGGCTGTGTGCTGGAGCCTTTTGGGGCCATCATTGAACATGCTGTCCCTTGTTGAATGAAATGACCTTACGCGATGCATGACGGTACTTACTTCTTATAAAGATTCCAATTATTTATTTAGACCAAGGTATTAAAAACCAATAATACCTGAAAATGTTTTTTCTCCCAGGACTATTTGCACTTTCACAAGATCAGAGATTTAATTCAAAGAAGTGAATTAATTTATTTGACACTTAGTTGGAACTGAGACCCACTAACAGTGTTTCCTGAGGGGCCCTTAGAGATACAAACACATTATAGGTGGAGATCTTTGCTCTTGAGGATTTTAATCCAGTTTGGCCTTCTCTTGGGTGTACAATGACATTTTATTTGGCTGATATTTTGTTTTATGCAAATGCATAAATGAGAGAGTCATTCTGGTTAAATGGATAAATTCTTCTCAGTTCTCTGTTCTAGTGGTTTTTAGTGCTGTACCCCTGGATGACATTTTGCAATGTTTGGAGACATTATGGTCTTCACAACTAGGGGAGGGGACGCTACTGGCATTTAGTGGGCTAAGGTCAGGGATGTTGCTAAACTAATCCTGCAGTAAACAGGACCCCCCCACACACAGAATTACCCATCCCCAAGTGTGAATAGTGCCACAGCTGAGAAACCCTGCCCTTTTACTGTATGGTTGAACAGGAAAGGTGAGATAGATCTTCATTAGTGTGAGTGACCCTTTTCTAATGTCAGGTCATCTTTCTGCTGCCAATGCCACTGTTCTCAGACTGTCCATCACTTTAGCCCCTTTGCTGTCCCCTGAGGCCACGCTTCTCCCCTTGACTGCCTAATTCATAAGAAAGGGACTGGCAGTGTGGCTTCCCCTTTTCATTGCTCTTCGGTTTGGTTCCTTTATGAGTTTCCCTCACTTTCAAAAGACCTTCTTCCTCCTACAGTCTGGAAGTTTGCCCCCAGTCCTCGGCAGCATCTGAGGGACTCATCACGTAGCTAGAAGGCCTGTTCTCTATTCTTCCCTTGAGTGCCTTCCCCTTCACCCCTGCCCTTTGCCAAATGGTCTCTGTCTTGACATTTTCAACATTCTCATCTTCTCTACAACAGCTGGAGAAAAGCTGATGGCATCGAAATCTGCTCTTTTCCCCAAATCCCAACCTGCTCGTTCAAATCCACTTGTTCCCTCAAGCCCAGGGTGCTTATCCTGAATTTGCACATGTTGTAAATTGCCCAGTTTGTGAATTGGGCTAATTGTATTTATTTGTTCACTTGCATCATGCTGCAGGAGTCACTTCTCTGGGTTACTGAGACTGTAAATTCTTAGAGGGCAAAACCAAGGTCCCTGTAGTGCTTTTCAACCAACCTGGGCACAGAATCAGCACTAATTAGATGCTAAAGAGGGCTTTTCATGATGAAGGTGATGATAACCCAGGCCAGCATGGACTTTGGAAACCCACAAAGCCTGCTCCCCAGGCACCAGACAGACTAAATCATCCAAGATAGATGAGGATCTATCCAATTTTCAAAGATTCCCAGAGAGGAAAATTTTACAACCTGTTCCAGCTATTAACTACCTAGTTGTGAATTGCTTTCCTCTATCTAACCTAAATCTCCTGCCTCTTAAGGAATCACCATTGTGTAAAATATACAGTAATAAATTTTGAAATATGTGTTAAGGTTTACTTTCTACATAAGAAATTTATACAGTACAATTTCCCTTCCAGTTAAGAGGATTTTTATTTTTATCTGAAAAAAAAATTGCTAAGCTAGGGCTTTATGGCAAAGGGATTGGAATTCAGGATAAATGAGGAGCTTGAAAGACGATAGATTGTATGAGGTAAGAAAAATAGTTTAATTCTTTCTGTGTACTCCTGGGGTGTTACAGCACAGCTGACTTAGATTGCCAAAAGCTCGTAGAAGATGACTCATATATTGGGGTGTTTATTTCTTTAAAGGTATAGTCTCTTGTTATGAAAATGGTGCATTGTACTGTCTCCTCCATAACTTCCTACAGGGCAGCTGTTCAATTATGCAACTTCACAGAGCTGGCCTGTATACCTCAGCACAACCCCTTGCATGGCAGAAATGAATGTTCGAGATTTGTGCAATTTACTCAGCAAACAAGGATGGAGCGGCTCTTGTATGTTCAGAAGCCATGTGGCTAATTATAGTTTCAGAGAAGAAGATGCTGTCTTGACTTCTGGGGGCTTGGGAGGGGAGCAGGGACTTTCGGCATGTAAGGAGGGACATTTGGGAATGGACTCTGGGCTCCTGGGTAGCAGCAAATGTCAAACTCTGAGGTGGGGAATGGCTTTCTCTTGACTGTGCCACTCTGCACTGTTTAGGGATATGTGACTTTAGACCAAGGTAAGCCTTGTGACAAAGCTGGTCTTTATCACTGTGTGATCTTCTAGAACCTTAGAATCTACTTTTAGCAATGGAAAGAAGCCTTTATCTTCCTTAAAGATCACAGTGGTGATGAGGCTAAATTCAATGAGACTGTGTGCCTTGAAAGTGCTCAGCAAAGGGCCTAGTGCTGGGTAGGTGCTTAGAAAGGTTCCTCTCCTCTCCCTTTGATGATTCAAGGACCCGTAGGGGACTTGATTTTGGAAGGGGTTACCTCCCAGTATGGAATTCCCTCCCCGTCCCAAGTCACGAGACAGAGCCTACACTAAGATCTAACCAACATGGTAGACTCCCTCGCAGCTGCCAGTGGGTATTGGGCCAATCAGACACCACACCAACACCTGGCCTTGAGGTAGTAATGCCTGCTTTGGCGATGCAGGCCACGCAGAAACCATTCTTGTCCTGGATCACACTGACTGGCACAGTTCTCCTAGACGTAGCTCCAGTGCACACAATGCAGATGTCAATGTGCATCCTCCGTGGCCGCAGCAGGGATGGCTGCAGTGCTCTGCCTTGTCATGGGACTTTAACGTGGGTCCTGATGGCCCAGCCTGCAGCCCTCATTCTCATGACCTCCATAAACAACCTTTCTGAACAGCCTGGTTTCTTTTCACTTACGCTGTTTGAGCTGGCACCGTCCAGTTTCTGTTGTCATTGCTCACAACTGGAACTTCTGGTTGATAACATGACGTCATAAATATAAGGAGTTTGTTTGGTTATATAGTACTGTGTTAAATGCTATCAAAGAAGAAAGGACTGTGCCTTCTACATTAACTAGATCTTTCAAATGATCCCTTTTCAATTGGTTTACGTGTTTTGTTTTGAAACATTTCTACATCTTGCTTTGCTGTCATATGTTTTATCTTGTTAGAAAACATAACAGCGTCCCAGAGTTTCCATTCTTTAGATGCTAAAGGGAGATCGTCTTTGTAGAATTGCCAAAACCTATAATGCCATACGCAAAGAGAAAACAATTCCAACTTTCTGTTTTGGGTATTTGAAAAAAAAAAAAAAGCCACACTTTTCTTCATTAATTTTCTATTTTAAACTTGACTATGAAGTCCTAAAGCTCTTTTCTATAGATAGAAATTTCTCAATATTTTAGCCAAGACTGTGAATAGAGAAAGGCAGTGCCTCCTTAGTTAAAAAAGACGGGCTCACTCACTCAATCAAAAGCACGTGTCCCAGGCCCTTGTCCCAGCCTCGACCATATAGCTTATATTGTATTATCATTGGACTAACCGCCTGGCCGATAACAATTATGAATTATAAACTGTAAAAAGTTAATTGTTTGAAAGCAGTTTGGAGAATGACATAAAGCAACAGAAATTGTGGGGAACGTGACCATTGAAAGTGGAGGCGCACATCAGGTAAGATACACAGTTACCTGGCTTTTTCACGAATGTTTCCCAGTCACATGCCCACAGAGAGCACTAAAGCAGAAAATGGCATCCTTGTTAAGTGGAGCAGTGAGAGGCTAGAGTTCAGGGCTGCCAGAAGTACCTGGGAATTGAGAGGAAGTGGGGAACTTTCATGTCCCTGTTTGACTCCTAAATGTGTGTGTATAGCAGTGAGTCAAGGGGACGCAATCAAAAGCATTGATTGGGAAGCTAATGATCTGATCAGAGAGTTTACTCGATGCCTGGTGCTGAGAAAACAGATTGGAGTTCAAATCTTTCCAGATAATACGAGTTTGGGAAACACTTCATGATTTTCAGTGGAGACCCAGAGTAGCCATGCTTTAGGAGTAGGGGCTATGCCCCTGAATTTAGGATTGTCCCCTGAAATAAGGACAAAACAAAAACAGATCTAAGAATAGTTAAATCCCCAGCCCCCACTGCATTAAAGTAATCCTCTAGTAATATAGTTGCCTGCTACAACAAAAAAAACCCCAACATACTCCAGAGCAAGATAACAGACTCCAGATTGTATACACGATGTCATCAGTAACTTCCAGTATATACTTACAAATTGCTAGAGATATAAGAGGCAGGAAAATGTAAACCGTAATTAGAAAGAATAGTAGCTGAAGGTTCAAATGTCACCCAGATGTTCGAATTAGCAGACAAAGACTTTAAAATAATTACTGTTACTCTTTTTTTAATGCAAGAAAAGATGGGTGAAAAGATGAAGAATTTCAAAAAAGTGAAAGAAATGCTAAAAAATGAACTAAATAGAAATCCTAGGAAGAAAAATCAAAATTTTATCTTTAGTGTCCTATTCTTTTTGGCATCGTTTCCAATTCCTTTATATCAAGTTGATTTGTTTTTATATGACTTAATTATTTTTAAAGATTTATTTATGCTTAGAAGAACTGGGGTACAGGCCATAGGTGCAGAGGTGGTGAGAGGATTCCCCAGAGACAGAGTGGGGAGCAGAACAGGCCAACTGATGAAGTCCACTGCTGAGGGGAGCAGTGGGGGACAGGAGAGGTCTCCCGCGCCATGTGGGTCAGCTCCGGGGTGGGGCTTGAAGTCGCTTTAGCTCCTTAGTGTGGTGCTTTAATCCACTGCGCCACCAGGGAGGGCCCATGACTTAATTATTTTTAAAAGATGGGTTTATTGAAATTCAGAAAAGAAGATCTCCTTTGAACAACATAAAAGTCTAACTGTATTATAATAGTTTAAAGCAACTGTGTGCTCAAGTAATTCTTGAATACAGTGAATAAGTTATTGTAATTAAGCCACTCTATTCAATTAAATAGATAGATTATTGATTGTACTACCTATATTTAAGGTGTAAAGAATAAAGTGTTAGAAAAATTGTATTTGTGAAATCTGGAAAAATTATGCAATTGGAAGAAACTATCACAATGGTTATGAATTATTCTAGCAGGATAGTTTTGCCTGTTTATTTGGAGTAAGTTGGCTTTCAATAAGCTGTTTAATTTTTCTATTTTAATCATTGAATGTGAAAGCTGCAGGATTAAGGGTCACCAATCTTCATACATTTACCTTCTAATGAACTTTTGACTTTTTAAAAAGATTTATTTATTTATGCATACAAGAACTGGGGTACAGGCCAGAGGTGTGGGGGGGTTGGGAGGGTAAGATGATTCACCTGAGACAGAGTCAGGAGCAGAACAGGTGGATCTACTAAAATATGCTGCTGAACCAGCAAGACAAGAGAGGTTTACTGTACCATGTGGGTCACCTCTGGGGCCGAGGATTGAACTCGCGCTGCAGTGACTACAGACAGCTTTATAGTGCTTTAACCCCTTGCACCACCAGGGAGGGCCCTGAACTTTTAACTTTTAAAATTGGTGCAGTGAGTAAGATAACTTGTTTTTTTATCAGCCCGCCTTTGAAACAGTTCACTGTATTTTAAATCAATATATAAATTAGCAATTTCAAATCATGAAATAGTTACTCAGATACTTATAATTTTAGTACAGGGTATTTAATCTGTAGTTCATAAAACTAAGAGGAATAATTTCTTTTTTAATCTTATAAAGTGCTAGTACATTAAAAAGTGGAATTTCTGCAATTCATGATAAATTTCTTGGTCCATGTTGGATATAAAGGAGAGTAAACCCCAAATCAGTACTATGTCCTGTCTTCACTTCATAGAAGAAATAACTTTAGAGAGCCAAAAACTTATTTAGATATCATAATAGAGGAACTGACATCCTCTATAGGACAGTAGATATCTGACAGCCACACATATGTATACATAGATATTTTCTTATTAATTTACATATATGCATACATATGTATTTTTTCTTTTTCCACTGTAAAATATTGGACATTTCTCAGTCAATTCAAATCTGTAGATTACCTTTTGAAAACATCTATGAGGTGTGATAGGCCTCAGCGTCATGGGTGGGAATGGGTGGGTCTGTGAGTCCCTTGAAAGTATTTGCAAAACTTTATCAGTATACATCGATCCTTTGCTGGGTGGTGGGTATAACCTTCCCATACTTGTGCCCTTCTTTCCCAGAAGGATAAGAATTCCTATTAATAGTCTCTTCCAGTTGACATGCCAAACCTCTTCCATTTCCTCACCGCTTCTAACTTTTAATAGTCGTCAAAAGAGTTCAGGGTAAGGGGTCGTCATTTGGTCATTTCTTGCAGTCATCTCACACAAAAGGAAGAGAAGGGCGACCATTCAGAGTCAGCGAGGCACTGCTATGTTTCCCCTTGGTGATAGTTGTTTGGTTTTCCGTTTGCGGTAGTGCCTCACCTCACTCAAAGGGAGATTTTAAACTGCTCCTGAATACATGCCCAAAACCAATAAGAAAAGCAAGTGAACAAGAAACACAGCTCACAAAGAAAGAGGGTGTGACTCCAGGGAGGAGCACACAAAGCCCGCGCCTCAGCTACTTCTCCCTTGCCAGCTGTCTTCCTCCTGCTCAGTACAGAGTGGGCAGTGAGTGGGGAATGGGAGGGGATTCAGGTCAGTGAGACGAGCTTTAAGCAGCCTCCGTCAACTCTGGTGGCGGTTGGCCCTACAGCCCCTGGAAGAAGCTGCATGAGCCAGGTGTCTTTCCTGAAGGTGGAAGCCCCCCCCCCACATGCCTTCCTCCCTCACCCCCACCCAGAGCCCCAGGGACCTCGAACACTGAAGAGCCCAGATGGTCCCCCTCAGAGGCTCCAGGAGTTTCCCCTGCTCTCAACCTCTGCTCGGTGGTAGTTGCCCACCCACCCTCTCTCCCTCCCTCCCTCCATTCTTCCCTCTACAGATACTTCCTACTCTCCTTCTGCGTGCTGGGAACTGGGGAGAGCACCTAGGGGAAAGGTAGCCCCCGAGGAAGCTGGCGGTCTTCCGGAACTGAGCAGTGCCAGGTGGTGTGAGTGACCTGGTAAGTGGACCGTAGGCCACCCTGGCCTCTGCCCACACTGTCACAGCTTTCGATGTGAACGGTGGGATATTTGGCCAAGGGAAGTCCACACATCTGAGGGACTTTGGATTCCACTGACTGGAATACTGCTGGCGTCTGGAGTAACCCCCACCTTAAGTAACTGCCAACGGTCTGACTGGGTGTATGTGCCGGGGACTCCCCAGGAAGGTGGCCTGGGGGCGCTGGATGGCATGAAGGGCAGACAAGGAGGCTCTGGACTTCCTACAAGATGAGGGGCTGGAGCTGCCGAACACACAATTACAAAGGGCTTGGCAGCCTTCCAGTGAGCACAGTGGTGAGTCCTGGAGACCACAGACAGCCTGCCCTCCCGGTCAGGGTTGGAATCCTCCTTTGCTCACACGCGCATGCACCAGGCTGCGCTGGAGAAAGGGGAAAGAACAGCAGACAACCTGCAGGTGCAATTTAGATGTTGGAGAGCAAGTGACAGCCTTAACATTCACCCGATTTAAAGAGACCACAGCCAATGGTAAGTTAAAATACCAAACAGTGAAATGTTAGACTTTCAGAAATGGAAGGCTTTAAAATGTCAAAACCAGGCATTTTTAAAAATTCTGCAGATGTAATTTCCAAGTGACAAACTGGAATAGACGATCTCTCTGAAAGTTACTTTTGTTCAAATCCAGCAGTGCTCCATTTCAGTGGGTGATTGTTTCATGGCTCCGGCATTTATTTTAAGTTCTTAGCAAGGACCCGAGAAACAGCAGCTCTGTGACCTGCCAGCGCTGCCTGGCTGCCATTTCCGTGCCTGTCACGAGCAGGACTGGCCCCTCTCAACAGAGAGTGTCTGCCGCTTGCGCTGGCTACCCGGATTTTCTGTGATGAGCAGGTTCGCGGCACCGGTGGGGCCACACAGCTCTTGTCCTCGTGGGCTAGGGGTGTCCCTTGCTCCACCACCAGCCGCCCCCCTTTGGCTCTGCTTGCCTTAGAGATCCATTAGCCGGTCCAAGAACTCCTCCATGTCCCAGGGAAGATGCTGCCTGCACAAGAGAGTCTTTTCGGTAACACTGCTTTCACTTCATGTGTAGCTTATTAGAGTTATAATTGCAAGAAGTCTAGTATTTCTTGTATCTTGAGGTTCAGTGAGTAAATCTTATTATTCTATTTAAAACCTAGTAAAATAAGGACAATCACCTTCATGTTTTCATGGATTAATATTTAATTCATTCAAGTCAAACAAATTAGACTTATTTAATTCATCAAACCCATTTGTGAAGGTAGTTTATTAAATTCTCTTAAATATTTTACTCTGCAATCATGCATTTAATTTATTATATTTCCTCTGAAGTGCTTCCAGTGACTGACAGGACAGCCTGATATGCAAACAATCAATAGGTTTTCAAGCACTTAAAAAAACACTTGTAAATGGAATAAATGAAACTTGCAGAACAAACACGCTGAGTGAAAGAGTTTTATATAATCAGTTTTCCTATTGTTGCAGTCTAAACTGGCAAGACTAATATGTTAGAATGTGTTACAAACACAAACACACAAGAATGTGTTACTTATATTACAAATATAGAATGCTCATAAAATTTACTTTAAAAATGCTAATTCTCTGTGCTTGTATGACTTCTATTGTTTGCTCATTTCTAAATATCTCCTCTGTTGCAAAGACATTTACCAATTTTGGGAGAAACTTCCAGTTCCCACTTCATATTCACCTTTCCTCCTTCTGAAACTGGCATTGGCAAATTCTGTAAAAGGCCAGGCAGTAAATATGTTAGGTGTTGAGGCCACATGTGGTCTCTGTCACGCAGGTTTATTTTGTGAGAATGTGTGTGTGTGTATGAGCAGTCATTTGAAAATATAAAACCATTCTTAACCCTCTGGTCATAAAAAGTCATTGAAATGACTGTGGTCTAGAACTGAAAAATCATTCAGTGTTTGTTTTTCAGTTGAGG
Organism: Condylura cristata; assembly: GCF_000260355.1. NCBI lineage: Eukaryota > Metazoa > Chordata > Mammalia > Eulipotyphla > Talpidae > Condylura > Condylura cristata. The sequence continues at coordinate 2,756,596 of NW_004567128.1, forward strand.
CACATTTCCCAGACTCCTGGAAACCAGGCGTCCGGGAGACTCCTTCGGGATGGAGTGCAGGCCTAGCTGTGTGCCCACCGTCATGGATATTTGGCCAAGGGCCAGCCACCCTGTGGGGATGGCAGAATTTCAAGATAGAGGGAAGCTGGCTTCTATGGCACTGGGGGGCGCCATGACACAGCCACAATGCCACAGAGCATATTGACATACAGTGGTCTAGAATTTTGTTGGAGAAGAAGAAATTTCCATCTTGTTTCTCAGTCACTGTAACCTGGCAGACATCATAACACAAGGGAGCTCAGGTTAGTAATTCAAAAAAGTATGACGACTTGATAGTTATTATGAAGATGAACTCATTCTTTAACGATCACACATTCTCTTTTTCTCATTTTTCATGATAAAATCTCTCTAGGCCTACAATGATTTGACCAGGGGTCCACTGAATTTTCCAGTTGTCTTCATGGTCTACGGCAAGCCCAACCATCTTGTTTCCTGTGTTTGGATGGTTGGCTGGTTTCTCTTAAGGCAGGGCTGTGGGTGTGAGGACGTAGCACCCTCGAATCCCTTTTTGTAATTGTGACCGTTGGGATCCCACTTCTAAGACTCAGGATCAAGTCTCCCTCACTAGCCTCTTCCTCAGACAAAGCGTCCAACTGGAACAGCCACTGCCACAACTGCATTTCTTCCTCCTTCATTTTTTCCTGGATCTGTTTTGATAACTTGCTTTGACTTCTCATGGTCTAGATCCCTGGCTTATGTTTGCCAGTTTCCTTCCAGAATGGAATCTACCCCCAGATCATCTTTTAGTGATAGAGTTCCTTTTAGGATAAGCTATCTGGTACATAATGGAGAATTTTTGAGAAGTTAATACTCTTATCCTTACTGCTTTCAAAGACCAGAATAAAGCATAACTTTTGGTGACACTTCTCATTTCTGACCTTAAAAATAATATTATACCACATTTTGCCAGATTCAATTGGTCTCTTCATACATAAAAGTTGAAGGATAGGTCAAAAACTTCTAGAGTTTATGAAAAATGTTGTATCATGAAGAAGCTGGGATTTATGTTCCTCAAAAGAAGCATTGATCTCCTGAAGTGCTTTGCTCGAGTGGCTTGAATTTTGCTATAAGTTCCAAATGACAGATGGGGATTTTATCATTTTTACCAGAGAGATATTTTTCAGTTGAGGTTCTTGCTGGAGGAGTATTGGCCTGTTAATATCTTGAAAGATGACTTGTATCTCAACTTCGAGAATGTGGTCTTTACATATTTCGGAGGCTGTTTTCCGTGTTGCTTTTTACCTGTGATATTAGGAGTCTTTGCTTTCTCTGTAAAATGAGAAGTAAACATGTATAGCTTCGCCACATTCCACCCAGGCAACTTTTTCTATTACTTGTCAAACTGGAAATGGCTCAAGCGTTCATCCAAAGTTACTTGTTTCATCATTATCCTTACAATGTCTGTCTTGTCTTACTCTCAGGTACATATTGAAGAGTGCATTTTTCTTGGTACATTTGACTTACCCTCGGACCACAGTTTTACAAATTTTAGCTGAAAGTAGAGTCAGTAATATTTACCGAGAGTCTGAAGCTATTTTATATTGGAATATTGAAATTTAAGGAAAAACTATAACACATGTTTAAGCTTTCCTATGTTGTCATGTTATACTAACTTAAAAATAATTACTTCTTAAGTTCTTTATTATCAAATTAGAAATTAAAACTAAACATTTCTGTGATAGTATGAATGGTTGAAGTTTCTCTGTGTGTCTTATGTTCACATTTATGTGTGTGTGTACATATGTGTGTAAATTTTTGGCAACTGGCATATTTGAAGTAGCTCACTCCTGATTATTGACTTTAAAAAAAATAACAAATGGAAAATATTTGCCTAATAAGTGCAACTTAATGTAGTAAGATATTCTCTTGCCATCTGTGAACGTAATAATTTCCTTTTAAATATTGGGGCATTTTATAAGATCCTGCGTTCCAGACTAGGGAAAAGTTAGAACTCAGTTTGTCAGAGGCACTTGATTTATACATTTTTGGGTATCACTTATGATCCATACCCTGTTGTAGATCAGCGGACTACTCAGCAGTGAATCATGGCTAAAGAAACAATATACAATTTAGTGTTTGTTAAGAAAACCAAGTACAAAGTCAAAAGGACCTCAGGGCAGAGTGATTTGGGAAGAAGAAGGACTCCCTAGCCAGATGACACAGACGCTTTTTGCCACCTCTTAAGTAGGACATTCTACCTAAAAGGATAGGTGTCCTGGGGTCAGTGTTCCTGCTGAAGTGTCTGTGTTTCTCCCAAACTGATGGCTGCATCTTTCCATGGCTTGCCTCGGGCAGTGGAGGGTCCTGTACAGCTCCTGCAGTGATAAGCGAGTGTGGCATGGGCATCCTTCCAAGGTCCCTATGAAAGGAACCTGAATTATATGAGAAAGAGCTTTAGCTCACATGTAATTAAAAAATAAGCAAATACCTCCCTGGTGGCGCAGCGGGTTAAAGCACTGCACTAAGAAGCTAAAGCCACTTCCGCATGAGTTCAATCCCCACCTACCCCGGAGGTGACCACATGGCGCGGCAGACTTCTCCTGACCCGCCCGCTGCTCCCCTCAGTAGTGTGCTTTGTCGATCTGCCTGTTCTGCTCCCCACTCTGTCTCTGGTGAATCCTCTCACCCTCCACATCTCTGGCCTGTACCCCTGTTCTGTATGAAAAAATAAATCTTTAAAAAATAAAAAAAAGGCAAATAGATAAATCTGTAACATGTCACATTATATATATATTATATATATATTATATATATATATTTCCAGCATTCCTTTATAGTAATGAGAAAAATAATAAAACTTTAAAATACGATTTAATTTATAAGTATATAATAATATTTACAGGTAACATGTTACTTCCTGTCATGATATATACATGTGTGTATATGTGCATTTGTGTATATTGTATGTATATATGCATGGACAACAGGAGGGGAAGTCTCCAGCATTCAATGAAGTTAAATAATATAAAATTGGTGATGTGCCAAAAATGGCCACTTTATTTGCTTTATTAAAATAATGTGGGTTATTTCATGAGATTTCTCTGGATGCTGTTATGTTGCCTTTCTTTTCTGGCTCTTAAGGTGAGATATAATTGGCATGTTCTGTGAGCTTCGGTGGAAACCGTTTCAACTCGATGTCTGGATGCCTTGGCATGACGGCCACAGGCTGGTTAGCATCCATCACCACACCTAACTGCGAGAGTTCCCTTTACTGGATGAGACCAGGTGTATGAAAGGTGCATTTCTAATGAGGGAGAGGGGTGCCTCCAGTGGAGCCTATCAGGCAGGCCCTGCTCTGCCCACTCTTCCTCATGCTGCCCCCCTGTCGTGGGGGCTGTGTTAGCCTCTTGAAGGCATCGGCACAGAACATGTACCCCCGAACACCCCAGCTCCTTCCCTCTTCTCTTGCCCCTGTGTCCAGCTTCTTGTGGAGTCCCTGCTTCTGCCCTATTTCTCCCCTACCACAAAAGGAACGGACATTTCCTTGGTGCGGGGCACTGTTTGAAGCCTACTCCTGTCACCTAAATTGCACAGTGACCTTGTAACAGGGTAGTCCCCAGGAAAAGGGGAGGTTTCAGGTTCCCTGCCCCACCCAAAGAAGGGTGGAGCTGAGGAGGGAGGAGGCTTATTGGTAATTTGAGGTGATGGGTAACTTGGGTGCTTGGTTTGGAAACTATTCTTTGCCTTTTTTGTATTGTTCATGCATCGTATTCAAGTTACTTTCCATTGAAGGTCTTACACCCTAAGAGTGTTTTGTCTTGTAGCGGATGGTCGAACCTGTTTAGAGCAGGCAGGTTTGGGGATTCTGGGATATCCCTCTCCCTGTCACATAACACAACCAAGGAGGGCATTGACAGAACTCTTGGTTAATGTATGAAGTGAGGGGGAGGGGAGTTGCGGGCCTGAGCCCTTAGCCTGTATAGGGTCTGTGTAGGTTCCCAGGCAACGCTGGACAGTCGCGTAAGTATTGAGGAAAATGTAGGACACCCAGTTAGTGTTAGAGAATTGTTTGTTGGTTGGGGAAACCCCTCCCCCTGCCATAGTGAAATCGGGTCCCAGAACTCAAATAATTTCCAGTTCTTAATCTACACCCTGAGGAGCGTTCCCAGCCTCCAGCGCTATTCCTTTTATGACTATGCGCTTTTCGGAGTCATGCCTTAGAATTTTGGAATCAAATCTTGGAAGTCTGGAAGTGGCTCCCTTCTGCCCTGTGCCTGAGCAGGGCCCCAACTCTGCCCGGGGATCCTGGGAGTCACTGCCTCGGACCACATGACCTGTATGTGGCTGGGGACTTGCCTCCGGCACACCTGAATGTGCCAGTGCACAAGATGTGTGGGTGGCAGGCCGATAATTCTATGCCATCCTTTGGTTCTGCCACTGACTTCCTGGTTGTTTGACTAACCCCTTTGCCAGTTGTACTTAGGAAAGTAAGTTTCTGCAGAGGTGCTTTGAAAATTACCGAAAGAAAGGGAAGGGTCAAAAGAAAGTCAGAAAAGAATCATGCACACCTCCCGTTGGTCTTCCGTCCAAGCCTGGTAGTCATAGTGGGTAACAGAAACGGCTTTGGTAATTAAAGGAGTTCATTTCTTTAAGTAAAAGTTTAAAAGGAAGAAATAGCTTTTGATGTTCCACCAGAGGTCGTTGGGGTAGAAAGCTTGACACTCTTAATTGGCAAATTGGACATCCATTATAGTTACATGTCTCTGGAAATAATATTTTGCTTATGTCCTTTTTTCTCTGCTTATGAAATTTTCTGGGTCAGGGAACTGGCCTGCAAGTCAAATCCAGTCTGGCACCTGCTTTTGTAAATAGTTTTAGTGGGAAGCCATGATGCCCATTCAGTGACACGTTGTCTCTCTGCTTTCACACTCCAGCGCTGGGATTGCGTTGTTGAGAGAGAATCATATGATCTGCAAAGAGAAATGCTTACTCTCCAGCATGTACAGAAAAGGTTTGCTTACCCAAAGCATATGTTACCACTTCAACTAACTTAGATTTTTTTTTCCCAGTTAGATATCAGATAATACAGTGAATCACATGGCATGCTTTAGTAGCGATATATTTAACTTTACACTGAATTATGTATTTAGTCAATATAAAGGTGTTAGGAAAAACCAAGATACCTCTTCATTTTGGAACTTGTCTGATTAGACCCGAGAAACAGACCCTCTAAAAAAGGATTTTAGTCATGAGTTTTCATTAACATCTTTAGTTTTTTTTTTTAAACATCTCAAAAGAATTAATGAGAAAAAATTATGAGGTCAAGACAAGAATTTATGAATCTATGAGATGAACTCTTTAGGAGAAGCAATTAAGATTAATACCATCCTATTAATGTACAATGATATTTGGTTAAAATAAATTTGTGAAGAGATTTCCAGTGACTTTCAAAAATGGCCACAGTCACGGATCTCTTTGACTGTAATAATAGGCCATTAGCTAGTGCAGCTTTGAGCGGCTCTGAGCTCTGGTGCCTGGCCCGGATGGTACAGTCACCAGGCAGGCCTGGGGGTGGTTGTCTCCTGACAACGATTCTCAGAGAAGGGCAACAGTCTGTCTAGTGAAAGTGTACAGTTCTGCAGGGTAATTTGGTTATGAAGCTTAGAACTTCCGGAGCCGGGTTCATCGGCCTCCACTGAGTGTCTGTCTACTGTTGGCACCACACACCCTTTACCCCAAGTGGGAGTAGAGGAAGTAAGTTCAGTCTCAAAACAGCCAAACTGTAGTCACATTTAATCCAGTGCTTGAGGAGGATCATCACGGCTGTTCACATTTTAGAAGGTGGAAGGAACCTCAGAGAGGAGCTAGACCAGAGTTTTGGGTCAGTGATTCTGTGGGTGCTGTGTGGTCCGCTGGGGACCATTGCAGTTGGAGACAGGGGTGGGGCTTCTACAGAAGCTCCCTCTCCATCCAGCCAGAACGTTATGCTTTGTGTTCTGTGTCCTGCCTCACACAGATGGGCAGCTTTAGGATGAGTTCTTAGAAAAATGTTTTGAAACTGGAGATCCTCAGCCAACTCTTCCATTTTGAGATGAAGAATCTAAAGCTGCAGTGACCTGGGTGACTGAGTTATGGTAGAGCTGCCACTAGACTGTAGCTTTCCCTTGCTAGTCAAGAAGTTTTTTGCTCTGATTCTATGGTGAGGTGGAGCAGCAGAGTCCCATGCCCTAATCCACTGAGCAAACGGTAAACCTTTGTGTTTTTAATATCCTTAGGTGAGGGTATTAAGGATACCCTCAAGAACAAGAGTTTAGTACTTGTCAGCTATTGTGGCTTTTGTTATCATGATATAATAGTTCTCAAATTTTAGTATGTATAGGAATCACCTGGGGAACTCATTAAAAATAACTTCAGCTTTCTAGCTTTCCTTCCTAGAAATTCTGGTGTGGCTTGTTTCATCAAACATCCCACGTGCTTGTAACACTATGGGTTTAAAAATGAGTGTCTTCAAAGTTTTACAGCTGGACTTTGGAGACTTCCAGTGCAGACATTCTTAGCTAGTCCTGAGCCCCTCCAACTGAGGAAAGCTATTCCAGACTTGATGACGTCAGCATCTTAGACTCTGCTGCAGTAAAAACTGCTTCGATCTCACAATTCTGTTAAAGGGGACAATGTTGTCCGGAGTCACCATCAAAGGGGAAGAGAGATGTAAAATCATTCTAGATAAACTTGCTTATTGAAGACAAATAGGCAAAGGCGTGCCTACATTCACGAGTTTGCTGTTTATTGCACTTTTACAAAACTGAGCTCTTATAGCTAGCATCTTAAGTTAAAATAACATATAAAAACCTTTCTGCATTCTTACCCTTTGCCCATCCTTACCCTCAGCCCCAGTAAGTATAGCCAACATGCAGTATTGCTTTGTGTTCAGGTTGAAAAATAGCTTATGTCTCTCCTTACCACATTCCATTGGCCAGAGTAAGGACCCTGAGCCTAACTGCAAGGGGGTCTGGGAAATGTAGTCTTCCTGTGTTCCCAGGAAGTGAGTCAGTGTGGTTAATATTAATATTTTCTCCAGTAGATTATAAGCTGTAACGTAATCTCATGGTCCAAATAATGATACTTTCTATGCTGTTCTAAGGGTGTGGCAGATTGAAGGAAAATTTGCCTGTTTTCTAAATGACTTTTTATCTTTAATTTACAAATCACTATGTTTATATTAATTACTTGAATACTATTATATAAAATTTTGAATGGTAATTTAGAGCAAGATGGAAGGAATGTGAACTCTTAGGGACAGTTCATTTTTCAAACATGCTGTATTTGCCATATTAATTTCATAAGAAAGAGATTTGATCCATGTGGGCTCTAGGTTCCCAAAGAATTGATTAACACTCAGATGTATCTCTCTTGAGATCAAAAGATTTCTTTCTTGACCATACATAGCTTTTTGAAATTGGTAGTTTCTATTTTTTATAAAGTACTTAAGTTTATTTATTAAACAGTTGATTTTCAGCTATTCCTTCACAAGTAAATGGTTGTTTCCTTTTTAATTGTTTAGTAATATTCCATTGTTGGAATCTATCACATTTTGTTTGCTTATTCACCAGATACTAGACCTCCGTATTGTTTCTAATGATTAGCTAATTATGAGTAAAATTGTTATGTTCACGCATATAGAAGTCTTTTTATAAACTTATGTTTTAATTTGTCTTGGGCACATAACTAGAAATGGAATTGCTGAGTTATATAAGAACTGTTTGTTTAATGTTTTAAGAAACTGACAAGTTGTTCTCCAAAGTGACTGAACCAGTTGTCATTTCTACCAGTTGTGTGTGAGAGTTCAAATTCCTCCATATCCTTGACAGCCCTTGTCATTATCAGTCTTTTTGATTATAGCCATTCTGGAAGGTATAAGTAGTATTTCATTATGGCTTAATTTGCATTTCCCTGATAACTAAGTGATGCTGAAGATCTTTTCATATGCTTAGTTGCCATTCTTGTGTCCGTTCAAATCTTTTGCTAGTTTTCTATTTAATTACTTTGCAAAATATTCTGAACATTACATAACTGTATGGTTTAGTGCAGGGCTTATCAGTGTTGACACTGTTGATATCATGAGTCCTTCTTGGCTCTGGGGACCATCCCTAGCATTGACAGATAGTTACACCATTCCAGACTTCTCTTTAGGAGATAACAATAGCCTGCCTTCTGTCATGGAGATCAAAAATGCCCCCAGATATTACCAGGTGTTGCCAGGGGGAGAAAATTGCCCCTAAATGACAGCTCCTGGTTAGGAAATGGATAGAATCTTCAAAGGAGGTTGAAGGTCTGTGGTTAAGATAGGCCCTCACTCGAGTTCACTGAAATAAATTGAATTTAGGAGTGTAGAAAGAAAAGGGGGAATTGCAGGTAAAATATGTCCTTACTCATAATACATTTTTTGCTAAACCAGTTTTGAAGTGATAGAGATTTAAGGATTATATCTTGTTTTCCCACTCAGCAACTAGCAATGGAGTGTTTTTGTGTGTGTTTACTCCTGATCTTTGTTTAGATATCTCTCCAGATGAGCAAGGCTGGCACCAGCCTTTTGTGAGACTTTTCGTTTGACTCTGATAGTGTTCCCAAGTTCAATCTTTCAGTGTGCAACTTCCATTTCGATATGTTTTCTTTTACTAACTCTGGGTTATTTTTCTAGAATGCCTATCCATAAATACTATTACTGGGATAAAGAACATATTTTTTATTAGTTTAATTTATTATTATTTTTAAAATTATATATATATGCATAAATATATAGATAGATAGATAGATAACATCGTTCTTCATTTTCATACATTGTATGTTTTATCCACTCATGTTTTATCCCCAAGGAGTTCCCATGGCCAGTTCACCCGTGCACCATCACCATAGACCCTTGTGCTCTTCCCACTCATTTTAGACCATTTTCTTTCCCTCCTCCCTGAAGAATGTCTCTGGATTATAGTTGCCTGTTGATTTTGATTTTTACTTTGTTAAATTACTATTTCCCCCAATCCCTTACTTGGCCCCCCTGCAAGCCTCCTATGAGAGAGACCATTGGTAGCTTTCTTTTTCTTTTTGCTTACTTCACTGAGCATGATGCCTTCAGCTCCATCCATGTTGCTGCGAATGGCATGAGTTGATTTTTTTTTTTTTTTGCTGAGTAATATTCCATTGGGTGTATATGCACCAGTCATCTATTTCTGGGCAGCTGGGCTGTGTCCATAGCTTACCTATTGTGAATTGTGCTGCAATAAACACAGGAGTGCAGGTGCTCTTTTGAAT